>NW_016810872.1:111001-185592 GCF_001698545.2 Rhinopithecus bieti | reverse complement strand
CAAAGTGCTGGGATTACAGGCTTGAGCCACCGCGCCCGGCCAATACACACTTTTAAGCCATAAAAGAAATAAGAGAAGACAGATACAAATTTGCAGGACTGATATTCAGTTTTTACAAACCAGTACAGGCATAGTAGTAGCATGGAATATATCGCTTATCTATTTCTCTATATCTATCTATCTATTTATCTATCTATCTGTCTATCTATCTAACTATCCATCTATCTGTGTCTATCATTTACCTATCTCTAGCTTGCTAGCTAGCTGTCATCTATCTATCTCTCTATCATTTTAGTATATAAATTTAAACCCAAGTTGGGATAGTGTTAAATATTTTGAGGGTACTCTTCCATATTTGAGTAAATTTATGTTATATATATTTATATGTGGAGAAGATCTTACTAAGTATGCACAAAGCAAACATCTCTGTGGCAAAAATAAATAAATATCATAACCAATTTCAAAAATAAACAACAGCCTTAAAAGAATATTTACAACAATAAAACAGGCCAAATGCATATATCCCTAATACATAAGGAGTTTTAAATAATCCATTAAAATAACCTTTGTATTGGCAAAGGTGTAATGAAGTATATTCTCATTTATATTGGTAAAAGGGTAAATGAATATGACCATTTTCTAGAGAAATTTGGCTTTTAAATTTTGTAAATACATATTTTGACCCAGAAATTTTATTTTAGAAAATCCACCCTACAAACGTACACAAGAATTATCTAAGTGCAGAAATGTTCACTTATAAATGAAAAAAAGGTAAAACTTATATATCTGCCAATCCAGTATTAAATAAATATTTTATAGTATAGCCATAAAATATTGCATTATTTTTACAAAATTAGATTTCTCTCTTTGTAATAATATGGGAAAGTTTATAAGATAAATTGTTAGTGAAAAGAAAAAACATCAGCACACTACATTTGATATGATTATGTTTCTGCAAAAATATATCCACTTAGCTATCTGTCTAAATGTACAGCACACACATACATATATTAGTCAATGCAAAGTAAAAAATATGAAGAATATCCATTACCTACCAAGAGTCATCACGTTTTGGTCGCAGGTATTTTTAATTTCTAAGCCATACATTTTGTTAATGTTTGCATTTTTTTAACAATGAGTGTGTATTTTTTAAAACAGAAGTAAAACGTGGAGTTTTCAAAAAATTATAAGGAAGCAGAAAGTGTAAAGACATCCCTAAACCATATTTTAGGTTTGCACTTCATCTCATAGATATTCAAGACTACAAGTCAAGCTGAAAAATGTATACGGCATCTCTAAACATAACTTCTGTGAGACAAAAATGATTGATTATTTCTGGGTAATAGATAGCAAAATGTGCAATCTGATCTCTGCTATGAGTTTTGAACCATATTGCTTTGAAGGAGATTAACTCCATGCAGGATTTTACTTATTAACTCTGTCAATGAGTATGCTAAACAAAAAGGCAACTTTTTCTTATCTTTGTGATTTTCCTTATTTTATCTTTTGAAACATTTTATCTCTACTACTAATGTTCGAGAAATGTTCTCAGAGTAAACTGAGTATAAGGAGTTTTCTAAAATATGGTTTAGCTAATATATCTTACAGAAATGCTAATCCTTGGTCCACTTAAAAATGTCCAGCTCACATCACTTTCTTGGGTACACTGAATACATTAGAACATTTGCATTTAGCTAGTTACCTTCCTTGAGGAGGATTCTTATCAAGGAACTCTTTTTCTTAACTATGCCCAAGCAGCTCTGTATATTCTAAAAGATCCTGCATTTCAATATGATTAAAAGCAACATCATGTAATAAAATCTTATTTCTGAATCTAACAGGACATAATTATTTGAGGAAATACTTACTTTGGGAGACTGAGACAAGTCTGAAATGTTTGAAGGATCAGTTGAAGAGCTTCTCTCCTGCAAAAAAAGATTTGCTCTGCCAGAGAGAGGAAGAATAGACTTTCTCTATGAGTAAAACTGGAAATACAACATATTCATTTAATGCTCAAGAAAGACTTTCAGTACCCATCATGTAACCAACACTATTCTAGATGCTGGAGATGTTGTAGTGAACAAAACAGACAAAAATGCCCTCTGGAGTCTACGATCCTGAAAATGAAATCATGTCAATACTGATTTCTAGATTGTAAATTAATTTTATATTTAGATAACTGGGTAGGGGCTAGATTTGTCCTTTTAGCTTAGAAATGGCTTTATATTAAAGGTACACGTTAATAAATCTAGAGCTGAGTAATGTTTAACTACTCTGAAATTAAAGTTTCCTAAATGTTTTAGAAGCACACATTAACAAGCATTTTATGACCTTGAGTATAATATATAGGAAATTAATTCTATAATTAAAACTATAAGTGACATAAATTATGGATATGAGGTTAGTTGATATTTTAGTTATTTTGTATATATTTGAAAATAATTGCAAAATTCACACCTAAACAATACTCTATATTCAGATGCCTTTCCTCAAATGTTATTAATATGTTGNAAATCATGTCAATACTGATTTCTAGATTGTAAATTAATTTTATATTTAGATAACTGGGTAGGGGCTAGATTTGTCCTTTTTAGCTTAGAAATGGCTTTATATTAAAGGTACACGTTAATAAATCTAGAGCTGAGTAATGTTTAACTACTCTGAAATTAAAGTTTCCTAAATGTTTTAGAAGCACACATTAACAAGCATTTTATGACCTTGAGTATAATATATAGGAAATTAATTCTATAATTAAAACTATAAGTGACATAAATTATGGATATGAGGTTAGTTGATATTTTAGTTATTTTGTATATATTTGAAAATAATTGCAAAATTCACACCTAAACAATACTCTATATTCAGATTTGCCTTTCCTCAAATGTTATTAATATGTTGAGTTTGTACTTCAAGTTTGAAATTTGAGACTCAAAGGAATTTAGGATACAGGCTTATTTGTTTTCTAACATGTCATGTCAATAGTTTTCAAATTATTGTATGTAAATTTAATTATATTTCTCATAGGTTTCTATGAGAAACTTTCCTTTACATTTTCCTTGTCATAATCCTACTAAAACAAGTTAATAGAGTAGTAAAGTAATAGCTATAGAATAAAATTTACATTTGTAAATTCTATAAGCAGAACTTTAGTATAAAATGATATAATAGAGAGTCATAGTCTTCTTACTACTTGTTTAACATCCTCAATTAGCCACAAATCTTTTTAACATAGAATCATGTCTTTAGGAGATTGAACAGCCTAGATCTTTTCCTTTATTTTTCTATTTTTTTCCCAGGAGATTGCTAAAGGTTGTTTGTTGATGGTTGTCTTTAAGTTCAAAGTACTTGACATATATAGTCTGTGAAGCATTAAATATTTTAGCTGCACATTTGGGACTTGAAATCCTTCTACATTTAAACCTATTTATATTAAGCACATTCTGAATTCCCTAATGTGCATTAAAAGAAAAAAAAGCTTGCTAAAATGAATCTGTTTACTAGGCTTTTAAAATTATTTAACCATTCATGTTAATCTTTTTCAAGATCTGGCTTTCTTGAGTTTTGGAGAAAATTTCCAATGGCATGTCTAAATTGTTTTATTATTTGAGAAAAAGATTGTTTTATTGTTTACTATTCAAAGAATTCAGGTAAAGCTGCAATTCAAACAACCATTACAGTTTGTGACTCTATCCCTCAGTTTGGTGGGGATTTTTATTTTAATTTTTTTCCAAGATGTTTGCTCAAGACAAACCACAACTCCTTATTGACAATAGTCAGTTTCATTGATCTACCCTTGTCATCATACAATGGTCTATTTGTTTGCAGTCCTTTAAAAGAGTAGGGGCTTTGCTTGATTAGACAGTTTATCTGTTCTACGTCAAAAGTATAGATAGGTTGACAACAATAAACACTGATTTGATGACATAATGCTTTCAAGTACATATTTTTTATAATGATTATGTATGTATATAAAATTCTGATACATATATTCTGCATCATCATGCATGAGATTATAATAGGCATTGTCAGAGCATAGAGGCGGTGGTTCAGGATAAAGTGAAGAATAGGATGAAATTTTTTTTCACCCCCAACGAATATGTGGAATCCAATTGTATCTCTGCAGATAGGTGAACCATATGTGAAACAGATAGGATATTTTATGTATCTGACAAGTAGTGTATCTGCAGTTAAGTTAGGGGAATTATAAATCACTTGTAAGGAGAAGCAAGACATTCTACTGAAACATGAGAAGTGTTTTTGAACATATATATGTATATGTTTTAAAAATACTTTAGCATGATAATTACTAAACAATGATAAAAATCTACTTCTGTAATTAAATTACAAAACCTAATATTTTGATCTGTAGTATTTTGCACATTTTCTCTTTTGATTAATTTTATACGGTTTTATGATAAAATTCATAGTAACTTTCTAACTATGCATTTTGAGGTACATTCTTTAGATAATGGGTTACTATCAGCACCAACAAAGATATTGTCTACTTTAGACTGTGCCTAAAGGACAAGGGCTCCACCTGATTTCACCCCATCAGCCAATGTAACTAAAAATGAATTCGACAAGATACACTAAATAATAGCATGAAGGCAGTTTTACTTTTCTACATACTACTTTGAGCATGTAGATACAAGCTCGCTGGAAACCACTTTGTTCAGCATCAAAATTGCATCTTGGATCACATACATATTTATTGATTTTACGGTGCTATTTCCTTGGAACTTATTTTACCAATATGGCATAGAAAAGGATGTTTGTAATAGCAAATGTGCTAGCTAGTTCCACTTTGTCTTTTCTGGATTCTCTTTTCTTCTGGGTAATTTTGTATGCCAGAAATTTCTCCTTGGCTGCTAACTTATCACTATTAATACTTTTAAATAATTTGTATGGCCTATATTATCAAGAGAAGTAGCATTCTGCTCCAATAATATGCAGTTTAAAAATCATTTTGTAGACTTTCTCTAGTGTTTTAATATGTCATGGTCTTGAATTTTAATTGTGAGCATCATAATATACTCCAGATATCAGTGGAACTACATGTGTGGGCTCCAACCTGGCACTATCA
This sequence comes from Rhinopithecus bieti, assembly GCF_001698545.2. NCBI lineage: Eukaryota > Metazoa > Chordata > Mammalia > Primates > Cercopithecidae > Rhinopithecus > Rhinopithecus bieti. The sequence goes on along the minus strand of NW_016810872.1, from coordinate 180,509 downwards.
CCACCTACTGTGTGATCTTAAATTGTTGCACTTCTCTGGAACTCAGGTGCTGCACAGAAATTTGGACTCTGACACTTTGCTGTATTGAATTTTATATGATGTGTTTTGCTATTAATTTGTTTTTAATGGTAGATACTGATAAATTTGCCAAGGACTTACATTTTATTTTAGGGTTGTTATATCTAGCATGATATCATGCACAATCATTTTTATTCCTATATGTTAATTTTGAGTGGGAGAGAAAAGGGTAGATTTGTAGCTTGTGTGCCAGGAATAAACTTACAGACTAGTTTATGCTTATAAGTATCATCTCTTATGTGGATTCAGAAAAAGAGAGGTTGAGAATTTCAGGGTCGAGTTCAAATGGTCACTAAAGCTTTATGCTTTAACTTTTAACATTCCATGATACCATTATTCTACTATAGATGTTCTCCATCCTCCACATCAGGAATCAAAGAGATCCACAATTTGCTTTAAGTTACTTCATCTACTACACTGAGAGTCAAATTTTCTTTCATTTTATGAGTTTAATGACAATTTGAGTATTATATATTAAAAATACTTGTTTTCTCTAGAACAGCAACATCCCTACTTATTTGTGATCACAGCTTTGATCAACCACAAATCCTTTTTTTTTTTTTTTTTTTTTTTTTTTTTTTTTTTTTTGAGACAGATTCTCACTCTATCACCCAGGCTGGAGTGCAGTGGAGCAATCTCAGCTCATTGCAACCTCTGCCTACCATGTTCCAGCAATTCTCCTGCCTCAGTCTCCTGAATAAATGAGACCACAGGTCCATGCCACCACGACCGGCTAATTTTTTTGTATTTTTAGTAGGGACGGGGTCTCACCATGTTAGCCAGGATGGAGGATGGTCTGGATCTCCTGACTTCGTGATCCACCCACCTCAGTCTCCTGAAGTGCTGGGATTACAGGCATGAGCCACCGCACCTGGCCAAAATCCAAATTTTAAAATAAATATTTATATATGTATATATTCTAAGTCTGAACAGTGGAAAAATTGCTGAAATGAACCACATGAAAAAGATTAAAATGTATTCGGAGATGTGGTATAATTATTTAGTTCATCAACCTGAAGAAAGGAACACTCTCGCTGGTTGTTAAATATAATAACCTAAATCTTAGTAAGATTAAAGATGATTGAGACAGAGTAAAATAGCAACAGCAGAAAAAAATGATACTAAAAGTACCTTTGGGAATTAAAAATGGTGATGGGATTACTTTCTGATGCCTGAACAATGGTGGAAGTATCTGTAGACAACAATGGGGAAGAGAGAGAGGAACATCCATTAGAACACTAAAATATTCTGAGGACATTTAGTGTAAGGATAAGTTAAGTTCTGCATAGCTCAATAACCCTCTAGGGATTCTTAGTGCCAATTTAAGAATAAAGCTTACCAATTAGAAGAGTGCTGTATTCTGAAATTATATAGTGTTGGGAAAAGTAATATTTCATATTCCAAAACGCAAAAAATAGCAATATATTACTGCACAGTTCAATTTGTGAATTCAGAAAACCTTTTTGATTCATCAAGAAAATTTTAAAGTATTTTGAGAAATGTAGTTTATAAAGCATAGAACTAAGTGTGATTTTCAAGACATTATTGACAAAAGAGCACTTTTGTGGAATCTAAAGACGTGGGTTCTGGTATTGTATCTTCCACTCAAAAGATAAGTGACTTTGAAAAAGTCATTTAACTTCTCTGAGCTTTCTGTTTTTCCTTCCTCTGTTCAGTGAAAATACCTGTTCTACATACCTGGCAGAGTGTAGAAGATGATTAAAGTCAGATTAAAATAACCTATGTTCTTTGAGTCATTGAAATACATAAAAGATATTTGTGAGATTATGTTACTATTATTAAAATTGTTAAGGTTTGACTGTATAGTTGAAGGGCTCTAGAATCCTTCTTTTTCCAAAATACCTCATTTCTCATGCCTGGGAACTAAAGCAACACTGAAGGATAAATCAGTTAATATTGATTTCAAGGACCAGAATTCTTCTGAAGAAAAAGGAACCGAGTAAGTAAACAAATAGTAGTGTGTCTTTATTTACATTTTGGGAGTGGAACTGACTTGTGCTGCAACTAGCTAAATTTTGTAAGATTTCTTTTTTATGCATATTGCAAGGTACCTTCTAAATGAATGCAATTATTCATCCTCTTAAAAGCATACAGAAGTCTAATTGATGTGCTGTGATATTAGCTTTAAGCATGATTTTATAAAAGATCAAATTTGCATTTAATGAAAACTTAACACTGACATATCCTTGTCAAAGATATGAAGAAGTTGGCAATTTTATACATACAGATTCTGCTTAAGAGAAGTGCTTCTAAACAGGGGCCCAAGAGAACCTCAGCCATGTTGGCTAGTACTTGGTTCCTTAAGGTAGTTATGTCAGTTTCATCACTCTGCAATTCTACCTCCAGTTATGTAAAAACATACTCATTGCACATCTTTATATACACCTCCCTTTATCTACCAAAATGATTTTAGTTTCATACATGTAGTGAATATCTTATCAGCTTTGTCAGTGCTAAGCGGTGAGTTGTAGTAAGGTAATAAATCTCTTTGAATAAATTGGTTATTGTAGATAAACAGCATGATACACGAGAAAATATTGACTATTCATGTTTTCTTGCAGAATGAGATTTGTATCAAAGCGAATAACTTCTACACCAAAGTCATGTTCTGTTAAAAAAAATGAAAGGGAATTATGCCTTTGTGATTGTAGACAAAACGGGATGAATTTAGGTCATATCTTAACAGGCTTTCAAACCTCATAATTTTCTGATGGAAGGACAGACCAGAAGATTTGTGCATTCTTTTAAAAAGGGATAGGGAAAATGAAGAGTTATTTCCTTCCAGTTTTTTTGTTGTTGTTGTTGTTGTTGTTGTTGTTGTTGTTGTTGTTATGGGATTTGCTGCAAAGCAAAACTAGGAAAAAGCAGGAGAGAAAACCTCTATACTTGACTACTTTCCACAACAGCTTTTGAAATATATTCTTTGCCACTGAAAGACTATTTTCACTGTTTGACCAAGGAGAACAAAGCTGTCTTCAAAGGTAAAAGAACAGTAGGTGGATGGCACTGGGTTATGTGACTCCATGATTTTGGCTGCAGCTCTATCGGTTTGTCAGGTGGTGAAGGGAACAGAGCAGCAACAGCCTATGTGCACTGGGAGCTCTCCCACCTATTGCACCCAAGGGAGATTCATTGGAGTCAATGAGTTATAATGTTTTAGAAGAAGGTTTAGGCTTTCTATTCATTCATCAGTCCCCATAAATTGTTTTAAGATCTGTTTTAGTGAATGGTCATTTTGATGGGAGCATGGTGGAGAGAAAAGAGGTAAAGGAAACTGTGTCTTTGGAGACATGTGTTCAAATATATTGTCTCTATATTTTAAACTCTATGTCTGTTATATATAATAGACTTCTACTTCATTTTGGATTCCAGAAACCTAGGGGGAAAGTCTCAGATTTCAAAGCTGTGATGGCTAAAATTTTCTACCTTGGGCAAAACACTGCTGACTGGTAGTGGTAGGCTGAGCCTGGTTGGGACTGTCATGAGATGGTGGCTCTGCATGGATGATGGCAGCAGACATTGAGGCCATTTGAATGCTCAAGGGACCAGCTTCTTATGTTTACCTAGACTGGAAGGTGAGCCCATCTTAAAATAGTAGTGGGGGCAGTAGTTATATTTCAAATAAATGAAGAAGGCAGAAAGGGATGAGTCATGTGCTAGAGGAGGATTTTGCTGCAAGAAGGAAGTACCCTGGGGGAGGAATCTACAAGCACAGGTCCCTGGCTCTCAAATGGCAAAGTAGACATCTGCAGAGTTAGTGTGAAATGGCTTACAGGAGGGATGTTTGGAGTCATATAGCAAAGGTGTTTCCAAAGGTCAGGATGGCTGTGGAGCTGAAATGGAGCAAAGCCATGGCAAGGTGTGGTTCCCAGACCTGAAAATGGGCAAGGAAAAATGTTTAGGAGAGAATCTTAGAATGCCTCCAAAACTAAGAACAATGGCAACTCAAATCCACATCAGGCTGGTGTACAAGGAGTCGTGTTTAGTGCCCAATAAGACACAAAGATTTCTAGATTTTATCTTCTGTGTCTAAGCTTTTGCATTTTTGTTGAGCATGCTGTCTTCCAGTTTTCCTCAGAACTCTCGTTTATAAAAACTGTAATACTGACTGTATAGAGGTTGAATGAAAGGAGCACACCCCTACCTTTTCAACCCAGCATCTGATAATATTAGGAGAAGGAAATTGAAGGAGGACCTGGGACATATCCCACAGTGGCAGAATAATACACCTGGAAATTTGCTGAAGTTCTGTGTTCGTCTATATTTGTATACACTTGACATTGTATTATATTACGTAGCCATGTATGCTTATTATATCATAAAATAGTGTATCAAATTTCTTGTTAGTTATAACCCTAACATACCCCCATCTTTGTCTGGCTAAATGGACCATAGTTCCAGAAGCATGGGTTAAAATTTTGTGTCTCATCCTTGCTAGTTTCATGACTTTAGTCAACTTAGTTACCATATCTATATCCTGCATAGAAAAAAGAGAGAGAGGACACTTAGGAAGTTTGCTATAAGTATTAAGTGAGTGAATGCACCCAACACTTACTAAACCCTCAATACATTGTGCTGGTTCAAGTTGTTGAAGTTGGTATTTTGATAAATTGTCATAAAAGTCGCCTCTAGGAGAGACCTCTTGGAAGAGCAGAGTACCTCTGAATGCTAAGTTCAATTTTCCCTGCTCACAAGCAGATGCAAAGCTGGGGAGAGTGATGACAAGCAATCCCTCACAGGTTTAAAGATATAATATCTTCATAATAGGCTAGTAAGTCATTATGATTCCTAACCTCTGCCTTTGCCGTGAATGGTCCTTTTTCTACCCTTCCTTCCTTATTTGAGGTCCTCAGATTTCCTTCTTTTAATGCCCTTGAAAATGTTGAGATTCTCCTTTAATTGATTGAGTTCATCTTTAGTTTCTGTTATTGCTATTCTCATCTTAGGCATCTTGTCAAAAAGTAATTTCAGAGTTTTGTTTTTTTTCCTGAGACTAGCAAAAGTACAGGTAGTGCTTGCATTATTTTGTGCATATGTGTTGCTTTATAGAGGCAGGATCTTTACCTCAAATCCTTTTTCCCAGTCCCTGACCACAGAGTCAGGAAGGACATGAGCAACCTTCATCAGGGCCCTTCAGAAGGCCTCAGTGTGCCATTACCTGGGCCATGTCACCAGATTCTGATCATTGCCCCTTGAGTGAAGATGAAAATGAAAACCTAACACTAGGGCAACTTTTCAGCATAGATCAAAATGATGAGGATGTGTTACTCTGGAAATAAGAGTCAGAATAAGTGGGGAATGACTATGATGAATGCGGAATTCCTCAGAAAATTCAAGAATAGGAAAACCAGAGGACAACTCTTCTTTGAAGTGGTTTTAATGACAGTTTTAAAACAAATAAAGAGCATCCTTTGCATCCATATTTTGTCTGTTTTCCTTTGCATTTTTACCTAACACACAATGGCTGAGGGGACTTGTGAGTATATCCACCACCTTAGTGACCTACATATTTGTAAATTTTTACATCTTTTACACTAAAAAAATAAATATGCATCCAAAGTAACATAAGCGCTCATTCGCAATGCAATTTGGATTTTAGATATTTAAGTACTTTCTCTTGGCTTCAGCAATTTCTTCCGCACCTAATGAAAGGTTTCAATGCATTTGGCTGCAGAGCAAAGATAGAAAGACCTGGAAGTTTACAAGGATTGAAGGGTACAATCAACATCTACCACATCCAATTTTAGGTTGGGTATTAGAGGCCTTGGTTCAGGATAAGCTAGACCTGGCAGCTATCACCTATGTTAGTTTGATTGGGCTGCCACAACAAAATATCATGGACTCAGTGTCTTAAACAAAAGACATTTATTTTCACGGTTCTTGACACTGGAAGTCTGAGATCAGGGTGCCAGCATGGTTAGGTTGTGGTGAGGGCTCTCCTCCTGGCTTGCAGATGGCTACCTTCTCAGGGTGTCCTCACATGGTTGAGAAAGATACTGAGCAAGCCCTCTGGTGTCTTCCCATAAGGACACTAATGCCATTATTAGGGTCTCAGCCTCATGACCTCATCTAAACCTTATTATTTCCTGAAGGCCCCATCTCCAAATACTATCACATTGGGGGTCAGGCCTTCAATATATAAACTGGGGAGTTGGAAGACACATTTCAACCCATAACATCACCCAACTCTAGGTTCAATGTTGTCTCATTATTTTAAAATTTGAATCTGTCCCTAGACAACAAGGCCAGCTTTGGCTCCTTTTTGATTGATGTTCTGGGTCATTACCAAAACAGTCTTGCTGGTAATTCTGTTCTAACTTTGATGGTACCATCTTTTTTTTTTTTTTTTTTTAAACAGACTTTATTTCAGAGCAGTTTTAGGTTCACAGCAAAATCGAGAGAAAGGTGGAGAGAGTTCCCATATACCTCCTGTCCCCAACCACACACACATAGCTTCACCTCCCCTGCTATCAACTTCCTGCATCAGAAGCGTACATTTGTTACAACTGATGAACCTACATTGAAATATTATTATTGGCCGGGTGCAGCGGCTCACGCCTGTAATCCCAGCACTTTGGAAGGCTGAGGCGGGCGAATCTCGAGGTCAGGAGATAGAGACCATCCTGGCTAACACAGTGAAACCCCGTCTCTACTAAAAATGCAAAGAAGTTAGCCCGGCATAGTGACAGGCCCCTGTAGTACCAGCTACTCGGGAGGCTGAGGCAGGAGAATGGCTTAAACCCGGGAGGCGGAGCTTGCGGTGAGCCGAGATCCGGCCACTGCACTCCAGCCTGGGCGGCAGCGCAAGATTCCGCCACAACAACAACAAACAAACAAAAATGGGTCAATGCTTGTTCCTGTACATTCTGTGGGTTTTGACAAATGTATAAAGACATGTATCCATTATAGTGTCACACCGAGTAGTTTCACTGCCCTAAGAATCTTCTGTGCTCTTCCTATTCATCCCTCCCCACCTCCTAACCCCTAACAATCACTCATCTTTTTACTGTTTTCCTAGTTTTGCTTTTTCCAGAATGTCATATAGTTGGAATCTTACAGTAGATAGCCTTTCAGGTCTAACGGCATTTTTTTTTTCCACTAAGTAATATATGCATTCAAGATTTCTTCGCGTCTTTTCATGATTTGGTAGCTTATTTCCTTTCTCCATCAAACATGGTGGCATCTTCAATTATCTGAATTCCTGCCCTTGACTCCAAATCTCTTAGTGCCTAGGTTTGGCTCCACATGCTGTCTATTTAAATGTCTAAGCCTCCATCTCCGCTGCTTAGATTTTCATCTTCAGCTTCTGGATCTTGAGTTCTGCCTGACCTCCTTCTCAGATTAATTCCTCTGTCATCTTAGATCTGTGTTCCTTTATGCTGCATAGCTTATTATCTCATTGGTAACTGTCTTTTGTGCCGGTCCCTAGCTTCTCCTCAACCCCACATGTTTTGCTTGGCCTTCCCTTAAGTGATATCCAATCCTTCCCTGAGCCCTGGAATAGCTGTTGACAGGCAGGGAGCAGCAGTAGTGCTATAGAAGTGTTTATGCATATGTTTCTTGCTAACTTAAGCCTGTTCCAGCAGTATACTAGAATATTGCTTCTGACAAGAGAATCCTGCAATGGCAACACAAATACTATTTAAAAAATTGCACACACCCCTAACAAAACATTAAAATAGTAATTGAGATTAATTATTAAAATATTTTTTTCTTATGTTCTTCTCAAAGTGGAATTGGCATTAAAGATATTTGAAATGTATCAACTAACACTGCTTTTCTTTATAAAGCAAATGATTCATACTTAAAATGTATTACTCTCCCTTCTGCCCCTTCTGCCCCTCCTGCAGCCTACCAACCTGGAGGTTAAATAGGTAGAAAATCCAAATAGTGGAGAAGAATGTTGGTAGCTTCATGGATGTTCAAAGTGTAGCAAGGTAGAGAGAATCTGACAGCCAAGGCTTAATTCAATATCACTAATATGATCCAGGCTTATTTGGTTCAGCTTTTTTTATCATCATATATAACTGTATTTTCTTTCTGCACAGAGAAATAAAATGGCATGATGCAGAAAGAACTCTGTTAAAAGCATTGGAACATTAACCTTTCTTGGTTTCCCTCTCCTGATATAAATGACACGATTGCATATTGTGTTTGAATCCACGTGGGAAGTCTGAAGAGATGTTGTGAGAATTAATCTGCAAGTTGTTAAACCTCTATGAAAATACGATAAAGCACTGTATTGGGAAAACTCTGCAACAATAACAAAACACACTGTTGTTTTACTATAGCAGATGCAAATCAAATGGATGGGGAAGCCAGGCTTGACAAAATATAGTGATGGGTCAGGAAGATGAGATGGTTGTCATCTGTGGTATCTAAAAGACTCTCTTTGCATGCTCTTTGATAAGAATGGAGACAATGCCAGAAATTATTAATGTATGTCATAATTATGTTCATCTACATTCACAATGACCTGTTCTTGACCCATATCTGAGAACAATTTGGTGGTTGTTTTCTTTCTGATGGAACGGTTGAAATCTCTTTTGTTTCTCTTTAAGTGAATGGCTAAATTCATTGTTACAGAACTACAGATGATTTAATTTAACATGAAATGTGATTGCTGTCAGCATTTTAATAGTAGAAGTGCCTTTTTATACCGGGCATTGGACAAGATCTGAGGGAGAAAAGACTTAGGATGCAGGGCTGAAGAAGCATCATGCTGTCTGTCCCCGGGGAGAAAAGAAATCTGTACTCATTTTGAAATAGCTCTTGGCTATGGCTCAGAAACACTCAATGGGCAGCTTTAGAAATTGTAGCACTTTCTTTGACAAAAAGAAAAACCACTGTATGTCTGTGTACTGTTAAAGGAGATAGAGGAGGTTGAGAAGTAGATACAGAAAGTGTTATGTACAAGCATCCATATTATGAAATATTCTTTTTTATTACAAAAGAGTATGCATTCTTCCATAAACCTAATTTTAAAGTTTTTGAAAAGTTTCTGATTTTAATTATTTTGTTCTATGTTCAGCTCATATGTTTGAATTCTGCATTAAGGAGTACAAAAGATATACACACACACACACACACACACACACACAAACATTGAAGAGAACTTGCACTACAGTCATAATTTTTTTCATAAGTATTCTGCAGTCTTCAAAAATCTCTTTAGCTAAGGTGGATAGTCCTTATTTTGCAGTGGAGGTGAGCTGAAATACATGTCTCCTGGTTTCTATCAATTATATCTTCTTTTCCGACACTCGATGGTCTAATCTTAGATTTCCCTCACCTTTATATTGCAGGCAATAGAAACTGCCAAACTTAAAATCAGTTTGGAACTTGAAGAGTTTACATAGGGTCAATGGAGTTGGAAGTTAGGATTCTTTTCTTTTTAAAAGGTATTTCAGCTAGGGAAAAAAATCAACAATTTTTTGTTGTCTGTCTGAAACAGTATAAGAAAACTGACATATCAATGAGACATTTCAACAATATTCTGAGATAAAGCCCTGAAAATTAGCTTGCTCTCAAACTGTTTTGGAGTTGTCCTTCTGGAATGAAACAACTTTTATACAAAAGAGGGGAACACTATTTTGAAGATTTCTTGGTGGTATTGATGTGAATATCAAACATATAATCAAAATATGTACATAGTCAGCCAGAGGGGCTGCCTGTCTAAGTCAATAGATTCATTTTTAAAATGGTATTTTTTGTTATCAGAGTCATTCCCAGGAACTAGTGTGAAAAACAAAACAAAACAAAACAACAACAACAACAAAAACATGAAATATGCTTAACAAACACCGAGTAGCCTGAGGATCTGAAGGCCCTTCAATTCACTCTTCATTTCTTCTTTGAAAGATTGTTTTAGGAGGGTCGAGTGATATAAAATGTGCAAAATACCTAATAAAGTGTCTGCATGTAACAGTGATTTAGTAAAAATGTTTTTCTCCTTCTATATTCAAAGGGGCATAAAGACCCAGAAAAAAATTCATATTTGCAGTTATCCATTCTATCTTTTCTTCACTCTAGTTAGATTTTATGAGAGAAAGTTGAATATGGGTCACCTATCAGAGCCTTGAACAGTCACATATAAGCAATCTTGGGGAAGAAGAGAAATAATTAGAATATAGAGATGTCTCAATAATTGTGCTTTGGTGACAGTAAAGGGGCCAATGAACTGCTGGAAGATGCACTAAAACCCTTGGTTCTTCTGAGTGCAATTGGGTGGAATTGCTGTCTTCTGGAATTGTTGTTTAAGGACCAGCAACACAAAAGTTTTCCTCTAGCAATTTGTCATCTGCAGTGATAAGTATTCCTTTTGTTTAACCTTTAAGTTCTATCTCTGAAATACAATAAAATAAAGCACGTTTAAATTTCCAAAGTTGGAGAAATATTTTGTGATATTTTAACTAAAATTATGAATGGACATAAAAATGTAGGATAAACATCATCTTTGTGAGTAAACTTGTTATATTTTGCGTAGTACTTATGGGATAATAAGTCTTTATCAACAAATATTTGTTTCCAACTTATTTTCTGCCAGTCCCTGGGAATAGAGTACTAAATAAGAAAAACATGACCCCACTCTTAAGTGTTTATATTCCAGTGAAGCAGGAAGTGATACATGCTAAGAAGAAAATGAAACAAGATAACACGATGAGTGTTATCTCAAGCAAGTGGGGTTGGATGGCCAGGGAAGTCATCCTGGAGAAAGTTACCATGGAACAAAGACCTGGAAGATGAGAATAACTCAACTACATGAAGACCTACCATGAGAGCACTCTCAACAGAGGAAACGGGAAATCTAGCATAGAGAACACATGAATGCAAAGGCTATGAGGCTGGAAGAAGCATAGCATATTCAGAGAAAAGGAATAAGATCCAATGTAACCAGACCATCGTGAAAGAGGGTGAGATTGGTAAGAAATGAAGTTAGAGAGGCCAAACACGGTGGCTCATGCCTGTAATTGCAGTACTTTGGAAGGCCGAGGTGGGCGGATCACCTGAGGTCAGGAGTTCGAGACTAGCCTGATGAACATGGAGAAACCTCATCTCTACTGAAAATACAAAATTAGCCAGGCATAGTGGTGCATGCCTGTAATCCCAGCTACTCAGGAGGCTGAGAGAGGAGAATCACTTGAACCCAGGAGACAGAGGTTGCAGTGAGCTGAGATCGTGTCGCTGCAGCATTCCAGCCTGGGCAACAAAAGCCAAAACTCTGTCATAAACAAGCAAACAAACACATAAATAAACTTAGAGAGATGAGTAGTCTCTATAGGATCATTTTAAAAGTTAAGCATTGCAAAAATTTATTGAGCGGGGCTAGAATCACACGATGTTAAGCAGGAAGATGTAGTAATGAAAGTTCACTTTGATGCTACATGGAGAATGAATCACAGGGGCAAAAGCAGAAGCAAGAATACAATTTACTATGTTATAACAGTGGCATAGGTTGAGATGATAGTGACATGTGCCAAGATCGTGATGATAAACATGACACGATGGGCAGATTTTGGATATATTTTGAAGGGATAGCTAGAAGGATTTGGTGATGAATTGGCTATCGGGGTAATAGTGAGACAAGGAAAAGAATCATGAGTGACTCAGAATTTTGACTTGGACTATGGCATAGATGTTGCTACTGCTTACTAATATAGGGTAGACTAAAAGTGAAAGTTTGGTGTGGAGCTATAGTTCTGCTTGGAACATGGTCCTATTAGACCTTCAAATGAAACTGAGTATAAGAGCTAGAGCTCATGAGGGAGGTAAAAACTGGAAATAGGTCTTTAGCATATAGACAGTATTTTAAAGTCATGACGCTAAATTAGTCCACTTGGGAGTATAAAAGATCTAAAACTGGATCACTCCAGCATTTAGACATCAGCAAGCCAAGAAAAAATCCCACAAAAGAAACTGAAAAGGAACAACAGAAAAGTATGATACAACAAATATTAACATAGTAATTATAAAAGCATTTCAAAAAAGTGAAGTTGGCCTACAGAGGTAAAATGCCCTTGGTGAGTGTAGAAGGTAAAGACACAAACAGGAACAAAGGATTTGGCAACACAAAGGAGGTTGGTGATCTTGGCAAGAGCACTTTTGGTGAAATAGAGGAGATAGATGCTCAAGTGGCATGTGTGAAAAAAATGAGGTAGGAAAATAGAAACAACATCAGAGGACTCAGGAACTTTTACTGTGAAAGTGAGTAAAGAAATGGGGCTGTAGGTGAAGAGAGACATGGGATGGAAACTTATTTTCTTCTTTTCTTAAGAAGAAGATGCTATATGACAGGATTAGAATGCTTGAGGATGTGAGAGAGTATAGAATCTAGAACACAAGTTCAAAAGAGAAACCAAGGTTATACCATTTTTTGGAAGATCACATGTGTATGTGTCATGATATAAGAATAGATGTCAACAGAGCAATGCACTTGCCTTTGGCCAGATGATACATGATACAACAGGAATCTGTTTTCTCACAGTTTTGGAGGCCAAAAGTCCAAAATCAAGTTGTTGGCAAATTGGTTCCATCTGGGGACTCTGAGGGAAAAATTGTCTAAACTCGTCTTAGCTTCTGGTCGTTTCTGGCAACCGTGATGTTCTCTGATTTGTAAATGCATCATTCCTATCCCCATCCCTATTCCACCTTCACACGACTTTCCTCCCATATTTGCCAGTGTCTAAATTTTCCTCTTATTATAAGGACACAAGTTATGTTGGGTTTACAGCTCACCTAATTTAGTATACCCTCTTCTTAACTTGATTACATCAGCATAGATTCTTTTTCCAAATAAGATCTCATTCACATTCATAGGTTCTAAATTGACAAGAATTTAGAGGAGACACTCACTATTCAGCCCCGTGCAGCCCAGTTGTTTAATTTTCTTTAGAAATATTTCAGCTGCTTGGGTCCAAATACTGAGTAAGTGAATGATTGAGTTTAATCAAAGAATGTTTATAAAAAGCATTATGGTATTGCTTTTTTATACATTAGCTATAACTAACTTTAGGCACAAAATGATTAAATTAGTATTTTAGTGGTTTTGCTAAGTGAACAAAACTTATCACTTTTGTAGGAAAATTTATTTTAAGTTAGATTGTGAGTTTTGCATATTTCTGATGACTTTGCATGAAGGATAGAAGCAAAGACCTATATATCTTCTGTAGCTCAGCTCTTGATTTCAGATGTGTTTTATCATCAAGTTTGTGGTGAAAGTCCAGATGCCTGAGTTCTACCACATTCTACCAGTGACTATAATGTGTTACTTGTGCTGCCAAGAAATCATTACTTTTGTAAGTTACAGGGACCTCATAAATTTCAAAATAAATTCCTGCTCCAGATTTTACAAGTGAGAAAATGAAAGCATAAGAGAATTAACTGTCTTACCAAAGATATTACATTTAAATACATGTTCAGTTAATGGAACTTTTAGTCCAGTGTTGTCTTTGCTATGCCATAAAATTGGTCTGTGCTTTTTTTCTTCATTTATAAAATGAGGATAATATATACCTCTTGACAGTTTTTAGTTATACATATGAAATTGGAGAAATAAGTGAAAAAAATTGTGAATTCTAGATTCTACCTCCTTATAGCTGAGACTAACTTCCATGATTCTGGCTTTTGACCATTGGAGCTCAAGACCTAATTTCTTTATTGTAGTGTTATAAGTATAGTGAAAATGCATATAAGTATAAAACCTATGTACTGTTTTAAATGAGTGGATATTGAAACAAAATATAGATATTACTATATTTCTTCTGATTTATCCACCAAAATATCAGTTTCTAATTGTCATATATTATTACTTTCCATATTATAGATTATTTTCTCCTATTTTCCTAATTATATATGTATCTAGTTTCGTAGAAATAGCTCTAAAACTATCAATCTGTTGGCTTAGAAGAGTAAACGAAGCATCAGGGACAGTGTGTTTGACTACATTTCTAGTTTGTAAACAAGTCTTGGTTGGATAACTCTGTTTATGAAGTGGAAATGTGGTCAACAAACCCTTAGTCCCTACAGTCCACAGAGAAGGCTAAATCTGCTTCTGATTTTTATATGATCAACTACATAAAATATTGATGCAGTTAAGTGATGCATTGCAGTTGTCCATCTCTCTGTACTCAAATTTAACATGTGTTTACAAAGGGATGCTGATCTGGAAGCAGATTGAAACAGTTATGTATTAAAAGTTTGTTAGGACAACAGATTGCAAAATAAAAGTTTATTTTCTGATTTTTACACTTTTCATTATCATACAGAGTATGGGTCTACATTTTTATTCTAGCTTCATCTCTGTTCATTTTCCTCTCATTTAAAACTTATTGCCTCATCCATTAATTTGCAGAATTAAAAAACCATAACTGAATTCCATTACCTGTATTGTGTGCTCTCCAACAGTGCACATCCACACCAGGCCATAGCAACCCTGATAGAGCAGCCTGTGTGATCCTTCAGTAGGAAGGGATGTGAAATGCAGGTGGTTAGCAGAGTGTCCATATCCTTAGTGAATGTCAGCCCTTGAAGCTGAGCTCACCTGCAATAAAAGATTTGAAAACTTTTCTAATTAGAGTCAGTACATTAAATTAGAGGAAGAAAATCTATTGACACCCTGGTCAGTTTCTAAAGGTCTTCCATAGTAGCTTTCTACAACATGGATGAGTCCTCCAGGAAAAGCTTTTTAAGGAAGCAGTCTTAATTCTGCATCAAAATGACTTCTTCTGTGGTGAACTGAATCAATCACAATTTGCTGAGACTAGATCTTAAGTGTTCTTGTTACAAAAGAAAGAAAGAGAGAAAGAAAGGAAAGAAAGAAACAAGAGAGAAAGAAAGAAAGAAAGAAAGAAAGAGAGAGAGAGAGAGAGAGAAAGAAAGAAAGAAAGAGAAAGAAAAAGAGAAAAAGAGCTGTGTAAGGGATGAGTATCTTAATTAGCCGACTGTAGTAAAATTTTCACTATGTATATGTATATCAAAACATCATGTTGTACAGTTTAAATAAATAGAAATGAAAATGAATATAAATCTTGGTTTGACATTCTGAACCAGTTTACAAAGTTGGTTTGAATCCTTTGACATATACAAGTGAATTCTATACTGTTATTGGGACAATCCATGAACACAACACTCTTAGAAATCATTTCCGGTGTCTATTTTGCCTGTCTCCACTGGATAGTCACATAGTCAGTATTAGTAACTAATAAGCATAGGTTGTCTCATGGAAGGAATGACTAAGAAGACATTATCTTTGTGGATGAAGGGTTATTACCAGAAGTGATTTTGTCTTCAGTTCTCACTGCAAAAAAAAATGCTGTTGGCATGTGGTATCATTTAGGATCTGTTGAAAACACTCTTAGGGGATCAGTTCAAGTTCTGGGGGTTTGCTTGAACTCCGATAAAGGCTGAAAGCAAGATCTCTCCACTTACTTTTAAGCTGGCTTTCCCTCTAAGAGAAAGCTTCTTCTGATTTCTGGTTCCAAACCCTTTTCTCAGGGGGTTACTGAGGTGGGCAAATCTACTTAATCTGAGCTGCTCCATATTCTCTAGCCCTCCATATTCCCAGTGTAATTCATAGAGATTTATCTCTTGCATCGTAGAAACACCATCTGAAACCCTTTGTGATCTGAAACAGAGAGCTGTTACAGATACGACTTTTTCCCACTTTCCTTCTCTGATGCACCAGTAAGAACAATAAACTACAGAGTTGAATACTAGCTCTACCTTCACTAACTGTGCATCCATGGGCAAATTACATGACCATTTTCTGTTTAAATTTACTCATCTTTAAAATGAAAATTTTGCATTTGATAAAACCATTCAAATAATTAAATGTAGTATTTTATGCAAAAGTATACCTGCCTAGAATATAGTAGATTTTAGGCAAATAATAATTTGTTTATCCCTGAATCCTTGGATTAAGCTCCCAGAAAAAAGTAGAGAGCAAAGGTAGCTAGAGGATAGTCCTGAGGATATATATTTGGGAATTTCCTTATTATTTGACAAATTAGATTCTGTGCTTTGAGGAAATGTATACTTCTGCCCCTGTATGCCTTCCCATCCCACACAGAGTGGGAATTTCTCTCCACTTTTCCATATTCCTAATGATAACTGCTTCTTTACTTCTTCTTTGGAGGTAGGGTGGGGAGTACAGCACAAAATATTTTCTGGCACAACATACCTCTCTAAGAGATGCCACTTGTGTATGTTCTGCTGATACATTCTTGCTTTTCTATTAGTGCTTTCTAAAGAAGTAAAAGCAAGAATATCATAACCTTGCTAACAGAAGTTACCTTGTGACTTTAGAAATGTCATAGATAGAAGGTGTATTGTCTCAAATTTTTTTTCCTCATTGTTGTGTCCTCATTTCCCTGGAACATAGTTGGTACTCAATAAATACTTGCTAAAAGAATAAGTTATGGCCGGGTGTGGTGGCTCACACCTGCAATCCTAGCACTTTGGGAGGCTGAGGTGGTTGTATTGCCTGAGCTCAGGTGTTCAAAACCAGCCTGGGGAACAGGGTGAAACCCCGTCTCTACTAAAAACACAAAAAAATTAGCCGGGTGTGGCAGTGGGTGCCTGTAATCCCAGCTACTTGGGAGGATGAGGCAGGAGAATCTCTTGAAACCGGGAGACAGAGGTTGCAGTGAGCTGAGATCGTGCCATTGCACTCCAGCCTGGGCGAGAGAGCGAGACTGTGTCTCAAAACAAACAAACAAATAAATAAATAATAAGTTATTAAAAACTGGAATTACTTTTACATCGATCTTATAACTAGCTACTTCAATTGTTTTTGAAGTAGGACTTGGAGATTTAGGAATTGGTAAGGGAAGAGGTAACGGTGGTGGAGTAGATGAGGGGAGATAGTGCAAAGTATTGTAACCTCAAGAGCCTAAGATTATACTGCTAGAAAGGAAGAATGAGAGTTCTTGAAATGTTCAAAGATTTGTAAGTCATCAAGGTAGAATGGCCCTGACTGTTGGACAAGTATCCAAGCACATTTTATTATCCTTTCACACTTCCGTGCTCCTGATAAAAATACCACATTTTTTTCCATTCTTCTTAAACATCTAATACTTTCTCCCTACTCAAGACTCTCAGCTTGCTTTTTACTGTTATTCATGAAGAAAACGCAAAGAACAACAACAGGACCTCGTATCCTCTTTCTGTTCCTATTCCTTTTCCCCTTCCCTTCCCTTACTGAAAAATCCAGTACTAAATTATTTAGGTGAGACCAAGCAAAACAGCCATCTGCATGAGAGTTAGGATGGTGGAAGGCAGAGTGTGGTAAGGAAGGTGTCTATGGAGCAAAGTATCCCAGCATAGGGCTTTGGAGCTCATGTGGGAAAAATAGACTTTCAACACCACACTTAAAAACTAATTGATATCTGCCTCCTTCCTATATTATATACTCTGCCTCCCTTCCTATTACTTGGGTTTATTGGCACTTCTCCTATTCCAAGGTAACTCCCTCTTGTTGTACTAGGTCCCATCCTTTCTTGACTAATCAAGGACATCCATTCATTTATTCTTCAGCATGTTTATGTCCAATTATGGCTAAAATGACCTGAGAGAATGGAAATAGGTGGGAAGTAAGATACCGGGTCTCTAGTCCTAGAACTTTTTAACCCACTCTGTGACTCTTAAATTCTCATTGTCTAGATTTTCTCATCTCTAAAATGATGTTGTTGGAATAGATTGGTAGTTCTCAGTTTAGGGTGCAGAAGCTCCTCACTAGCCCATGATGGCCTTCAAGGTATCTGTGCATCTCCTACTATTACATGTAAAACTTTGAAGTCATTGCACATGTGTTTATTTTGTTTTCAGATGAGAGAAAGGTCTGTGAAAACTGAACTAGAGTAGATTTCCTTGAAATGTCTTTAAGTCTTGACTTCATATGAGTTTAAGTTTTGAAAGAGACTACAAGAGACAGCCTGATCCTGCTCTGCACAGCTAGAAGGCAGTCTCAGTTCTGCCACATCCTGAGTATGTCACTCCTTTTCTCTCACTTTGGTTTTTACCATCTATAAAATGAAGGTGTTGAATGAGATGATCCAAAATAATACTTTTCAATTTTACATTCAGTTCAAAATCAAGCCAAAACAAACAAACACATCCTGGTAGTTAGCTTGAATTCAGATTGGTCTTTGCTGTGTCTTCAGAAATTGAAATCTTGAGCTGCTAATGTTCTAAGAGCACTTTGAGAGGGAAGAAAGAGAGGGTGGGAGCTGGGCAAGAGAGAGTGGGGATGTGGTTCCTGCATAAGACTGTAGCTGAAGGACTTAGCAACCTTCTAAATTTTAGAAGACTAAATCTTAAGGGTGACTGGAAATAGAAAGAAAAAAAACTTCATGGTTGCCTCAGAAGTTACTTGAGATCTCATTCCTTAAATGTTTAATTTCCTAAATCCTAAAATAAATTATGAGAAATATCTGTTTATAGCATTGGATTATTTTTGAAGGGTTAAATAGATTGTGTAGCATCTAATGCTCCCTTGTTAGTCTGTTTTTCTCATTGGAATCTAGGTAATATTTTGCTATTGAACAAATTAATTTGTCACAGCACGCATAATTTTGATTTGTTCTACACTCCCAGCTCTCTCCCCTTTTCTCCTATGCTGTTGTTAGGACTTGTTATTTCTTTCTTTACAAGTGTGTCCTGTTTGCTTCAAAAAAACTAGATTCATGACATGGCTCTCAAACCATACACAGCACTAACAGGAAGTTGTTAGTAAGCCTCTCCTTTTCCAAGTACAAAGTGGGCCTGGGGTCAGCAGTATGGAAAGCGGAAGGTCTATCCCAGTACCATTCTTTATCTGGCGCCTACTGCATAGCAGACACTATGCTAAACACTTAATGTCAAATTAGACACACTCTGTTCTACACCCTCACAGTTATCACAAAAGAGCTGGGTGCCTTCACTCAGGGATTTCCACTGGAATCTGCTCGTGCTGGTGTTTTGCTCCTTTCTCCCTGGAAGTGGGTGGATGTAATCATGACAAGGAGAGAGCCTTTAGCCAGTAGACAAGTTGTCTTCCTTTACTCCCATGGGAGAATGGGACAGAATGGGGAATTTTTTAGGAGTCTGGCCCAAACTCGGCTGTGCCTGGAGGTCCCATTAGGCTGCAGGTCACAGCAGCTGGAGCCCAGGCGCCCAGAACCGGTCACGCGTCTGTGCTGCCCGCTCCAGGATGCACAATAGAGTCATTGACTATTTATTTACTGGGTAGAACAAGGCTGCTGTTGACTTAATTACGGGAACCTCCCAGCCACCCCTGGGATCTTCAAATGACTAACGGACTCTCCATTGCCACTAACTCATCTCTCCTTAACATAAGTCCCCAGTCCCCCTACCCCCACCCTGCCCCACCCAAGAATGCTCAGTAGGCCTGTTGTGGGGACCGAGGCGCAGAGCGTCCTGGGTGGTGATCAAGAGGGAAAGACTGGCGGTTTTGGCAGGACTGAATTTCTGTGTTTCAGAGCTATTCTGAGCCAGGCGCTAGCCTCAGGGTGTGGAACATGACCCTGCTGTCCCAGGGTCCGGCGAGGGCTTAGCTCTACTAGGGCTGCAGTGAAGGAGGAAGCAAAAGGGCAAGTTCTGGTCTCCAGCTCAGACAACTAGTCCCTGGGGACTCAGAGCCTCTCTACTTCCCGGACCTCGGAATTAGATAAATAGTGGAGAGCCACCAGGAATTGGAACTGCTAGGGGACTGCAGAGCCGTGGAATCCCAACTGGTCCCTTCTTTATACAACCCGTTTGAAATGGTCTCTTGAGTCCAGTGCGCCTGGCCTGTTCCCGCTTAGTCTCACTTAAATCTCCTGGAGAATCTCAGCTCGCCAACTTCTTCTGGGGGAAACTGCTAAACTCAGCTCCTGTTAATATTATAGGGCTGAGGATAAAATAGCAACGGCATTGAATAGATGTTAACTTTTCCGACCCAGAGGAGCGGAACTCAGGGATTGTTTGCAGAAGCTAATCGTTTTCACCGAGAAGGAGGGAGAGCCTGGTGCGCTCACCGCCGCCAGCCCCTCCTTGGAAGCCAAGCTGCAGGAAGACTGTGGGACTCAGGTGCCCCTCCCCATCTCTGGCCTTTAAAAGAGTCCTCCCGAAAACTTGGACGGGTGACCGCCAAACCAGGGCTGCTCCCCAGACTCCTCTCTCCAATCTTGGAGTCTGCGACCTCAGGTTCGGCGCCCACTAGATCTCGAATCCAACTTCTTTCTGAAATGTGTTTAGGTTGAGAGTTGCTGTACCTGGGCGGGAGTTTGGTGGGGAGAAGAGGGTCTGCTATTTAAGGCGCCAGACATACACAGAGACATTGCGCCGACCTCCTGACACTCAGGAAAAGTCCGTTTCCAGGCATCTATTCTCAGCAATGGTGGCAGGGAGCAGGGCACTGTGACTCCCGGCATCTGAGGGAATACCGGCAGCAGCACTACCAGAGCGCATTTGCTGTGTGCGCTGGAGGTCGGGGTGGGAGGGTGCGCAGATCAATATCTTTCTTGCAAACCTCAAAGGGAAATGACCGTAGTTGGACTAAGAGGTCCACTTTGGAGACTACCAGCTGCCCTCCAAGCCCTGGCAGTGGAGAAGTTTCGTTACTACGGTTTCGGAGAGATATAAAAGCCATCACCCAGAAGCAAATGTGTTTGGGCTCCTTATATGTGTTACCACCCAAGGCTAGGCAAATTCCTCGGCGCTTTGCATCACTCACTCCCTGACAGAGCTTCTCGGCCTTAGTCTCCCCATCCTAAGAGGCGGGTGTGCGCTAAGGGAGCGAAGTCCAGCCGGAGGCTTCGTAACATCCAAGTCTAGGGACACCAGGAATTCTCTCGCTCTAGCTCCTGTGGTCCAGGAGTGGGAGGTATCCCCGAGTAGCCGCTGCGGCCAGGTGCGTGCAGGGGCCGCGGGGAAAGGAGCGCGGCGCCTTTAAACCAAGAGGCGAGGAACCCCCGCCAGGAGGCGTGTCTGTCTCTGCCTCTGCCGCCGCCGCCGCCGCTGCTGCTCCTCGGTCACCGTCTTCGCCTTTGCCGTCACTCGCGCTCGGCGCCGGCGGCTGCGCTGGTCGGTCTGGGAGCCGGGGACTTTCCGCCCGACCTCCTCCGGCTGCTCCTCCCCGAGGACCACCCCACCCCCTCCCCGCCCACCTCACCCCTAGCTCCAGGTAAGGACTCCCCGGC
The DNA here is from genome assembly GCF_001698545.2 of Rhinopithecus bieti. NCBI lineage: Eukaryota > Metazoa > Chordata > Mammalia > Primates > Cercopithecidae > Rhinopithecus > Rhinopithecus bieti. Next base: position 159,234 of record NW_016810872.1, on the reverse strand, counting down.
GGTGGGCTACACTACGGGCTCCTTCACAAGGTGTTTGTTTTCAAGAGGACGGGAGGGACTGCGGGTGGGCGAGGGGGCATTTTCCACCTGGAGAGAAGGAAGAAGGCGAACAGCAGCGCTGCGGACCTCAGTGTGCTCGGGGCATCCGCTGGACCGATTCACTGCGAGTGTCTTTGTCGGGCTTGTCTCAGCCAATTCCCGTCAAGCATGCAAGTGGCTCTGTTGGCTGCAGTCGCCTATGTTCTCTACATAGAATGATTTAATAAGTGGACGTGTCAGGAAGTGGCCTCAGCTACGGGGACTCACGCGAGGCGAAGAGAATGAGACAGATGGCAAGAAACTGTGTGTCTGCCTGCCGGTCTGACGAACTCCCCATCCCTCCTTCTGTCCACCCATCCTTCCATTAACCCTACTCCTTAGTTCTGCGCTGAGGAAGTACATTTATTTTAACCGGTACCTGTGTTAAGAGCTTCTGAAAACTTGGAGGGCGTCCCATTAGGGTAAGGAGGGGGCAGTGTTACCAGGGTGGATCATAGACCTCAAGAACTTTTAACGAACCACATCCTCTGATATTTTTACTTTTAAGGAGACAGAGTTTCTTTACCAAACAACACGACCGAGCTGAGGCTCCTTAGATAATGATTTCCAATTTAAGCAAAGGGGAGTATTAGAAAACTTACTACTAGTAGTCTTTTGGTAATGCACAGATTATCTTCTATCATTTATTCATCTTCATACTGTAAGTATTCTGTCATCAGAAATTATCTTATGGATTGATGATTATTTTCATTTCACGAGAGATGATTGGTTCATTTGAGTCTTAGTCAGTTTAGTTTCTGGAGGAAATGCAATTGTGTTTCAATCTTGTCTTAGTTCATTACTTTCTAACTTTATCGAGTCTATTCCTGTAACCACCAAGACAGCCTATCAACTTCCAGTGGCCTTAAAAACTTCTGAGTCAAACAAACAACAAAAAATTGAAATGCACAAGAGGAATGTGATAGAGAATTGAGCAATGTTTGGAAGTCTTATCTGTTTGTTTTCTTCTATTTAAACCCATTGAAGATCACACAGGCTGAAATTTAAAAAAAAATAAAAAGTTCTGGGATATGTAAATTTATTCCACTTCAATTTCTTAATTAAGACACTTATTTTAGTATCTAAAAATTAATCAAAACTCTAAATGTCATTAATCATCAGTGCAACAGAATGTTGGTGGAACAGCTGATAATGTGTTCAGAATCATAAGGGATACCAAAGCATGCATAGTTAAGAAGAGTGAGGTGCAAGTATGCAACAGTGTGATTTCAACTGAAACTTGACTCCATCCTGACTTTATTCTCTGAGATCTTTATTACCATGTATAAACACGCTGTTTATTTTAGCTAAGTTGCAATGCAACAGACCACTTTGATGGAATAATAGGTTAAGTGTTACTATAAGACGAGTTTTCTCAAATGTCACGTAACAGCAGGACTTCTGTGACAAGTCAAGTGGAATCCTTAGTAAGAATTCCATGTGAAAAATTTAAATATAACTATGGCGTGTAAGAACCTTTGAAACATCTTTGAAATTCAGGTTGTTTTGGGATATGTATTTGCTGTTTCCAGCAAAAGGTATAGGCATTGTCTTTTTAAATGTTGTGCTATAAAGATTATTACACATTTCCTCATACCCCAGCAGGTGGCAGCTAACTAGAATAAGATTCATTTTCACTGGGAGAATAGGAAACTAAAATTGCTTCTCAAGTAATAGTGCCCAAGAATAAGAGGTCATTAGTATATGCAAATATAAAAATATAGTGAAAGATGAAGCTAGAGGTTTTTGTTGTTATTGTTGTTGGAAGAAGCTTTACATCGACATGATATGCATTTTCTTCTTTGTCAGTTTATCATAGGTTTGATATGTGTGTCAGTCTTCTATGATTTTTTTTGAAGTATACTTCTAAACACAGCTTCTCTCTGTGTGTGCATGTATGTGTGTGTTTGCAGTTTGTTATCTCTCCTTTGACCTTGGAACCTACAGAGCCTTGGCTCCTAGAAATAAAGAGTGCCATATGGTTAAAATGAGGAAAAAAATGAGACCATAGAATAAAAGATATAAATCTTACTATTACTTAGTATATATATTTGCCTGATATCCAATAGCAGTGGTTTTCCTTTTCCTTTAAGGAAGGAGCAAATTACAGAACTCATACAATTTTTAAAAGGGTTAAATCTAGTCAGTGAAATACTGTATAAGGAATTTATTAATCCTTCATATAACCTCAGAACGATGATGGGTGGTATCAGTATTGGGGAAGAATTGTAATAACTTCAAAATTGCCACACATTAAGGCATCAACTATGCCACCAAATCATTTTATTGTAGTATAGGCAGGTAAATTTAGCATTTTCCCCCTAGAAAGTGAGTGAGTTTAATGAGAAAGAACAAGAATTAATCTAATTACTCTAGTAACAGATGGAAATCTGGAGGTGTAGAATTGAAAGTGATAACTAATTGTACATTTAAAAAATGTCTTTAGCCACTGAATATTGACAGCATGTTATTTGGCATTCTGAATTGTGGTCTTTCTGGCAATTTTTTTGTACTGACAAACAAGTAGTTTAGTGTTCATGAGGAAACTCACAATTAATGTAAGTGTTTTTTTTTTTTTTTAATAGTATGCCTTATTACAAAAAAAGATGACTACATCTTGGGCTTATCAAGCAATCCCAGTTAGTTGCACTGAACAATACAACACAATTGATAAAATAGTCCTCTTGATAATGTGAACAATGCAATAATTCCAATTCCTTTACTCTGTGTAGTAGAAATTTGCACATTGTCACTCAAATATCATGTTAGTCATTTATTGTACTACTTTCAATGTACTACTCCAGAATAAATAATGCCAGGAGCGCTGTCCGTGGTCCTGAAGAAAGGTCGTCTCCAGTCTTGTAGAAGTTCAATTGGACAGGTGGAATTGCTATCTGTTGTGTTAAAGCCTTTCAACTGAGTTAATGGATGTAAATGAATCTAATTTACCATATGTGTAAAATTGGTTATTTGGGGATCAATTAATAGTAAAAAAAAAAAATACAGTCTTTTAACTGTTTAATTTATTGTGTAATAACTTCACGAATATAGAAGTTTGATCTTTCACTTTTCCAACTAGACATCCAAATAAACTCCCCAAAATAAATAGTTTAGAATGCTAGTTTCAAGTGGAAAAGTTGCGGCCATAATGTAAAATGTCATTATATTAACGGAATACATGAACAAAGAGATATGGTACATTTTGTTTTCTGAGGTTCCAATAAATGCCAGCTACACTGTGAAATTTCAGTATTTTGATTAGTCACAAAAAAAATGCTATTTTCAGGCAGTAGATATCAGTTATATTGGCAGATAAAAATGCAAAGAATTATTTTTTTCCCCTGGCAGTCATTATTATCTCTGCTAGGATCAAAAAGAAAATGAACAAACAGAATGGAATAAATGAGACAGCAAATACAAGATAGAACATGTTGGGCTGTGTATGTGTTTTATAAGAGATATTTTAAACATGGACTGAAGGAGTCGCTAGATACCCTTGGTTTTAGCACTAGGTGTTCCTTTTAAGGTGCTCAAATAGTCAAATTATTTGATTGAATTGCCTGCTAGACTGCAGAACTAGCCATTCATGATACTTATTTTTGACACTGCTGTTATTGCCTCCATCTTAAAAAAAATCAATGCCACTTAATGCCTTTGCAAAATGTAGATTTCTCTTTAAATCAGCACTTTATAATATCTTAAGAAAACTTAAATTAAAAAATCACTTTAATGAAATGAAAACATTATAGTGTTTTTTTGCTGTTTGGAGGAAAAATAACCAGTCAAATATTCATATCACTCATATCACTCCTTATTTAAAAATTAGCCTTCAAGTAGTATTTTTTTTGTAAAATTTAACCTATGCCCTGTTAGTTGGTTATGAAAAATAGATTAATTATAAGATATAGGTCTAACAGTTTGCCTTTTGTGATGTTTAATCATTTAAAAATGTTGACAATGATATATTTATTATAGATGTTAGTTTCACTTAGTGTAAAATATCAGCATTGCATATGTTTAATAAGTAGACAGCATATTACCTATTTTAATAATAAAATGTATTTTGTGTTGAAAGAAATTCTATTTCTGTACTTTATTTCTTGAATAAACTCCTAATGAAAGCCAAGAGAGTCACTACCTGGTGACTCTAAATATTTCCCCCAGAAAACTAGCAAATGATAAGACACTTTTAGAGGAATCTATAACACTCAATGTCGCTCAAGCTATGATCTCATATTCTGCCTCTTTAGTAAAAAGAATGTTCAAAAAACTAAAATGCAAAGAAATTTGGGCGTAAATTATTGAAGGCTTTAGAATTTGCTGCACCAATTCAAACATCCTTGTTTTTATATTCGCACAATTATTTTCTTTGAACTTAAAAAATGGGTGGGAAATGTAATTTCTCCATTTTAATTTGATATTTTTCCCATAAAAGTTCACTGAAGAAATTTCTACTTCTGGGTAGCAATCAAGGAATACCCCAGTCAAGTTTTTAAAGAGTGGGTTTACCTCTCCAATTGCATTCCAATCTATATTCATTCCTGGCCAAAATAAAAAAGTATACATAAGACTCTTTTAACCTAACCACAAGTTAGATTTACAGTAAATTCCTCCGTCTTAGATCACTTTCTTTTTTACAGTTGCCAGAAGAACTGACTTTGATTTAGCTAGTAATTTACTGAAATTCGTCAACTGATTATAAGAAGCCCGGTTACATACACCAGTCAGTCTCTCAGCAAAGACTTATTGAAAATAAAAGCAATGTCGTCTACATAAATAAGTCGACTTCTTTCTTGCAACTCAAGGCGGGCTGTCAGATAGGTTGCATAATAGATATTGGGGAGCTCACTGGCCGGGAGCCTTAAGAGGAGAGCAGCTATCTCAATCTTTCTCACTTAATCTTGGCTTCACGTCAGAAGCTGTGCAGCAGTGCAGTAGAATAGGGCCTGGCAAAACCTTTGCGAGCAAAGCGCCTTTTGTGCCGGGCTGTGGCTCGCTATCGACATCTCGTCCGTTACCAAGGCTGGGTTTCCTATTGATTTCCCTCCTCCTCTGCTTCCACAGGCTCGCGCGGCCGGACATTGTGGGTGTGCGTGCTGGATTTCTCCCGGATGCTCTCCGACTAACATGGATGTCCCACCATTCCTTGCAGTGGAAGGTTGTTCCTTGGCGCAGTGAGTGAAGAACATGCAGCGATTGCTAATGGGTTTGGGAAGCGGAGACTCCTTCCTCTCTCTGTGACCATGCCGTGATCGTGTCTGCGGTCACTACTCGACGCATCCTTATTTCTGCCCGAACCCGGGAGCTGAACGCTAGATCGGGGAAGTGGGTGCCGTGCGTGTGGGCACAGAAACACCATGAAGATTATTTTCCCGATTCTAAGTAATCCAGTCTTCAGGCGCACCGTTAAACTCCTGCTCTGTTTACTGTGGATTGGATATTCTCAAGGAACTACACATGTATTACGATTTGGTAAGATTCCCCATCTCTCTCGGTTGCCTGGTATCCGCTCCGAGGCAGCCGGATGTAAACAGGCGGGTTCGCTCTGCCTGGCGGTGGGCTCCGTGGATTCTGATCTGCTCACTGTTCTGTCGTCTCCTGGGGCTTTTAAAGAACTCCTTGTGCTTTCCTTTATTCTCTTCTTTATTTTTATTTTTAGCCGCGGGAGGGTGAAGGGAGGGCCAGTGTCTGGTAGTGGTCTCTGCATTACCTCCCCACAGTAGCTTGCCAAGGAGATGATGATGACGCTGGAGGCACGGTCAGCCGCCACTCGCGCCTGTCTCCCCCGGATCCCTGCGAGCTTGCAGGGGTGCGCTGTCCGCGCGAAAGTGCGCGCCGGGGCTGCACGCCTCTCAGCTTGCGGGGCTGGTGAGTTAACACCCGGTAACTCTTTGGCGAGTTGCGCCTGTCCGCTTCTGCCAGTGACCAGGGCAGTTCTCACGTGCAAATGAAAGGTACTAATCCTTTTGATTTATTTTGCCAGAGAGCCTTTTCGATTGTTTCCACCGCTTTTCCAGTCCCTGGTCCCCTTACTGGGATGCAGAGCTTTAAAAAATGTTGCAAGATTCGAGGTTCTACTTAACACAGGGAGGCTGCTACTTAGCTGGAAAGAAATAGCGTCAAAATTAGAACGGCTTTTTGTTTGTTTTTGCTTTTAACTTGCTGAGTCCCCCTCTTACAGCTTTCTGGACGTTATGGAGTAATTAATGAAAGATAGTATCTTGGGGCGGTGGGGAAGAGTAGTTGTTTAAGGAGGGGTGACTAAGTCTGCATCTTTATTTCACTCTGGCAAGACGAAAGACGTTAGGTAGTGACTTTTTTTTTTTTTATGGAAATGCATTGCTTTTCTAAGAATCAGGTTTTCTTTGGAGCTTGAAGGAAAATCTAAACGTGGGATTCCAATGGAAACCCTGGTCAGAGGGTCAGAGTGATTGCTTGGATAAATGAAGCATGGGCGAGGCTCCGGTGCTCTGGATGGCCAAAGGAGTTTTAGTAGGAGCAGAACTAGTCAGGGAAAGTTCTCTAAAGTAGATAAGACGAGAAGAAAGGAGAAAGCCAACAGGATAAATGCTCCCATTGTAGGCACTTCCTCTGACAGTTCAAGTGGATTCAGACCAAAGAGTGCAGGACACCATATAATCCTGAGTATGTGTCTTTGAGATAAATGCAGACACATTAAGTCATTCGGTCAAATTTAAACTGAAGAGTGATTGCCTGCATCTTCTATCATGCCAACAGCATCTCCTGTCTTTCCATTTTCCCACGTGTGTGTGTGTTTTTTCCCCCCCACTGATCAAATTCACGATCTCCCCTAGGCTTTGTAGATCCAAGGTAGGGATATTTCACATACATTCGAAAAGGGAACCTCACCCTACCACACATTCACACAGATGCCCCACAGTCAAAAAGCCTGCTGATGAGAAAAGAGGCACTGGGTTATAGCTGGATCCCTACTGTAGTAGTTTTCATGCTTTTTTCATGCCTTTAGATGGTACTTAAGCACGTTGCTCTTAGCAACAAGCATCCACAGGAATGACTGTTTCTGTGGACAGAATTAAACAGGTCTCTATATCATTGGAAATGTGTGTGTACGCACACGGGTGTGTGTGCATGTGTGTTTTTGTGTGTGTGTTTTCAGCAGTTAGGCTTCAAATATGGTAAGTGCTACAGTATGGTAGTTTGCCCAATATTTGGAGTATTTCATCCCAATTAGATGGAATCCTGAGGAATTCTGATGTGTGTTTGTGAATGAGTGTGCGTTACTAAGTGTGTTTGCTGACTAGATGGAAAAAAGACTTGGAGCCGGAAAACTGCCACCAATACTCTAAGGATTTAATTATTGCCGCTCTGGTCTTGCAGCACAATATTTGCTGAATCATTAGATTGTTACATTCGCTGATCATTTCATATCTTCATATTAAAAATCTTGGCGAGTGTAGCAGAGTGCGTAGCAGCTTTCCAAAAGAGCTGTCTCTCGCACACACGCACACACACGCACACACACGTACCTACACGCAAACAAGCTTTCTTAGACCAATGCTTACTAAAAATGTCTTTAAAAAATATGGTAGTAGGCAAAGATCTCCACACTAGTCCCTTGATAACCCTAAACCAACAGTCCAGCTTCTAGATAACCTGCTGTTTTCTGTATTAACTTCAAACATCTTCCACGTGGAGATGCATTTCTTCCGATTTCTGACCTGAGTTGTGGGGAAGGACTGTGTACATTGCTACTGAAACATTTCCCTGTTGGGGCTATTTTGATGCAATGGTGGGAGTTTTATTTTCTTCTGGGCTAAACATGTTTCTGAGTGGATTGGATGGTTGGTTGAGCACGTATAAGCCACTCTTGAGAATGGTTATTTTCAACCTTGGCTCAAAAGTCGAGCCAATGCCTCATCTCTGGCCCCGTGCCTTGGAAGGGAAGAGCTTAGAGTGCACATGGAGCAGCTGCCCCAGTGCTGGAGAGACCCACCGCCTCTGCTGGGGAGGCAGCTTCCAGTGCCCCTTCCATCCCCCACCCTTGGCGTGGCTATGCGCCGGCAGCCGCCAGGCGCCTCCGCCGCGGCGCTATGGCAACGGCGGAGCCCGCCCAGGCGGCCACCCCAGCCCCCCTTCCCCGCTAGTGGAGGCTCTGTGTTACCCTTCCTCTTGCTCCCAGTAGGACTGTGATTCGATCCAGCGTCCTCCTGTCACCTCCTGTGAGGCGAGGGGCAGCCCCCGCTTAGAGTGCTGAACCCTTGCCACGTCCCCAGCCTCCCCCGCCAGTTTTCAGCGTGCGCAACCCTCTTACCCGCGCTTCCCTCTCCCTCTCTGTGTGGCACACACAATAAAACACACATACACACACACACATTCTCTTACACACACTCAAACATAGACACACGCGCGCGCGCGCACGAAGACACAGGCGCCCCCCAGATGCAAGCCTCAGACTTTGGCACAGTGACGTCTCTTTAGTGCTCAAGAAAACTTTGCAGTTACACCCAGGAGCGCCTCTGTCCTGTTTCCCCCTTTATCTCCAGCCCCAGCCGACTCCCGCTTGACTGCACAGGCTGGCCTGCTGCTCTGCAGCCGCTCAGCAAACATCTCTGAGAAAAGGTATCCCGGAGCACCGACCCCAGGGTGCTGCCCCGAGGCCCTATGGCAGCGACCTGAGGGTCAGCCAAGGGTCACCTCTAGGCAGGCGGGCGAGCCCCTGGCAGTGAGTGTTGGTTGTTACCCCGCCTTTGATCCTGTGCTGGGACAACTAGGGTTTTCCTGAGTGCCCACCCGGCGGGCAAGGTGCAATTTAGAGAGTCAGTTCTCCTGCCCTAGGTCGAGCCAGATGTTCTCTGGCCGGCTTTTCTGGGCGCAGAGCCTGCGACTCTCCCAGGCAGGCGTCTCCAGAGCGCTGGCCCAGCGGGTACAGGGCATCCAGCGCGTCCCAGCCTATGTAAATGAGGCATCTTTGTTTCTCCGCAGCTGCGTCCAGGCCTTGCCTGCCCCTGGATAGGGTGAAGGCGGGACTCTTCCATCCGCGGGGTTATGACCAATTCCACGGCCTCTAAGCCGAACTACGGCGGGCGGCGGAGATACTTGAACCTTTCTTTTGTTACTTTAGTCGGTCCTTCTCTTCCGGGGATGCACTGACCCCTGCACCTACGGAAGTGCGAGGAAGCTCAGAAGCCTGCTCCGACTGTGTGCTGTGCTGGGCTGGCCTCGAGTTCACCGTTCGGGAGCCCTCGCATCTTTAAACATCTTCTTTAAGAAATCATTCCCCAAGCTATCACTTGTTTCCGATCTTCGAGGTCAGGTTGTCATTCGAAATTTTCATCTGAACTGGAGTTTACAGCTCCAGTAGCAAAGACATCAACCCAAGCTTAGACTCCTGGGCACCATCTCCAAGGTTTTCTTTCCGAATTGCTGAGTATATGGTAGGCCATGTCTTCCCTTCTGATGTTTCGACCTAACTTTTCTCTTAAACAAGCCGGTGGAACTGCTGTCTTAAAGGTTTCCCAGCAGAAGTCTTCCCTCCCAGACGCTCTGGGGTCTCTTTGGCATTGCGCACTGACCAGCTGTTTGTGGGACAGCACACAGTCACCTCCTTGCGTACACACAGAAGGTGAATACAGCCAGTTTAAGGGACCGCCTATACGTTGTTGGATAAAATCTATGAAGTGAGAGAGAACAGAAAGGGTTCCTATGGAAATCCCGTTGTTTTGCTGGGCATCCCATTTGCTCACAGATACAATAATTAGTAGCAGATGTACTGCAACATCGAAAAGTGAGAGTGAATTGAGTGAGCTCACAAGCCGCCACTCTACAAATTCTTTGAAAGAGATTTTTCCTCCTTTGAGAGGTGAGGTGGGCGGGAGGGAGGAGTGGCCTTACATCTGGAAGCAGGAAAACTGACTTTTGGGAGGCGGGGATGGGGGAGTAATAGCGGCTACTATCTGCAACAGATAAAGCCTGAACACCTGCTTAGCTGAGCTGTGGAATGCAAGGGAGAGAAATCGTTCCAAGAATCGCCAACACAACGACTACACTTTTAAAAAATCAGTTTTTCTCATAAGTTCTCACTTACTCTTAAAGCTTCAAAGAATAACTTGATGTGATCCATCAAGAGAGGCACAATCATTTCAGAAAATGACTTTGAAAAATGATCTTTTTGTCTTCTAGAAATTGCATGCTTTCTTTACCCAGATACATGAAATTCAACACATTTTCTGGCTTTGTGAGATTGTCTTTCAGAAGCGAACATAGTTTATATGTCAGTAGACATTTCTTCAGACTAACTTTGCTTTTTGGTTTAATGCAAGTGATCATCACGGTGTGTGCATTCCTTGAATTCTCAAATGACACTCTTTCAACATTTACTCAGCACAAGAAAGTTCATGTGAACTCCTCTCACATGAAGAAGGAAAATACCATAGATCAAAAGATGGTGTATCATTGATTATCAGAACCTTTTCAAGTTTACTCACCATTACATAAACTGTTGTCTATGATAACAATGACATAATCTTTCATACCATTTAGTTATCATGATTTCTGATAAAGAAAATGCCTTGCTCTTTTGTGGTAGAAATTAATGTTCAGTGAGAGAAATTACTTCACTTTGTCCTTCAGTTCTTAAGATTTGACTTTGTTATGGTAGCCCCAGTTACATTTATTGGCTGGAAATTGTCAATGCACATTTTTGCACATCAGAGTAGAAAGTAGTTTACTGTCTTTAAAATGTAACATACTTAAATTATTAATCTACTGCATGTGTAATACTTAGGGCTTGCAGGAGATCCTTGATTTTCCTCAGTAGCATGGTGATATATTGAAATTTAAGTGTTGATTGTTTTTCATTTGGGTAGTGAAGATTTATCTTCAAAGGGTTTTCAATTTGTAGTCCAGTTATCAAAGTGTTAGAAGTGCTTCAAATGAATCTTCTACCCTAAATCTTAGCATGAAAAGTGAGGTCAGAAACCCCTGAAAGGGAAGGAAGTAGGTGCACATCATCATTATTGACTAGTCTAGATTAAACACCGAAGAGGAAGATTTCAATCTGATAACGTCATAGGGCTTCCTGTTTTTCTTTGCTGCTTCTGCTGACAATTTTGTAAGGTAATTAAATTGGCTGATTGAAGTCGCAGTGGTCATGGGGCGATAAAGACCATTTGGATTTAATGGAATTTAAAACAACAGAGCACTGAACACAACTCTTACAGAACAAGAATTTTAATGGCCCATTCAGGGTGCTGACTAAATAGAACGCCCTTAACAAGTTTAATTGAAAGGGCAAGGCAGATTAGCACTATATAGTCTTTATGGTTGAAGATTGGGGAATTAAAATTATCCCTTTAAAAGACTCATTAATGCATTATCAAGATTTAATGTAGGTTAAATAAGCTTTCTTTAAATCTTTATCATGTACTGTGAACCTAGGTTTAGGACCAAGTTTCAATAATAAAACATTTTTAAGAGCTGACTTAATAAATGGAATTATAGATCTTTCTCATTTGAAAAACAAAAGGCATTTGAAATTGTTTGAGCATATACAGTCTGTTAAAGGGTAAATGTTGATGATAAATTTTCTATGTTCTATAACTGAAAGAAAATTTGACTTTTCTCTAAAATTTGATTATTGGTATTTTTTTCTTATAAAGAAAGCTAGGCAGTAGTAGAGAAAACACAGAGACAATAAAGGAATGTTCTCTTCCTGCAGTTTCAATAGAGTAATAGGTATTTGATCTATTTTAGGTTGTTTTTAAAATCCTGAACTTTTTTCTTACTGTAACTTCTATATTCATATTATTATACTTCAATGCATTCCAGTCCCTTCTGCCCCTGAAGAAAGGGTAGATCATTGCTTAACATTGGGAACATTGAAGTACAATCAGTCCCAAGGTGAAAGTCAAGTCTCAGTCACATATGAGATTATTCACTCCACCTGTTTCTTGCCATGTGGCATTGCCTACTCAGAGTTTTCAGTTCCTTTGATATTTCTAGAAAACATGAAACTAATTTTGTATAAAATCTCCCAAATTTTATGTATGCAATTTTGAAAAAAGTTGTTAAACTTCAGATTTGTAAACACCAAAAGCATATAGCAGGTGAGGGGGTATGTGGTCCCATTTTTACCCTCTGGCCCATTCACATTCCACAGTTCCTCTAAGGCACACCTGCTTCCCTCACATCTCTTTGATCACCAAATAAGTAAAGTTTGTCTCTTGCCTCACACTCTTAAAGCCAACTATGTTATATTTTTGTATTTTTCAAAGTGACAGTTACCTAACTGATAAAACTAATTTGTGGTAAAGGGAGTGGGGAGGTTAAAAGACTCAGAAAAAACTTTTCTGCAGGATTTTTTTTTTAATTTTTAATTTTACTTTTGCATTTGGGCTTTGATAATCCTCCTCAAAGATAGCAGCATTCAAATATAGCATTTGGTTTTTAGGTTTCTGCTTATAGGTTGATTTAAACTCTATTTTCTTAACTAAGAACAATATTATTTTCTGGGTTTAGTAGAAAGTTAGGTCACTAGATAGCAGGGCCATTTGTGAAGATCTGAAAGGATGGGGATCTTTTAGTCATTTTTTCTACTGATACATGTACTTCTATCAGTCTTTCTTTTTGGTTAAGTATTGCCCTATTCCATGGCCTTATTTTAAGACAAGTATATTCCGGAAGAGGGAACACATAGTCTCAAGACTGTAGAGTTAGGATGAGTGTATTAGGACCAATCAATATTGTCTGTGATGGAGATGCTCAGATACGAAAGAAAATACTGGGTGCCTAAGGGAGTGCTGAGTGATTAGCACAGGTGTGGAAGGGAGGCTGAGGAAAGAGAGAAGTTAAATGACATTTGCTACACAGTCTTTTTAAAATTTACTGCCAGACATCCCAATGCTTTGTAAATTGATATTTTGCTTGCTTGTAAAAATCCAAATCTTTTAGTATAAGTGCTTATTTTAAATAAGATGTAAATTATATTCTTACATTGACACTTTCTCCAATCAAAATGATTTTAATGCTTTTACCTCCTTTTCAATCCATTAACTACTTTTCTATTATTGAATTAAAGCAAGAATTTGGAAGATGTTGCCTCTAGCTCTCATTTCTGTCTCCAGCTCAGTCTCAGTCTAAGTCCTTGACCTAGCACAATGATAATATTACTCAGCTAACATGACCAAAGAAACAAAACAAATATTAAAGAAATGTTCTGCTTCTGAAATTTCAGTATATTCATAGCTATTTGGTCTATTTTATGTTGTTATTTAATCCTTCCTTTCTTACCTCTCCCTTTACTTTCTGAAGCTTCTTGCATTCAATTCATCATAGGTTTTAGTGCATTCAGGTCCTTCCTTCCCCAGAAGAAATGAAATGGGAACTCTCAAAATGAATGAAAACTATAGAATCCTGGATTATCTAAGCTAAAGGGGAATTCAAAGGTCACCACATTTAGAGTCCTAAGTTTAGAGGTCAATTGCCAAGGACAGTTAAATAGCTTGTTCTAAATTGCAATTAATGTCAGATTTTGTACCAAAACATGATTATCCTGGCTGCCAATCTAGTGATTTTTTAAACTGAATTTTGCTGTTTTTTTTTTTTTTTCAGTGTAGCCTCTGACTCCCTGTGCTTTGAATTCATTTTAGAAATAATTCTGATAGCTCCCCTAGAAGTGTGTCTACTTTGTTTCATTTGCCTTTTCTTTTCTAGTACATTATCTCATAGGTTATTGCTCTTTTCTCTCTTTTTTTTTCCTTAATGTGTAGCTCTATCAGCCTCTTGCATACCTGCTTACTTGTTCCTTTTCTCAGTGTCAAAGCTTTTGCTACATCCATTCATTCAACAATATTAAAGTGAGCACATATTATGTGGCAGGCATTTGGAAAAGAGAATTCTAAGACTTAGCTTCTGCTATTAAGGATTGTGTAATCCAATTAAAGAGAAAAGATATGTACATATTAAAGTATCAATTGTATGATACAGAAAATATATACAATAGTTGTTTAAAGGAGATTATTATGGGCTTAAGTTTTTCCAGAAGAGATAGGATTCTGGCTGGTGCCTGAAAACATTGTGTGATAGAAAGAAGGAGGAAATGTATCATTGGTGGAATACTCAGCACAAGAAAAGGAATTTAGGCATAAATTAAGAAAATGAGTGTTGGGACAGATAATGGGCTAGCACTGCAGGGGCATAGATAAGGCCTTGATTTTTCAGATTTTAGTATTTAGGTTACAGGCTTTAGACTCCTGTGTGTAGCCACTGGAAAGCAATTGAAAATAGAGGATGGACTTGACTTGGTCTGCAATAAGCAGTCAAATGATTTTGCAGTCTGTTGCTTGCATTTTATGAAGAGTAAGTGGATCTTCTTTCTCTTACTGAAATGAAAGCAAAAGACACATCTCTGTCCTTGATCACTGAAACCTTTAAGGTCTTGAGCTCAGATCAAAGATTATATTAGTCAAAGTTCTCCAGAGAAATAGAAAACACATACACACACGCAGCAGGGAGGAAGTAAGAGAGAGAGAGAGAGAGAGAGAGAAGAGGAGGGTGTGGATATTTATTATAAGTAATTGGCTTACACTATTATGGTATTGTGGATGCTAACAAGTCCTAAGATCTGCAGTTGGAAAGCTAGAGACACAGTGGTATAATTCTAGCCTGAAGACCAGCAGACTTGAGGTCCAGGAAGATTCAGTGTTTCATTTTGAACCCAAAGGCATGAAGAAAAAGGGAAAAATAAAACCCAGGCTTGAAGGCAGTGAGGCAGGAGGAATTCCCTTTTTTCTCTTAGGAGGGTCAGTCTTTTCACTCTATTCAGGCATTCAACTAAGTGGATGAAACCCACCCACATTACAGAGGGCAATCTGCTTTGCTCCATCTACTGCTTTACTGATTCAGATGTTAATTTCATACCAGCACACCCTCACAGACACACCCAAATTGTTTGACCAAATGGCTGGGCACCCCAAGGCCTCATCAGGTTGACATATAAAATTAAACATCACTCAGATAATTCCTAAGCAAAATTCTGAAAGGAAATAAAGGAATGTCTTCTTAAGACATGGCCAGATCAAATGATTAAGCAAGGAAAAGTTACCAATTAATCTCAAGGAAAATGCATTAGAGAACAATTTACAAGTACTGTATACTTCTTTGAGGGATACAGTAAATTGCCCTCAAG
The DNA here is from genome assembly GCF_001698545.2 of Rhinopithecus bieti. Taxonomy (NCBI): domain Eukaryota; kingdom Metazoa; phylum Chordata; class Mammalia; order Primates; family Cercopithecidae; genus Rhinopithecus; species Rhinopithecus bieti. The sequence goes on along the minus strand of NW_016810872.1, from coordinate 143,990 downwards.
GAATTCTCAATGCTTTATGTTTAGTTCCAAGGCATCACCATTACCTGAAACATTGTGTGTATGTGTGTGTGTATGTAGTTAATAAGTATAGATATCATTGCATTCATTTCTGCCTAATAGTGTTGTAGTCAGTGATGGATTGCATATGCAACAGTGATCCCGTAAGATTATAATACCATATTTTTGCTGTATATTTTCTGTTTAGAAATGTTTAGATACACAAATACTTACCATTGTGTTCTGATTGCCTGTCATATCCAGTAGAGTAACATGCTATATAGGTTTGCAGCCTAGGAGCAATTGGCTATAACATATACCCTAGGTATATATTAGGCTATACCATTTAGGTTTGGTATAAGTACACTCGGGGTGTACTTATAAGGTAAGTACACTCTGTGATGTTCACACAGTGATTAAATCACCTAATGATGCATTTCTAAGACTGTATTCCTGTTGTTGAGCAACTCACGAATGTATATACATAATATGCATATCGATTATTTTCAATCAAAATTTAAAATAAGTTGAATTAAAACGTAAGGCAATTTTAGAAGATTCATTTTTAGTAATATTTTCTAATTCTACACAAACTCAGGACCTTAGACCTTGAATTTAGTTGTTTGGATCATTAATTTTACTCTTGATTTTGTCATCTAATATTCATAAGTTAGGAAAAATAAGTAAATCTTACTGCCCTTGACTTTCCTTTCTGAAGAATGAGTATTATTTTCTACGTATTTAACATCCAAGATTAATGGATAATGTTGAATTTAATAGGAAAATGTGTGGAGCTCTGAGTTTATTAGAAGAAAAGGCCTTTTGGAGTTGAAAATATAATTGTTTTTACTGTGTATTGTGGAATGCATAAATTTTATCACTCATATTGTTATTTTTAAACTTCTTAACCGTGTAATATTTATAGAAAATCTGCTTTTCTAAATTATTCATTAATGATCTTTCCTGAAATGTACTCACACTATTAACAAATAGGGTTGGTAATGATTTTATTACGATAATAGAAACACAAACTTCCTGAATTTTGCGTTGCTTGATAGAAGAGCGAGTCCGAAATTTCTTTTTCTTCTTTAAACATCATGACTTTAATTGGTATTCTCAAATATATACCAATATGCAGAAAAACAAACAAACTGAAAACAAATAATGGGACAAAGGAAATCATCCACGTTTTGTGATTTAATTTTTTTTGGCTTTTTCACAATTGTAATTCTTCTATTTACCTACACAAGCATTTTCTGAAATGTGTGCTTGACTTTTATGTATATGTGTTCTTTATCATCTGCCTAATGATGAACTTTTAGTATTTCAAGTTTGCAACTATAGAAATAACTCGTCTTATTGAATCCTTTGTGTTGATTCAGGAAAGTTTCATAAATGCTTGTTTGCTACAGTTTCTTGAGATTGGATTATGGACTTTCCAGTTGTTCTATATGTACTTGCGGCACATTTTTCTGGCACTATACTTTTTAAGGTAGAACATGATTTTGATACTGCCTGCTAACCACTAACCTCAGCATTCCTCCTTAAGTGTCCTCTAAACGACTTAAAAAATAATCTAGCCAACAGTTAAAAGGTTCCTATTTCTCTCACATACCTCTCAGCACTTGTTGTTTCCTGATTTTTTAATGTATTGCCATTCTAACTGGTGTCGAGATGGTAATCTCATTGTGGTTCTTGATTTTGGTCTTTCTGCTGATTGGCCATGATTTTTTCATGTGCCTGGTTGCTGTTATGCATGTCTATCTTTTTAGAACGTGCTGTTTCATATTCTTTGCCACTTTTTTATGGGGTTGTGTTATTTTTTTTCTCATAAATTTGTTTGAGTTCCTTTGCAGGTTCTGGAATATTAGCCCATTCGTCAGATGAGTAGATTGCAAAAATTATTCTCCCATGTCTGTACTGTCCTGTTCACCCTGATGGTAGTGTCTTTGCTGTGCGAAGCCTTTAGGTTTAAATTAGATCCCATAGTTGTCAATTTTGGCTTTTGTTGCCATTTGCTTTTGTGTTTTAGACATGAAGTCCTTGCCCATTGCCTATGTCCTGAATGTATTACCCTATGTTTCTTCTAGGGTTTTTAATGGTTTTAGGTCCTAACATTTAAGTCTCTAATTCCATCTTGATTAACTTTCGTATGGGTAGGAAGAAGTCCAGTTTCAGCTTCTACTTATGGCTTTTATACTGTTGGTGGATTGTAACTGGTTCACCATTGTGGAAAACAGTATGGCGATTCCTTGCAAGGATCTAGAACTAGAAATACCATATGATCAGCCATCCATTACTGGGTATATAGCCCAAAGGATTATGAAATCATGCTGCTATAAAAAACCATGCCACGTATGTTTAATTGTGGAGGCATATTCCAATAGCAAGAAGACTTGGAATCAACCCAAATTCCATCATGACAGACTGGATTTAAGAAAAATTGGACACATATAACCATGGAATACTATGACAGACATAAAAAAGGATGAGTTCATGTCCTTTGTAGGGACATGGATCAGCTGGAAACCATTATTCTCACAAACTCGCAAGAACAGAAAACCAAACTACCGCATATTCTTTACTCATAGGTGGGATTGAACAATGAGATCACTTTGCCTCTGTAAGTGGAACATAATCAACACTGGGTCTATTATGGGGATGGGGAGGGGGAGGGATGGCACTGAGGGAGTTAACCTGATGGAAATGACAGTTGATGCGGTTCCTGACGAATGTTTGATGGGTGACGACAGAGTTGAAGTGGTGCAACACACTAACAATGGCCAAGTATGAATCATATTAACAAACCTGCCATGTTGTGCCATGATACCACTAGAATTAAAGTATATAAAAAAAAAATCTAGCCCAGTGTTTGGGAATTCAGCATAGAATTCCAGGGAGAGATAACGAGAGAACAACCTTAACCACCCCTCAGGCCAAGTGGTACCACACAGATATCCACAGGATCATTTTAAAAGGTTGTGTTGAACTTAAATACAATTTATATTTGAAATTTAAAAATTATAAACTTCAAGAGTAATAAATACTCTGTAACAAAAATCCTGGCGACATGTCATTTACCTGTATTCAACCTTGTACATGTACCTGAACCTTAAAGTCAAGTTAAAAAAATGTTAAGCTTATTGGAAAAATTGCCTTGGCTGTTGAAGATACTTAAGTTTAAATCAGTAACTTGCAACTGTCGAAGGGTAAAGGTGCGGAGAGGCAGTTCAAATTTTCCTGTTTATCTGAAGGGGAATAGACTTCCAGCAAGTTTGAAAAACCATCATTCTTAGCTAAACATATCACAAGAAAAGAAAACCCAAACACCGCATGTCTCACTCATAGGTGGACTGACAAGATGATCACTTGGACGTCGGAAGGGGAAACATCACATACTGGACTTATCATGGGAGGATTGCACTGGGGGACGTTATACTGATACGTAAAACTGATTGAATCTGATGGTGCTGACGAGTTGATGGGTGCAGCACACCAACATGGCCAAGTATAACGATGTAACAACCTGCATAATGCACTGTACCCTAAACTTAAAGTATAATATAATAAGATAAATAAATAAATAAATAAATAAATAAATAAACAATCTCGTAGCTTAAGCTTACGTCTAGTTTTTGTGTTTCTGGAAATAGCCTTCCCATGCTGCAGAGCGGATGTTGGAATATGTGAAGAATATTTTTGAATTTTTGCCTCCAATGGGTGAAGACTGGTGTCCCATTCTTTCATCTTTCCCTAAGGATTCTGGGTTGATTGCTCAGGAAGGCTTCCTGGAGATTAGGGGTGATGTTACAATTATTCATCTTCAGCTTGTTCCTTTAAATTTATTTCTCTTTCTTTTGCTCTTCTGTACATCAACCATCTTTCAAAACCTAATTCAAGTTTTGCCCCCTGCAACGATATGTTTTAGATAGGCATTCTGCAGAATAAATTCAAACATTGACAAGATAATTTGATCTGATCAGTTGTTCTCAAACTTTATATCAGAGGGAAGGGGCTTTACATAATTTAAATGTCTGGTCCCCAAACCTAGAAATTCTGTAGTTTAATATGTTACTAGATTTAGTTAGGATGTTGCAAGTGCATAACTGCATAGTTCTATGTGGTGGTTCTTAGTCCCTTTATTTATTTTACAAAACACCTAAGTAACTGTACTTAAACAAAATGAAACAAAGATCTCACACACTGAGCTAGATAATCCTAAGAAGTTTTTGACCTTCAAGTTTATGATTCTTCTATTTATAATGAGCAGCAGCGTCAGCTTTCTGAATTGGCAGTTGATAATCATGACTAGATGATGAAAAACAATGAGTAAATGTTGCAGATAACAGTTGGGGCTTAGATATTTTATAATTCTTCACAGAACACACAGTGTTGGACTCTCAGAACACCACTCAAGGGCTAATTCTTTAAAACCTAATCATTTAGAATATTCACGCCCACATGACCAACCCCATAGCCTAAAGTGATCTTAGACAGGTGTTGTTTTATAAATAATGTCTAAGATGATGTATGGTTGAGGCTTTCCTCTCTCAATCTCCCACTAAAGGAGCCCCTAATAGATTATTTTAAAACTTTGTTTTCCCTGACTTAGAAAAAGAATTCCAGCAGATATTTGCTCTAGTTGAGAGGATTCCAACTTTTCAGTTGCCATGAATACATCTTAATGGCCCAGAATCTAGGCTGAAAAAAATGTCCAGCCTAGGTGGTATTTATTAAAAAACATGGAAATCTCTTGGACAATACCATGGCACCCCTATTCCCATCCTTAATGCTCTGATTATACTCTCTGGACCTTTGTTATATCACGGTGCTGAGACATAAAATGTGGACACTACATTTGGAATTAAATCAGAATATCCGTATATATTTGTTTTAGGTGGATATTGTTAATAATTGCATATGCTGCTTTAGTATTGAAATAAAAATGTTTTTTATCTGTCTAAATTATTGATATCTAAGTGTTTTCCACATTGATTGCCTCCTCAGTGAAACACATACATTTATTAAATATATTCCTATAATTAAACTTGCCAACTAGATACAGCCTTGTGTATAGGAGACACTTTACTCACAGTATAATTTAAAAGTAGCATGATTACAGATTGGATAGAGATTCCAAAGTATTACAATCATGATAATCACATGCTAATGGAAATTTTAAGATAAATATTGAAGAAAAAAACTCAAGTTAACTTCATTATTTCTCAGAAGCTTTCTTTTTGGACTCAGCTATGTTTAGCAATATGTGTCTAAATATTTTCAATTCTTTTAATAATAAATGATTCATAGGTGATTTAGCAATTGAGAGCATGTAAATATGTAATTTCAAGAAAAGACATCCAGTGGTGTGCAGTTCTCTGAAAGACAAACTATGAAAAATCCTTCTACATGGTGTAAATTTCACAGTAGCTTACATTCATATATATTCATCTAATTATGGTTTTAGGAATACTATACCTTTGACCTTTCTGTTTGTACAGGATAAATTTATATATAGAGAGAGAGTGTGAAAAAATATTCACAACGGAGAATAATAATTAATAAAGGGCATTCATTTATTGTCTTTAGGTAAGAGTCTGACTTTACTAAACCTGAGAGCCACAAGTAAATGTTAATGGAAAGGGATTTCTCAAGGTTCTTTGAATTTCATACATGTTTTAATTCCTAGCAGGTAGCCAGACTATATCAGCATTTAAAATACAAAACTAGGATAGAATTTTACCTATTTCAAGGTACTATAGTTTGTAAGTAAACTGTGGAGATAATTTTAACCTTTAAATTTGTTTATTGTTTCTCTGTGCTATGTATATTATAAGATGACTACACTTGAATACAAAAAAATAGCTATATACTAATAACAAACCCCTATTTAAACCCCTATTTAGTATAATTTCTCTCTCCCCTCTTCTCTTTGTGTGTTGGGGTGTTATTCTTTAAGGAAGACAGATGAAATTAAATTTATTTACCAGAAAATAAACAAATACTTTATATGTTGATTGTGAAGGAAGATGCTGAAAGTTTCCTATTAACTCTTTCAATTTCATTTCCATTTTCAATTTAAATTGCCTTTCAGTTCACCAAATATTTATTCAACATTGGTGTCTTGTCTGGTTCTTTAATTATTTACATAACAAAGTAATTGAAAAGTAAGATAAAATTAAAACTTTCAGTAAATATAAAAATTAATCTAAAACATGGTTGATTATTTTTAGAAATACATTACATGAGGGATCCTAATGAGATTCTGATTTTTATTTTCTGAATGGCATCAAGATGTATATGTTTCAGTTTCATTCTATAGGTTCTGTTTCAGCGTTTCAATTTCTTATTATAATTGAAGGAGTATCTTAGTAACCTTAAAGAAATCCACAATTAATTTGATGTAATTTATCAATATGTATTTATATTTAAAGAGGATTATTGTCTAACATTTAGAGTTTATACTATAATATATACACAACTATTATATTTTCAAGTCTTTATATAAGCAACCAGTCATAGCAATTTGCTAATTGTTCAATTATTTATTCTTTCAATGATTTATTTAACAAATGTTTAACTGCTTACCCATGTGCCAGACACTTGACTGAGCCATAGGACACCAATAATTTGAAAATAAAAAGAACTTGTCTCTGCGTCAAGGATATCATATTCTATAGACATGGGTAGCCACATAAATACAAAACAGTGTGACAAGTGCACACAATAATATGTAAACATTCTAACATGAAGGGAGGCACCTAGCTGTTTTTACAATAAAGGATTTCTAAACCTGTTGTTTGCATCTTTTCCTAACACTTGGATCCACTGAGGACCTCATTCAGAAGTTTTATTCTTGCTATCAGATTAGAATGACCATGCGTTTGTGCTCCTTTTCTCCACTGCCCCCAGCACCAGAAACCCTCAACTAGACCTCTAGTATCAAATCATAGAGATGCCATTAATTTATTTCTTCTGTATTTTTTGTATGTATTATATATATGAAATTATATTTAAAGCTAGTCCAAATTATTTTAGGTGTTTAGTTACTGTATATGTGTCCGGATGTAGATTCGGTGACATATCACAGATCCCCCCCCCCCACCCCGGAAGTCCCCAAAGCAAAAACAAAAGGTAGTTGTTCACTTCTTATGTCTCTCTGCAGATTTGGGTATTTCAGGGATGGTATGCTGGATCTGTAAGTTTCTGGGGTCTATGCTGTTTCCAGCTCTTTATTCTGCATCTTTAAGGAATGTCGTTTTGCATCATCTAAAAGGATGCTGTAGAGATCGCAGATACCCTCCCAGCAGCAGGATGGGCACGTTTTAGATGTTGCACACATCATTTTACCTCACATCCCATTGGCAGGAACTTAGTCACATAGCTATTCCCTGGTGCACAGAAGGCTGGGAATTGAGTTCCTTTTATGGGAAATGTGACCAGCTGAAACATCTCGGTCTATTCCTGTAGAAGACGTGGGATATGCACATTGAAGGACCACTGGTAGTCTCTGCCACAAGCATCTGACTAAATACTTCAGAAAAAAGCTCTGTAGAGTTTTAAACTTGTGTGTGTGTGTGTGTGTGTGTGCATGTGTGTGTGTGGTGTGTGTGGTGTGTGCGTGTGTTGTTATAAAGTAATGCATTGAAGCTTATTTGGAAAATATGAAGTGTGAAAGTGAAAATAAAACCTCCCATAATTACACCATGCAGCTATAATCACTGTTATCATTTTGTTTCTATTAATTACTTGTTAAAAATTAAAACAAATATTTTGGGTGATTTAAAAGTAATACATGTTTATTGTAGAAAATAGAAAATATATAGAAAATTGTAAATAAGTTATCACTCATTATCTCACCATAACATTTTATATCTATCCTTGATCTTACTGTACATGTTTTGTTTTTCCATTTAACCCTTTATTGTGGACATTTTTCTGTCATCAAGTATTTTTCCGTAACAATTATTAGCAGTGTCTGACTTTCTATTACAGTGGTGCTTATAGCTTATTTACCAATACCTCTATTGCTTGGGTTTTAGAGTCATATAGTCATATATACTGAATTTGAAACTGGCTCTCTGGCTTTTAAGCAATATGCTTGGAATATACTGATGAATCTTCCTAAATTTTAGTTTCCTTACCTATAAAATGGGAATGATGATATTATCTACCCTTTAAAGGCATTCCTTGGAATTAAAATAGATAAAATAGATAAAATGCACAAAGTACTTAGTAAAGTGCCTGGCACCTAAGTCCCTAATAAGTGCTAGCATAAACAATCAATCAATCAATCAATCGTTTAATTAATTTTACCCCAGAAAGTACTTGATTACTGTAATTGTTTCAGCTAATATAGATCTGATGCTTCCAGGTCTTATCCTGTCTCTTCAAGGGTGGTTAGACTGTGAAGTGTTTTAGGCCAGTGAGGTGGCCTTTAGGAACACAAAGGGCCAGTTTGTCAACCGGGAGCCTTGTGATCTGTGGAGACAGGAAACAGACATTTAAATGGGAACTTACAGGATAACATAAGAATATCTGCAGTTCTCTACAATTGTAGGCTAAGCGTGATCCGTGTTAGAGGAGGGAAGAAGGAGCTTTTAATTCCTGAATGTGTGCTAGTCTGAGGCTGGGGAGTGTGGCCTGCCTCTCCCTGCTTGCTTCCTGGGATGGCTCTTCAGTGTCAGTACTGATGAGGCTGGGGCAGGGGAGGAGCAGCAGCAGTTTTAAAAGCAGACTTCTCTTTGCTTTTTGATTTGTTAAGCAAATTCCAGGTGTTTTACTTGCTAATCACATTGTCATCTCTGATGGTTAATTATTTTCTGTAGGGAAATGAAGTTGTTTGGGGCTTTCAGGAAATCAAATTGAACTTCAAAAGCCACTTCCACGTAACAAATAACATTTTGAAAAGGATAATTCCTTGGGGTGTGTTGGTAGGTGAGCTTATCGAGATTTTCTTTAAGAGGTATTTTAAAATAGTGGATTTATTTGTTCTTTTAATTATAGATCATATTTTTAAAAATTGGACACCATAAACATCCGTAAGTCCCTAGTAAAATGATATAAAAATGTGTGGCTATTGCCTTTGAGACAGACTAATGTTGTCATCTATGGAGTAGGAAATTGGAAGTGATTATCTTTTGGGCTCTATATTTGGGACAAGGCTACATCATTGGAAGGAGTTACATCTTGGCCTGCTCAGAAAAAAAGGAAGTAGTTTTAATGTTAGTGCAGCAAAAATGCCTAAAGGTGACTGTGTTAGTCTGTTCTCATGCTGCTAATAAAGACATACCCAAGACTGGGTAAGTTATAAAGGGAAGAGGTTTAACTGACTCACAGTTCCACATGGCTAGGGAGGCCTCACAATCATGGTGGAAGTTGAAGGAGGAGCAAAGCTACTGGCAGCAGGCAAGAGGACATGTGCAGGGGGACTGCCCTTTATGAAATCATCAGATCTCATGAAACTTATTCACTATCATGAGAACTGCATGGGAAAAACATGCCACCATGATTCAATCACCTCCCACCAGGTACCTCCCACAACATGTGGGGATTATGGGAGCTACAATTCAAGATGAAATTTGGTTGGGGACACAACCAAACCATATCAGTGACTTATGTGTATGTAAGAAGGTGAAGTTCCATGTGGCTTGTGGCCATCATTCCCATCTTCTAATGGAGTCTATACAACCTCAGCACAAATGTTTTCAGTCCCATTTTAATAAGACAGATTCTAGAGACTCTAGGTGTTGCTGCTCTGTGCCTTCCTAAACATGCCTCCTCTAGTCAGATGTGTTCTTAACACATTTAGGCTGCCTTTAAGTTCTGCATTTTCTGCTTTGCCTGCACACAGATATAATCATAGTGGAATCCTAAATCTTAATCACTCCACCTCCCCCTAAAAGGATGTGGGCGTAGAATTACTTAAATATTGCCATATGTTAGCCTTTGAGAGGCTTTTGTAAGTTATGAGAACCCAACCAGTTGCTAATAACCTACTATTGCCAGAAGCAATAGTAGGATCTGATCTAGAAAAGGCATGGAAAATGTGGTCGGAAAGACTGGGATTCTAGGAGAAATTCCACCACTTACAAAGTGTGTAACCTTAGGCGAGTTATTCAACATTTGAATCTCACTTGTCTTATTTGAGAAATAAAGTCCTTGCATGTAGAAAACATCCAAAAACTTCCCTTTCTTTTTTGTTATCCTGAAAATCTGGGTGTGGAAGAACTGTTGAACAATAGGTTAGCTCTATATTCTACAACAGCCTGTTTCTCAAATTCTGTGTGTTTATTGACTACCAGCGTCAACTTCTGTGCAGCTGAGATACAAATTCAGCCCTAGGCTTTTATCCACAGATCTGAGAGAAGGCAGGCAGGCAGGCAGGCACCTGTAATTATAGCAGCAGTGATGAATTGCAGCTGAATTGTGTAGTGGGTTAAGGCTTTTCTGTGCTGGTTGACTTGGGTATTAGTATAGTGATTCTGGGAGTAACAGACAGTATTTTACCAAGTGTTTGTCTTTCTATTATCCATTTAAACATAATCCTAGACTCTCCACAGACATACAGGAGTTCTTTTGTTGCTTTCCAGCAGTGGATAAAAGTGTCCATTTTTATTAAGTGCTCAGTGCAGAGTTTAACAGCCCTTTTATGGACTGGTACTAGATTACATATTGAGGGGTGGGGTGAAGATAGTTTTTCTATTGACATTTGTAAAACGTTAGATTTGGGTTTCCTTTCCATGCACCAGAATATTACTCTACAGATGTCAAAGACTCTAAATGTTGCAAACGATTGTCTTTTGTTTCTTCATTTTCCTTTTTCCACGTTGCTTGGTCACAAAAGACATCTGTCCACCTGATCTTCCCAAGGGAGTATGGTGGGGGTGGTAGGGGCTTTCTGTGAGGGGGATTGTTGGGCAGGGGAAGGAAGGTGGGAGAGGAGACCACTCTGCTCTTTCTGCAAACCCCTTTTATCAATTTCTCTATTTGTTCCTTTTCCCCTAAACTCTCCTAAAAGAAGGGTCAATTCTCTCAACATCAATTGAATGAAAAATAGCAATTTGAACAGCATCTGCAAAGTGACATGTATAAAATCCAAAATAAAATGAGTCCTCAAACTCATGTAATTTTCCATTTTGTCTCATGTATTTTAAAGCCCAGTAGCAGGGTCACTATGACATGGCCAGAGGATTTAAAGCCTTTATCAGAATTTATTGAGTACGCTGTTAATATTTTTAATATAATGCCCACATGACTTCTCTGGCCTTTTAAGAGTAGAGGTGTATCTTAACTATGCCAAAATAGGAAAGAAGAAAGACTCTTGCACATCCTTCACTAATCCTCTTCTTACCCTTGTCTGACTCATTCTTCCTCTGCGGTAGACTATGATGCCTTTTAGTTTTTCTTTTTTCTCAGCTGAGGCACCAGCAGATTTTATTCAGTTTTCTTACTTTTCTTGTCACATGATCTATTCTCCCCATGGATGTAGGACCTATTCCTGACACCTTTTACCTTTCCAGGACCCATTTAGAGTTCTTTCTACCTACAACCACCCTTTTCTCAGTGTAGCTCTTTCTTTGTGTAGCCAGTAGCTTCATTCAATAATTAAAAGCTCATTCAGTCCTGTACAAAGAGGATAGTGAGGGGTGGAGGTATCTGGGTCTTTTGGGAACATACAAAGGTGACTGAGGTCCTGAGAGATTCTCTACAGCTACAATATTTTGTAGACCACATATTAACACACAGTTCTGATATGTGAGGGTGGATTTAGAGGGACAGAGGAATAGTGTGGCTAAAACTGAGACTGTCTCACTACACAAGTAAATAATAGTTGTATAGTGCTTTGCATTTTATATGCATTTACACACACGGTATTTATTAGTCCCTATTGTAAGCCTAGAAAGTGGGTGCCATTAATTCCCTTTCACAGAGGAAGAAACAGGCTGAGAGAGGTTAAGTAATTGGTGCCAAATGTCCTAAATATTGAAGAATTTGAAGTTGCTTTAGGCTTCTGACACTGCCTTATGCTCCTTTCACTTCAAAAACTTCAATGTAGTTGAATTTCACTACTGTTTAATTGGGATGTGAGGTTCTCCAATCACACTGTCAGAACCAAAGCAGGTGTTGAATGCTGTAGCAAAAATGTTTTCCTTGGCAGGATGAGACATTGCTCTTCTGAGACAACCCTCAAGTAGCCTTCCCTAATTCTGGTTCACTTCATCCCCAAATAAAACACAAAAGAATACGCTGTATTCTAACCTCTAGAGTGCAGCCCAATGTGAAGATAATAATAACGGTGAAATTAATAATGAGGATGGTTACTCTTTGTTGAATATCTGTCACATGGCAGGTACAATGCAAGTGTCTTTCAAACATTATATTATCCAATCCTCAGAGCAAGTTCATCACCCTTATTTTAGAGGTCAGAAAACCGAGGATACAGAAAGATAGGTTTTTTGCCTGGGGCTTCCCACCTAGGAAATTTTGGAGTAAGAATTCAAACATAGGTCAGACTGGCTCCTGAGCCCATGCTATCTAGTTTTCCATGTGCACTTTTGCTTACTTTTGAATAGGAGTACGCTCAAGAAAGAATATAAATGCCTACATTATATTTAACCCTTCATTCGTAAATATTAACTCATAAACATATGAAGTTTAACCACATGAAATTGCTAATATTTGGGCATTTTGGACCAAGAAAAATGGTCATTTCATGTGGCTTCACACAAAAGTTCTTAAAATGTGGCTTCTGGACCAGCATCATCGGTACCACTGGGGAAGTTGTTAGGTATGCAGATTCTCAGATACCATCCCAGATCTCATAAAAAAGAAGCTAGGAGTTGGCTCAGCAATCTGTGGCTTAACAGGACCTTTCGGTGAATCTCATACCCACCAAAGCTTGAGAACCCCTAGTTATCCTAATATATTTGTTAAACAGCATCTCTGTGTCAGGTGCTGTGTTAGCCACTGGGTTTTCAGGAAGAGCAGAAATGGACATGCTTCTTACCCTCAGAGAGTTACTCTTTACTGGCAAAGTTCCATGATGTGCAAATATGAAGTTTTTTTTAAGAGGTATTTATATTGTATTAGAGTTTCTAGGTCTCTGCCAAAAGAATTAAATGTTGAGAGGCACAATTAGAGGGGAAAAAGTGTTAACATTTCATCACAGAGTTGGATACCAACCAAGGGAGACACACACTGATCCAGGGACTGGCGTGTAGGAAAAGACATGGGGCCAGTGCTCAGGACTCAGTGTTTAGGACACAGCGCCATCAAACCCTACATCTTGGACTCCTTTTCTTCCCCTTCTCTCATCTTATCTCCAAGGATGGCTCTGTTCACTTTGAGGCCATGAATGGATGGGAAGAGTACACTAAGTCCACTTTTCAGCATGGGACAACTCGGGATGTCTAAGGTAGGGCTTGGTCAGCCTCCACTAGCTGGCCAAGTAGATACTGATCTGCTGCTACCTTCTGCTCTGAGGAGCTCCATTTTGTGGGCAGATGGCAAGGTCTCAGGAAAGGCTTTATTCCAGAACTTTGCCTTTCTCTCTTCAGTAAGCTATGCAGCATGGCATAGAGGATGGCACTGCCTTTAGCAGCCTAGAGGTTGGCTTAGGGTTTACTCTCACGGAAGAAAGAGGAGGAAGCAGGGGTCAGTGGAAGGTCAGTGGGAATGAAGGCAATGTGGGACCTTCCAGTTGTCTGTGTCTCCCCAAGCCTGAGAAATGGTGATCCTTAATATATGTTCATTAACCTTTTGTCATTCCAAAGGGAGAAAGGGAGACATTCCTAATACTCTTCCATTTACTAAGACAGTTTTGAGTCCTGAAGGGTTAAATAACACTACTTTGTTGAGTAATGTTTTAAAGTCAGATCATCTTGGATTTGTATTTTCTTAATTTTTTTAAAAGAAAAGCTTTTTTTTTTTTTTTTTTTTTTTCAAAATAACACCTAAGTACAAATAAGGCAGGCTGAACAAATTGCTGCTTTTTTGGAAGCATCACAAGGTTATTTGTTCCACCAAGTTTCCAAAGAAAAGGGAATAAACATCGGTTGTATGATCTCTTAGAAAAACAACAATAGGATTTTTAAGCAATCTCAAGTACGTGAGCATCAGATCTCACTTGAATTTCATCCCTTCCATTGGCAACATGTTAGAAAATAATTTGATGGAAAATTTCATGGTGAGATTAGAATTTGAAGGTATTTAGGGAGAAGAAGAGTGCTTTGTGACAATTTATCTTTTAAGTTACCAATGACACTTTTGTATGACATTAAAAATGTTGCTCCTATTATTAATACTTAATTTGAATTAAATCCCCAAATCTAATTCTGGTCTTGTTATAGGGGAAATAATTCACATACACAAACAGCAGCAGTTGTGTACTTAAAGGCAAGCCAAATGCATATCATGCATCAGAAATGGAAGTACCACCTCTGAGAATTCAGGAGTGTTCATATAATCAGCACAGGTTTTTACCCAATTGATTAAATTACATTTCCTCTGCTTTAACTGAGGGGGGAAAATTCTAAAGGTTATGAAATCAATGCAAGCTGCTGTTGGATTGTATTATTTATTTGAATTTAGAATCCAGATTCTTCTCATCACCTGACAGACAAATCATATTTTTCTCATGGAGTCCTTAAGAAATTCCCAGAGTAAGCTCAAGTATTACATGAATAATTCATTTTACTCACTACACATTACCGCACTTAACAAAGGCTGTGGCCAGAGTCTCCTCCTTGGGGAAGCTAATTTGGAGCATCATTATGGTCTGATTCCCAATGTTTAGCAGCTTTGTGACCTACCTGATGAAGTCCTTTTGTTCAGATCCGTTAGAGAAAACTTCAAGTTTAAAATTTCATTGAGAATATTATTAGAAGGAAATACTCCCAGGCTTTCACATTTACTCCACCCCTGCCTTTGAGTAAAAGATTTAAAAAAAAAAAAAAGAAGAAGAAGGAGAAACAAAGAGACACTTTTGAATATAAATTCAATCCACTGCCCCAAATATTTTCTTAACATTGAAAAATCAAATGATATGATTTAAGTGTCATGCATATATGTCCCCCTGATTTATTCAACATTGGAACTCAACCAGAAAAAATAATTATGTGAATATATATGTGGACATCACTTAGAACTCTGTATGGAGTTCTGTGTATTTTCCTTGATTTACAGTGCATTTTTTCTTATGGTTCTTATGGGAATTCATCTGAACTTTCATGTTGCCATAACACTTCAGTGTTCTCTCAGTTATAATTCATTACCACGTGGGATGTGTCCTACCATAGAGCAGATGGTCTGTACACTTTAGCACATGGTGAAATATAAAAGTCTGAAGGCACTGCTGACTATTCAGCTGACTCTACCAATGACCAGTACAGAGACTCCAGTCTTTGTATGTTACTCTTTCTCTATCCGTCCACACCTATTAAGACAAACCCTTGGATAAATTGAACACTCTTAGATACCCAAAGGTTAGAAATAGTGAATTCTTCAGTGACTCTAATAAGCTCACAGCTGAGTATATTTTCCAGACTAACTTAGTTTTGAATATCAAGAGAGACCCCCATTTTATTCATGTGAGTAGGGAAGATAAACTTGTTCTTAGATATAAGCAGCTCTATTTTTAAAACTTGGATAGACTTCCCTTGTGTTTTCCATAGCAACAGTGCCATTTTACAGTGCCGACAACAGTATACAAGGGTTCCAATTTTCCACATTCTCAACAGCATTTGTTTTCTTATATATTTGTTTTTGAAAGTATTTATAGAGTCTATATATATAGACTATATATATATATATATATATAGACTCTATATATAGAGAGAGACTAACAGACATGAAGTGATATCATTCATTGTAGTCTTGATTTGCAATTTCCTGATGAGTTGTTTTCTTGAGCATCTTTTCATTTACCAGTTGGCCATTTGTATATCTTCTTTGGTGAAATGTCTATTCATGTCTTCGCCCTCTTTAAAATCAGGTTATTTGTTTTTTGTTATTTTTACTATTGAGTTGTAGGAACTTCTTATATAGTTTTTATATTAATCCCTTATAGAACTACCTTATGGTCAGTCAAACTTCTGAGCATTTATTCAAAACTTTTGACACTAATCCCATATCGAACTACCTATCATCAATCTAACTTCTGAGCATTTATTCAGAAGCATTGAAATCAGAATCATGAAGAGATAGCTGCACTCTCATGTTCATTGCAGCGTTATTCACAAGAGCCAAGATATGGAAACAACCTAAATATTCATGGATAGATGAATAAATAAATTCTGTGGTATATACATAAAATGGAATATTATTTAACAAAGAAGGAAATCCTGCCATATGTGACAATATGGATGAAAGTTGAGGGCATTATGCTGAGTGAAAAAAGACAGCCACTGGAGGACAAATACCGCATGATTACATTTACATGTGATATCTAAAATAGTGAGACTTATAGAAGCAGAGAGTAGAATGGTGGTTTCCAGGGGTTTGGGGATGAGGAAATGTGGAGTTTTTATTTGACAGGCATAAGGTTTCAGTCATGCAAGACCAATTTGTTCTAGACATCTCCTGTACAACATTGTTGTTGTTAACCATACTATTGTTATAGTTGTTGTTAACAAACTATAGTTAACAAGTACACCATATGGTGTACTTAAACATTTAATGAGAAGATAGACTTCATGTTAAATGTTATTACCACAATAAAAAAAAAAAAAGAAAAAAAGCACCTATCTCATAGAAATAAAAACACTGTATATAAAGGCATAAGTAAATAGATGTGTATTTCAGTGCTGTTCATCATGGCAAAAATTGAAATAAATTAAATTTACATTAAGAGAAGAATCACTGAATAAATTACGATATACTAATATCAAGTAATATTATATCACTATTAAAAGGAACAAATTAGGACTATACCCAGAAGAATTGAAGTGATTTCCGAAAGACATTGTTGAATGAAAAAAGCAAGAAGTAAAAAACATACAATTTTTTTGTAAAGCAATGACCAAAAAATAAAAATTAAAAAAAACCTCTGTGTAAATATATATACATATGTTATGTCTGTGTCAGTATACTGTGTGAATTTATGTATGTATGTGTGTCCATGCACTGGTAAATATAGATCCATATGAGATTATATGAATACAGAGAAGAACTCAAGGATTGTTAACACAGGTACACTGACGAGAAGGGACGTGGATAAATGTAGGTAGCGTAGATATAAATAGAAAATCCGAATGGAGGGATAAAATAAAAAAGGAAAAAGGGGAGAGGAAGAAGTATCCATATGAACATACTTATACATCCATATAAAGTCATTTATATGTGTCATTACATGCATAAAGAAGTTAAGTGAAAAACACAAAGGGAGAAAAAAAATGGGAATAATGTATTCCTGCAAGGGACCTCTGTCATTTAGAGCTTAGTACTAATTAGTTTAATCTCTTGCTTTCCTCTGATTTTGATAGAGGATAGAAGAGAATGGGGAGGTAATTTTTGTGCATGGGGCATTGGGAGAAAGAGAGAGCAGGTTATATGGAATGTGGAAACAACATGGGTTTGTGAAGTCTACACAGACTATGAGGCTTTAAAGTTTGCCCCTTTAGTAACAGAGATGAACTAACTCCAGACTGACTGAGCAAATTCTGATTTACATAGCTCATTATCCCCATCTTTGTAGAGCAGATCACAAGTTAAAACTACCGTTGATATTTATAGGGAATTGGGTAACTCTTTTTCTTTTCTTTTCTTTTTTTTAAAGATGGAGTCCACCTGGAGTACAGTGGCACGATCTCGGCTCACTGCAACCTCCGCCTCCCAGGTTCAAGCAATTCTCCTGTCTCAGCCTCCTGAGAGGCTGGGATTACAGGCACCACCACCACGCCAGGCTAATTTTTGTATTTTTAGTAGAGATGGGGTTTCACCATATTGATCAGGCTGGTCTTGAACTCCTGACCTCAGGTGATCCACCCACCTTGGCCTCCTAATGCGCTGGGATTACAGGTGTGAGCCACCGTGCCTGGCCGGGTAATTCTGTGTCTTACTCAGTAAAGCCTTGACTTCTTGAATAGCCTGGGGCCCTTGCCACTCCCAAGTTTCACCAAATTTGGAGTGTAATGTAGCTGTAGGAGTGACAAATGTCTGCAGCCAGAGTAAAGATTATAGTGATTACTCATGAGGATTTGATTTCTCCTGTGAAAAATATATGTATTTGGGGGTTATTACTATTTTCTGTAAAGAAGCAGGAGATTCAACTTGCAATAAAATTCATAACAAGTGCTATGAATCTTGCTCTATCCAAATTTTTATAGGTAAGCATAAAAACTAGTAGAGACATTAGATTTAATAAATACTGTAGAACAATGAATCATATTAATGTTGACTAGCTCTCTGTTGTACCAGTTTAATTACATTTTAACAAGTATAGTTTATTATATAATTTCTATAATTATATTGCCTAAAACATGGAAAATGGAGACAGTAAGACATCACTCACAAGAGCAACTTCACACAACTGCTGATAGTATTTCAGCATATTCCATTTCATTTTTTTCCAAAATGCATCTTTTTTCCCCAAATTTTTACCATAACTGTATACTATGTTATCCTACATTTTTCACTTTGTATTACAGTTTTAAAGACAGCAAGGCATATTTATTTTTGAATAATTGAATTTTCTTGCAATCAATCTCATGCATCACAGGCCAATTCAAATTTACGATAGATTGATTTTCATTGGCTTTGTTCACTCTTTCCTAGACCTTTAAAATCTAAGTTTCTCCCAGGATTATCATCCCTGTTCTCTGCATGCCCAGCATTCTCCTGGCTTCTGCTAACACTCCTTTTGCATTATTCCTGAGGAGAGTTCTGTCCTGTCTTCTGAGCACCAGTTTTCCTCTCCAGGATTTGAAGGGCATAATGATTGGCACGTCTCACTAGCACTGAGGCCATCTATTATTCACAAGTTAGCTTTTCCTCGTGAATTTCCTTTTTGTTGTTGTTGACGGACTTTTCATTCTTTCAGACTTGAAAGCTTGAAGGAGTCTTTGATTTCTCTTTTTCTTCTTTACCCACATCTATTGAGAGTTGGCCATATTGTGATCATTACATCTTTTCGCTAAGCAATCAAATTCTTAATTCCCGTCTCTATTAATAACCCTCCACTTTGTATATTGAGACACAGTACAACACTATGCTTAAGGTGATGGGCTCTGGCGCCAGATCTCTGGGGGTAAAACTTCAGTTTTGCTGTGTATGTGTTAGCTGTGTGACCTGTGGCAGGATTCTTAATGTCTCTCCTTGTCTCTGTTGTGTAAGATGAGTAATACTACAGTACTTAACCAACAAGGTTATGGTGAAGATTACAGAGTGTCTTCTAGCTGTTTTGAAATATACTATAAATTCTTAACTATAGTCACTCTGCCGTGCTATCGAACACTAGAACTTATTTCTTCGATCTAACTGTATTTTTGTACCAATTAACCAACCTCTCTTCATCCCCTCTCCTCCCTACACTTCCCAGCCTTTGGTAGCCACCATTCTATTCATTACTCCCAAAATATCACATGTATGCCATAAACATATACAACTATTATGTATCAATACCAAAATATTAGTATCAGGACAAGTAAATGTATCAAATATTAAAAAGATTACAGAGGATCTACTGTATACAGGCACTCAAAGAGTGTAGCCCTTGTCATATTTGTGCCTGCCTCTCTCTTTCTAATCTATCCTATGCACTACTGCCAGATTGATTTTCCTAAAACATAGTTTTACTCCTACTGATTCCTTCCCTTTCACCCTTCAGCTTCAATAATATTGCTTGCTAAATGAAATTCAAACTGCTTGGCCTGACATTTAAAGTCCTACATAATCAGATTTTTAAGACCCCTTTCCAGCAGTCCTCTGTGCTCTAGACAAGCCAAACAATATGCTATGTTTTCTTAAAAGGCCTCGTTTAAGGGTGATATATAATATGCTTAATATCCTGTAAAGCACAGACACATATCCCAATCTGGAGTTAGGTCTTAGGGAGCCAGCCATGCCTTCAAATGTTAGTTGTTTAATTGTAAGAAGTCCCATGAGAGGGGCCTGTGGAGCTTGGATGGCAGGAAGGCCTTGGGGAACATGGCATGGAAGTATCTCAATATGTTAACAACTTCTACAGCTGAACCAAGGCATGCCAACTGAATGTCAGCACTGGCCAGGTACTTCTTGACACGGCACCTCCCACTCATTGAACTTTTTGTTGAAATTTCCTCCACATTCAATAAAACCTTTATAAAGTGCCACCCCCATTCTCATTGCTCTGCTTTTCTGAAATCCCATGGTCCGTCTAAGTAATCCTGCTTTGGAAGTTACATATTTGTCTTCCCTTTTCATAGTTAACTTTAAACATGAATATATTTAGTTACATATGGTTACCTAAGTAGCTGGAAAATGTGCTTGAAGGCAGGGACTATATACTTTTCATCTCTGCATCCATACCCTGGTGCTGTTATCCTAAACTGCAGTCAGTCAATATTTGCTGAATGAACAACTAAGCTGGCACAATTCAGTACTTTATTATTTTTCTAGCGAAGAATGTACCTGTGTTCCCTGGTAATTTTGGATATGGATTACAAATTACCAGATTTGAATTATGGCAATACCTTGTATCTGTAAATTTTGTGTACATGAAAATATAAAATTTTTGGTAGAATTAAATGATTCATTTAGGTGAATTGGTCATTCAGTCAGCCAGTGGGGTCATTCTGTGTTTAGTCAGTCAGTTTTTCTACCATTTATCCATTCATTTACTCATTCACTTAATAAATGCTACCAATTCACAGCTAAAAGATATTGGTGGTTTCTGTGATGTAACATTTCTGGGATGATCCGACGGATCACAGAGGCAACATGTATTTTTGAAAATTTTAAATGCTTTGCTAATTTCTAATCTTCAGATTTATGTACTCAGAAAGTAGTTCTGGAGTCATCTTTTGCTTAACACATCCTGCTATGTGATTTTCTTTAATTAGCTCATTAGGAATTAATATCTGTTTGAATTACAAATCCACATTTTATCATCTATGAACAAAAATGTCAGCGATTTTGTTTCATGTGAACCAGACCAACACACAATAATTATTTCTGAATATGAAACACTTACGTTAAAAATAAAACAAAAATCTGGAGTTCTCTTGAGCTTGACAATTACCTTGTTGTCTACTCTGTTTGCTAGTCAGGCACTGAAAATTCTTTAATACAACTTTGATTTGTTAACATGCAGTTTTTAAAAATGCTGCCTTCCTTATTGAAGTGAGGGAAGTGCATTTCTACTGGTTACAGATATTTTTACAGAATTAAATGAGAGGAATAAAATGAATGGATTTTGTCAGTCAGTTGCCAACACAGAAGATAAGGCCTAAGACTTTGGTCATTTAATATTTGTGATATAATTTTAAAATCTTAGTAGGATTAAAGAATATCACATTCTATTATTTCTAATTTGATTTTAAGAGACCCATGGAAATGTTGACTTAAAAAACTATATTGAAATTAAAAGTTCTTGCAGTTACATAAGGAAATTATTAACATTATTAAACAATATAGAATCCTTAACTTTGACAAAGAACCAAGCTTGAATGAAAATATATATATTAGTTTAAAGAAGATGTAATGAGAATATATAAAATCAGAGTTTAAAAGCAAAGGACATCTTAAACATTGGTATGTTCAGTAGCCTTGTTTCCTCTCCAAAGGGACATAAGTGTTGAAGTAGTTAGTGTTACTCTGCAGGTGGGTGGCAGGGGTTAGACTTCTACTCACATCCCTGTCTCCCTGCTCTTCCACTGCATCACACTGTCATTCTTTTTTTTTTTTTTGTTTTTTTTTTTTATTATTATACTTTTAAGTCTAGGGTACATGTTCAAACGTGCAGTTTTGTTACATATGTAATACTTATGCCATGTTGGGTGTGGCTGCACCCATCAACTCGTGGGGGGGGGGGAGGAGGGAGATTGCATTGGGGAGTGTCATTCTTTTAAGTATCGCTTTTACATTGTTCTTTCTCCTTTCAAATTATTAGGTTTCTTATTAGACTTGCATGCATTAGAATTCTAAGACAAAGACTTTGAAAAATTGAATGACTTTTTAATAAACTACAACTTCAAAATGCTGATATTTGCACCTCAACCTGAGTCCAGCTTACTAAATTTTGTGTTTTGCAATCTAATTATATGTTCTCTTGGGAATAGCAAAGTCATAGTGACCTCAGTGTCCCCAACATATCTGCTGGGAACGACACATATGAACTGAACCGGATCTTCAGTCAAAATACTTTACAAGCAGCTATTTACTTGTTATTCCTAATTCAAGAACCACAAGGTCCTCAATTTTGTAAGTGGCATGTTCAGAGGGGAATGAAATTGCAGATGAATGAGAGAATTTACAGAGGACTACGAGACATGATACCCTTGTTGCTCCTTAATGTTTTATTAACACTTAACTAGAGAGAGATGTAGTGCACACCCTAACTATGTATGCACTGTCCTTCTTCCCTTATATTTTGAGCAGGGTAATTCACAGCTGTGAGTCAGAATGATAGCATAAGGGCTTCAGAGCTCTGATCACAGACCAAGAATTATCTTGGCAGAGAAATGAAGAGCAGTTAGTACCAAGAGCCTAAAAAGAAAGTGCTAAGTAGATAATTAACATCTTTTCTCTCAGTGGCAACCTGGAAAAGTTCTTGGTCAGGAGCCATAAAGAGGTCTCCGGCCTATAAGAAGGAAGAAAAATGTAACAGACTTCCTGAAAAAAATGAAGAGAGTTTTTTTTTTTTTTTTTTTTTTCTGTTTTTTTTTTTCCAATTATGGCAGCACTTTATTTTCCTTACACAATGACGTGTTGCTGGGGCCTAATGTTCTCACATAACAGTATAAAGCCAAAATTTGTTGTCATTTCTTAAAGAATTGAGAATAGTGTGCAAAAATATCTTACATAAATTAAAAGGATGAATAAATTTGCAGGTATTAATGCAAACCACTTTCAACTCCAGGCAAGTAACAGCCCACGATGTTCTGGCAGGAAAACACCAGGTAAGAAAGGAAACTGGGTTCTAACGCTTGGACTTCTCTAACCTTTATAGACCAACAAGACAGAAACAACTGGTTCAGGAGCTCTTGCTAGCCTCTAGATAAATCCTGGAACACTCAGCTCTGACACATTAATACCTGCACATATCGACAGACTGCTGGCCACACAGACTCACCAAACCACAGACTTTTCTTCCACAAGCATGTTCTCACCTCAGCCATTGAGTGACTGAGCTACATGTACTAAGGGTTTGAATCCAAGATACATATGGGGTATTAAACAAATACCAAGGGAACAGTTAAGTTCAATACAAAGTCAAAATCGCAGCAAGTTTTATAATTCAGTGCTAATAATCAGATACAAGCTTCTGGGACAAATTTCTTTTCCCAGAAATTTGTTTCCCAGAAACTAGGACAAAGGCTTACTCTAGTTTCATGAGGCTAGCATGAGGTGTTCTGAATTAACTCATGCAGCAAACGCTACATATCTGCTCACAGTCTATCCTGCTGGGTGATCCACATCTGCTGGAAGGTGGAAAGCGAGACTAGCATGGACCTGCTGATCCACACCAAGTACTTGCGCTCAATGGGAGTGATGATCTTGATCTCCGTGGTGCTGGGTGCCCGGGCAGTGATCTCCTTCTGTATCCTGTTGCTGATGCCCAGGTATGTGGTTGTGCCTCCAGATAGCACTGTGTCAGCATACAGGTCCTTGTGAATGTGCACACCACACTTTATGACAGAGTTGAAGGTGATCCCAAGGATGCTGCAAGATTCCATGCTCAGGAAAAAGGAACAGCGCCTCTGCACACCGGAACCTCTCATTGCCAGTGGTGATGACCTAGCCGTAAAGCAGCTCCTAGCTCCTTTCCAGGGAGGAAGAAGATGTCGTGGTAGCCATCTCCTGCTCAAAGTCCAGGGCAGCATAGCACACCTTCTCCTTGATGTTGTGCACTATCTCCCGCTAGGCAGTGATGGTGAAGCTGTAGCCACGCTCTGTGAGGATCTTCATGAGGTCCAGGTGCAGGATGACCTAGGGAAAGGTATAGCCCTGAAAGATGGCACCATGTAAGTGACCCCATCTCCAGAGTCCATGACAATACCAGTAGTACTACCAGAGGTGTATAGGGACAGCATGGCCCTGGGTGCCATGTACATGGCAGGGGTATCAAAGGTCTCAAACATGATCTGAGTCAACTTCTCTTTGTTAGCTTCAGGGTTCAGAGGAGCCTCAGGCAGCAGCACCGGGTGCTCCTCAGGAACCACATGCAGCTCATTGCAGAGGGTGTGATGCCAGATCTTCTCCATGTCGTACCAATTGGAAATAATGCTGTGCTTGGTGGAGTACTTCAGCATCAGGATGCCACACTTGCTCTGGGCCACTTTGTCCATGTGGGAGTCCTTCTGGCTCAGTTACAGTAATATTTATTGGAACCTTATGCTATCTCTGACACTGTCCTGTGCGCTTACTAGAAGGACAAGTCTTTACTCTGACAGAGTTTATATTCTGGTGCTGCCCAACAATAGAGGGGAACACGGCTTGGGGGCGTCATCCCCAGCAAAGCCAACTTTGCACATGTGGCACCTTTGTCAGCGACGAGTGCCGTGAGGCTCTTCTGTCACTGTGATCCATGGAGAGTGGGTTGGCAGTGGCAAGTGAAAAAAAAGGAAGGTTTTACCTGATGTGTATGTGCTTGGTGTATTTCTGTATGTATAAACGAGAATGTTTGACCAAAACAAAGTTAGCATATGGTATTAGTTATTACTTGTTTTTAGCATCCGTTTGGCCATTTGAAAAATGGAATACTGGTTATCACTTTGTTGCTTGGCCTGCATGGGTACTTTATAACTACTGATGTGATAGTAAAGGGGAGGCATTTTCAACACTGAAGTGGGTCAAGGGGCATACAGCTTCCTGCCCATGACAACACGGCCCATTTAGTGTAGCCCCATGTGCACTTTTTTTCAGGCATGGATAGCTGGCATGGGGAATCATCTAACACTCCATGAGACATGCTCTAAAAAAATATAATGCCTCATTAGAAAGCAGAGTCTATTGTTTTTACTGTCCACACGCAAGAAGCTAATTATCCACCTTGAGCAATTTTTAAATAAATTAATACTCTTACACATAATTAATAATTCTGTGGCTTTTTAATTGTTGCTCTTCTCATTAGACCCCTACCCTGTCCTGCTCCTCTGCAGAAACCCCATGCTCTCATATTTGTTCCCTCTTGCTGGGACCTTCCCCTGGGGCTGCCTGCCTATAATTTAATCAAGTCCCTCATCCATATTTTATATTATATATGTTTTTCTGCCACCCCTAGGAAGAGTTGCTTCCTGAATCATTCATTGAACTAATATTTACTGTAACCTTATGCTGTCTCTGACTCTGTCCTATGTGCTTACTAGAAAGATGAGTCTTTGCTCTTATGGAATTTATATTCTAGTGTCTTAATCCTTTGGCGTATTCTTGAGTTATTCTGATAAACTAATTTATACGATAGTATCAGTTGCAAACATTGGATTAAATGACATTTACTCCCCAGATAATACCCAATACAATCCACTAAGTAAACATTTATTGAATGCCTAGTGTGGTGTAGGAATACAAAGATGAATAGGGTTCTGTCCCATATTCTCGTTGTCTACAGGAGGAGATTGATACCTACATATTGAAAGTGATATTTAAATACAAATATGCATTTCTATTTTGTCTTTTTGGGAAGAAAAATTCATTTTAATCTATCTAGGCATTCATCTGCTTAGGGTGAGAGGAGGGTATGATGAATTTGTTATGAAAAAGATCATGATAATATCGTTTCTGTCACACAAGAACAGGATTAAAGAGCACAATAGTGACCATATAAGCTAGACTATTTTCTTGAGAAGTGATCATCTAAATATTTTCTTCTTCTTTTTTGGGAAATCAAAAAGAACAAATAAGTGTGGAGGAGTGAACATTCTCCACTATTAAAACATTATGCATATAAAACAGAGGAAGAAAGATCTACCCCCTTTCCAGACTGTAATTTTAAGGAGGAGGAGAAAGAAAAGGGAATGAAAATGACATAATGTGGTTAGGCCATAAGAGACTCAGAGGTCGAGTGTTTGAGACACAGATGCTGAATTGAGATCTGTTGACCTCTCATGGCACCTCACCCTGAGGCTTTAGAACTGACAGAAAATCCCAAGAGATTTTTTTTTTTCCCCTGTAAAATGAAGGTAATAATAGCTACTCTTGCACGAAAGTATCCAATAAAGTGCTCGGCATCTAGAAAACACTTGAGAAATGCAAGTTACCTCCATTTCTTTTCAATTTATCTTCTGGCAGGACTGAATCAACTAACTTCTTCAAGGCTGAAGAGCCCAGAATGAAGACTGGCCTGACTTGCTGCTTTTATACCTGTGTGACCTGCAGCAAATTGCTTAACCTCAATTTCTTCATCTATAAAAATGAGGATAGTATTAGCAACTACTTCTTAGGATGGTTATGAGTATTAAAAGAGAGAGCAGATGTAATGACCTCAGTTCAGTGCATTGCAAGTGGTAGGAGTGCAATAAATATTTATTATTGTTTATGTTTTTCTTCCTTTTATGTTGTCTGATGTGTCTAAAAATTATCTTTTTTTTTTCTTCATTGAAAAGCTCCTACCTCAGGTACTATTCTTTTTTTTTTCTTACTTATTGTTTTAATCATATTTTCTTTATGCTGAAGAGGAAAATATATAGCTTTGCATTTAAAATTCCAAAACAGAGTAATGGCCCATGGAGATGAGAACATTTTTACTCTGAATCTAGAAGTGAACGGTTTTATTAAAAGAGAAAACTTTTCATGTATTTATCCCCTATTTGCCTACATTTGCAGTCACCTAGTTAATGATCACCAGTTGCTTATGTAAATTACTCTCAAGACTAGCTTAGGGAACATTTTATGAGTCTTATAGGCCAGGAATACATCTTAAAATAGTGACTAGAGAGTTGAAGTTCACCTGTACCTTGCTAGAATTAATAGTGCATGATCTGTCACTGCAATGAGGTGGCCCC
The DNA here is from genome assembly GCF_001698545.2 of Rhinopithecus bieti. Taxonomy (NCBI): domain Eukaryota; kingdom Metazoa; phylum Chordata; class Mammalia; order Primates; family Cercopithecidae; genus Rhinopithecus; species Rhinopithecus bieti. The sequence continues at coordinate 116,853 of NW_016810872.1, read as the reverse complement.
AAATTTTACTGTAGTCCGCTGACACAGGGGTATGGATGTGACTTAAAGGTCACCCTTAAATATAGAAAAGCATTTGGCCATGGGGTGTTTTAGACACTAACAAGAAAATAACGCAAAAGTGTGCTTCCTGCTTGCTACTTATTCCTGTGCGTGAGTTGGGATCACTGGTAGCAGAATTGTAGAGGCCTTCGGCAGACGCTCCAATTGCAGGAGAGGAAGAAATGATGCATCTGGGATATATATCCTGGGACCATTTGTGAGGAAAGTCTCTGTAATCAAGCCTAAAGGGTGACATGGTCTAACTCAATGCCTGAGAGATGAGTTCTCATACAAGTCTCTCTCTTCTCAGGCCAACTCGAAATAGTGGAATCTCAGAGCTAAAAGGGATCTTCAATGACAAAGTCTTAGTCCAAACTTTCACATACATTTTAGGTATCTGATTCAGTGAACAGAATTTCTGACCCGCAGACTTTCCTCACTAATTTGAATATTTTATTATTATTAGAAGAAAATATGTTGTTTATGCATTTTACATCAGAGAAGTTTGTGAATCTTGGGTAAAATTGTATAGCTCTATTGAGTTTAATTTAACAGTTTAAATATTAACCTTCTGGATGTGAAGATTTAAAATATTTTCTTTTCCTACTACTTTCTGGAATGAGACCAAGCCTTTTACATGTTAGGGGGATTTTCCTAGCCTTTCTCTGGTTATCTAATATGTCACACACCCGGTCCCTCATGGTGGGCTACCCTTTCTTCTTGAGGTCAGACATGTCAGTGGTGGTATCACTGGAAATGGGGCACTTCTCTCCCCAGCTGGTCACCATAATTCCTGAAAGGAAAACAAAAACCACAGGAAATAAATAATGTTTTGCTGATTTCTCTGCAGCTGCCCCGTGAGGACCATGGGTACTTGGCAAATCTGTTTTTGCTCCTGAGGAAGAGCCTGAGGAGAAAAGAAAATTCTGTCCAGAGAGATTTAGGTTGCACAAACTGAGCCTGCACTCTCAAAGAAAATAATAGATCACATAGTCCCAACTCTTAAGAGTTATTATTTTTTTTCTTTTTCATTGACTCAATTTTTCCTTGCTGTACAACAGTTTCTAAATCAGTGTTTTTGAGTGCTTTCATTCAGAACCAATGAGTGCACTTCTCTATTCTTCTTTTTTTAATATAGTGTTACTCAGCAGTGGTAACAATATCTTGCACTTAATTCCCCAGAAGCTGTTGTGAACCATGGAATAATTCTTACCTTTGTCTGAGATGGCACTTTCTGCTATTCAGAACTGATATCACTCCCTTCAGGACTCAATCTCTGTCCTGCTTGAACCATGCCAAGAATTAGACAATTCTCCCAATTGACTACATTGTGAAGGCACACAGTGATGTTTTTTGGCAATAAAAGCAAGTTTAAAACAGACATTTAAAATTGGGGAATAGCAACCCTCTTCCCCAGAGTCCCCTCCTCCAAATAAGCCACTTGTCCAGTTTTTTCATTGTGGTCCAGAAATTGTTTTTCTCCCAGTTTGTTGGTGACACCTCCAGGCATCTCCCTTTTCCATGATCTCCATCCCAGTGGCTCAGTAAATTTCCTTTGCACACATGATATCTAAATCTCTATCTCTAATTGTGTCCTCTTTCCATGCCATTAAAATTTCCTTTGATATCTCAAGATCCATGTGCCCAAAGATCATTCTTTTGTTCTTTTCAGAACTCAGTTTCTATTCTGATTAATGCCATTGACATTCTCCATCTGACACTTGGACGCAGAATCTTAGATTTGTCTTTCACTTTTTTCTCCCCTTACTTCTCAAGTTTAATCATTTTTTCAAGACTTGGAGACTTTTCAATCTCAAAGCTTCCTGGATCTAGCTTGTCTTTACATGCATAGACAGGTAGTCATTACTTTTTCCGCATGAATGATTGCATTAGTCTCCTAATTTGTTTTTTTATCTTTATTCTTCCCTTCTTTTATTTCATATGGAAATATTAAAATGTGCACGTATATATTTTTAAAAAGTTATATTCTTTATCCTTTTCAAAATTCAAGCTAACATTCTCTGTTAGTGTAATCTTGCCTATAGCTTTTAAAACAAGATTTTGTTAATAAACTTCCTATCTATTCCGAGTACAGTTTTTCAGGATTAGAACATTTGAATAAGTTGATGTACATACATATATACTTAAATAGTAATATAGCTACATTTTACAAATTATTTGTTTTTATGAGATAAATAGGTAGTAAATTCAAGTTATTTTTTCAAACTCTGGTTTCAAAGGTTCATGTATATTTTATTCCCACAATATGTTTTTTGAGTGTCTCAGGATAGTGCACAGAACAGAAAGCTTGACTGAAAAGATAATGATTTTTTTTGTACTGAACTCTTAGTGACATTGTTAAATTTTTTTTTTTTTTAGCTGCAAGGCTATGTACTGAGACATTTAGCATTTGCCTTGTAAGAAAATGTTCTGTAGCAAAACTTGAATAGAGTGGGGTGTGGTAGATAATTAGCTTTCTCCCATATTTAGAGCCTATGATTTATGGTACCCCCGCTCTTACTGGAGCAAGATTTTTATGTGGGAGCAAGAACTAGTCTGGATAGAAAATATGTAATTTGGGGAATTGGTATCTTCTGCAAAATTTCAGATTCTTCTCAGTTCATTTTATGTATAAATTTTTCCTAGAACTAAATCACCAGATTTAAGACCTTTTAGTTTTCCTTTCTTATTTTATACAGTTTTGGGGAGGGTTTGGTAAAAGTCAATAATGATTTAAAGCTTTTAAAAGTCCTATGTGATTTAAAATTATACTGTAAATTTCCTCTAAGATTAAAATGGCTCAAGTCATCATATTTAAAGTAGAGATCTTGAACTAGTTTACAATTATATATTGCACAAATTTAAAAAATAATTTTAGAGTTCAATACATATATGGATATATATATATTTATATTATTTTGTAAACAAATTAAAATGTTAAAACTCATATTGTCAATTAAAACTTACTATAAAACTTACTATAGCCAATAGTTGGCAAAGAAAATGCCTAAATTTACTAAGGACTGAAGGAGAGACATTCTTTCACTTGATGCAAGCAAGCAACAATAGACCACATAGCTGACTTATTTCTATACTGAGAAAAATCCTGTTTTCCATTCTCACAAGCAGAATGAAAGGCATTAGCAAAAATGTCCTCTTGCATTCCTTCATGAGACCTATTTACTTAATGGAAATCTTAGCAAATATATTCTTTTCCCTTTATTGATAATGGTCTAGCTCCATAATAGAAGCATAATGTGGTGAGCATCTAATGTACCTCACAACTGCCAACAACAGTGTGAATTAGGACAAAAAGGATTGCTCTATTCCATTTACTTCAAAGATCCTTTTAATATTCTTTGTTGCTGTAGACTAAATATTGGATTAAAATTTCCTTCTCTATTTCTTCATTATTATGCTTTGAACAATTTGCAATTTCACAAGACATTTCTTAGGAATAAGAAAGTGTTATAAATAAATGGGAATATTTTCTTAATACTTTAGGGAGTGGGGTCAATAGTAGCATATTGATTCACTTACAGTACACACAGTATACTACTACTTATTTTCCCGAAGTGACCATCTGTCCAGCTTGCCATCTATGTGGCCTTGAGCATCTAACATCATTCCTCTGAGCTTCAGATCCTCACCTGTAAAATAGGGAGAGATACAGGGTTATTGTAACAAGTAAAATAAATAACACATAAAGCATTCTCATAGAGTGCCTGATATTTCCCTTATATACCCTTCCAAGATCACTCCACATTCCACCCTTGTTCCCTCGATGATCTTATGCTTTAATTGTGAGAGACAAAAACAAATACAAAAGGAAATAAAGGATGAAGCAGTGGGCAGAGAATGTAGACTGTAGTGGAAATAAACTTGACAGGAAGCCCCCTAAATTCTAGTAGTCCTAGTTTTGTTACCAAACAGCTATAATACCTTGCTTGGATCACAACATATTTCTATATCTACATATTATCCATCAGATGAAGGTTTAATGGGGGTATTTATTAAGTGCCACATTTGTTGTATAGACAGTAAGACTCATTGTAATTCTAGTAAGTTAGTAGTCCTTATGGGTTAAAGAAAGTGATTAGGGAAGATATGGAAGAAGTGAGAAATGAAATGGGCTTTAGAAGTTGATTAGGATTTGGTTAGCTCAAGGGAAGACATTTATTTGTTGTTGTTTTTGTTGTCTTGATGTTAGCCAACTGAAATATTTCAATTTTTCATAGAATGACGTAATTGACCAGAACAATACGTTCTGAAGTGACACTGGCCATTAATTTAATTGCTTTAATTCTTTAGATGAATTTTATTTGAGAAATTTAAAATTGTAAAAGATAATGCCTCCTGTGAATAGTTCCACTGTCGTACTTATCAATAAATATGTGGAACTCCTAAAAGTAATATATATTAGAAACTCTTTCCAATACAGAGTCCTTCAGAAAGACCAAAATAATGTAGCCACATTGTGAGATGGCCATCAAGAAATGTGCTCAACATCGTTCTGGCACACAGTTTTAATAAGTTCATATTTGTGATTAATAAATGTGTGAAATCATTACTTTCCAGTAAATATGTATAAGATTTCAAAGTGGCATGTCAAGTATGATTAGTATTTCTTCACATTAAACTGATAAGGAACAATGTGCTTTAAAATCAAAGTCACACAGGGGATTTTAAGAGACGTTGGCACACAGATGACAATTGAATTCCTGAAAACAGATTAGATTGCCTAGAAAGGACAAATTTGTTATAAGGCAACATGCACTTTGTAAACTGCATTGATTTTTGTGCTGATAATAACAATGGTTATTGAGGTTGTTGATAAGTGTATAGAACTAATGAGGTTTGGTATATTTTAGGTCATCTTGGTTTCTGTTACTTTCAGTCCCAATTTTATTTCAGAACTTCTAAACCTGAGACGTAAAATAGGCTACATAGATATCTTAAACAATTGCTCAGCTGCTTTCAATGTACAGCTGAAGCTCAGTGACCATCTATCTGCTGCTCTGAGATTCTAAATCTTAAAAGTGCATCTCATTGGGTCTATATATGTGTATATCGTATGGATTATTCTTACTGTTCATTATTCCATGGGACTGTAGTTTGGGCACTAATCCCTTTACCCAGTTTATTTTGTCCTAGGAAGCAGAGATGATTTCACTGGATGCCCATAGTTCAAAGTAACAGCTTTATGCATAAAGAGCATCTTGAGGCCTTTAGCCTCAGAAAGCAGGCATAGTTGCAACAGCCATGTAGTGCTTCAAAGGCTTCATTACACAAGTATTATCTCATCTAATCCTCACAACAACACTATGAGAAAATTATCTATCCCCAGTCTTATCTAAAAAAATAAAAAAATAAAAATAAAATAAAAAAATCCATTAATTAAAAAAAAAAATAGTGACTCCTTGACAATCTCAAGGTGATCTGTAAATATTTACTAGCTGGTCCTTCACAGAAAAAGTTTGCCAACTCCAGGTCTAGGTTCAAACCGGTCTTCCATTGATCTGTCCCCTCCATCACTCTTTGTGTTTTATACTTCCTTCTAAACCCTATGTCAACATATAAAAAACATAAGTTTATAGCGTGTCTTTCAAGAAATCTGGCAGCATGTCAGGCTTGAGACAGTATTGAGGTTTTGAGACAGCCAAATAAAAAGGGCTTCCTGGAGAAATCCCAACCATCCTGTGCACTGGGAGGATGGGGTGAAGCCTTTGGAAGTTCCTGATGTTTGCAGCGGGGAAGGAGCCTGGCCTCTCCTGTTCCTGGGGGGTAACCTGGGATTCAGTTGGTGAGGTGGA
>NW_016810872.1:96810-108185 GCF_001698545.2 Rhinopithecus bieti | reverse complement strand
ATTTTTGCATTGATGTTCATCAGGGATATTGGTCTAAAATTCTCTTTTAGGAGTCACTATTTTGAAAAAGGGGTCTTTAAGGAAAGGCACCTGGGATAAGAGGCATATAGTTACTTAAGGTACAAGGGGAGATAATAAACATCCTATGTATGGGTAAATAGAGTGAGTAAAGTACAGTATTACTTTTAGTTTTAAGAATCAAACAGCTTACTTGAGATGAAATAAAGGGCAAAATGTCTCTAAATGTGGAAAATAAGTATCTCGAAACTAAATAATTTAACTCTAATTTACAAAAAGAAATACTGTGATATGGAAAAGCACTAAAAATACCTAGTGATTGATAGAAAAGCAGAATACATTAAATATAAAAATAAATTATGTGGCAGTATTGTGATGATTCTTCAGAACAAACAAGTGGATACAGGTTTCTGAGTTTTAATCAAGGAATCCAATTTTGTTCAACCATATCTTCTGAGGCAACAATAAAGCTAAAGTGGGGCAAGTTCATTTCAGATGCAAGAAGATATTTAAATGAATCATTTAAAAAGTGATTAATATTATATATCAATGAAAATTATTTCTGAAACTTTTAGTAGGATACACCTTTTGAATATGTGCATATATTTGGGAGATTCTGAACTGAATCAAGGTAATAGTTTTCCCTTTTCCTTGATTACTTACTCTAGAAATAAGAATGCTACCTGAGAATATTTGGCCTATATTTAATATAATTTGTCATACCTTAATTTTAAATTATAATTATTCTTTTAAAATTTTACTTTATTCTTATTTTAAAATTTATTTTATTTTATTTTTTAGTTTTCTCAAGATGGTATCTCACTCTGTCTTCTAGGCTGGAGTGTAGTGGCCCAGTGATGACTCACTGTAGCCTCTACCTCCTGGGCTCAAGGGGTGTTACCATCTCAGCCTCCCAAGTGGCTCAGACTACAGATGTGCACCACCTCGCCCAGCTAATTTTCTTTTCTTTTTTTTTTTTTTTTTTTTTTTGAGACGGGGTCTTGCTCTGTTGCCTATGTTGGTCTTGAACTCCTGGACTCAACTGATCCTCCTACCTCAGCCTCCCAAAGTGCTGAGATTACAGGCATGTGCCATCACATCCAACTCATCTTAAATTGTATTTATTCTTAAATTATTTTCTTTTTTCCTCAAGGTTTTCCTGTTATGCGAGATAAAAGTCTGTCTGAGTGGAAGTTGCTCTTGTATTTATTCATATAGCTATTACTTTAATACTTTAAAAATATTTTAGATTTATATTAAGTAATATATTCAATTTGGTCAACATGTTTTATCTCTAAGCCTTGGCAATGTAGCAATATGTTTTTAAAAATACTATTTGTAAAATGTATTAAAGTTTCAAAATTAAGAATAAAAACATGATAATGTAATAGACTTTGGTGACTGTTGACTTCTAGTTTTCTTTTAAAGGTACAATGATTCAAGTTCATAAAATTCCTTCAGTTTATATGCAAAGTTCTCCTTAACTGCATTTTCTTATAGGGCTATACCATTTTTTTATTAAGTAAAAGTTTTCAATTTGGGAATTGCAATCCTTCTTTCTTATTGAAAATCTGTTCTTTTCAGATTAGGGAAAAGACCCACATGGTTGATGGTACTAAATGCTTCTTCATTAACTACTCTCTGTCTACTCACTGCTCCTTGCCTCATTACTGAATCATGATCATTTCTTCCCCTTAGATAAAAACTTCTCTGTTTTACCAGCATACCCCTTTGTTTTCTTATCTTTTCCAGTTCTTTGCTACAGGCCCCTGGGGCCAGTCCACCCCATCTGCTATATATTAATTTTCCCCTAATTTGCCGTTACATGTCTCATTCTATTGGGAGCAATCTAATCTTAGATTTAAATTTTTTCCCAGACATTTCTTCTTCCTTCTTATATACCCAGTATGTAACAGCATCTCTGTCATTCCTTTCCTATTCAGGCTGCTTCTCTATCAATTCCCTGTGAATCTTGCAACTGAGAGACAGGCTCAGAATACTCCTTGATCTGCACTATCTTACTGTCCTTTTCCTCAATAACTTAATGGCTTGCTTTAGTCTTCCTCAATGGCTTTCTCTTGCCATTGTATTTGGAGACTTAGTAGTAATATTAATGACCATTGATGACCCTGGTGTCTCATGGTTTCCACCTCCTAAAAGCTGGTGGTGGTTGTCTCTATTAAGTCTCAGCCAATCTGAGCTTCCTACCATTGTGATTACACTCTCATTACTTAAACATATTCCATATCCAAGAACTCTAACTCAGCATACTTTCTGTGAACACAACATCTTACTCCAACTTCCATAATGAACTTCTCATTTATCTCCTCCCCCGAGTCCTTCTGTCCTTCTCATATGCCCTCTTACATCTTATTCATTCTGGTTTGTCTGCTTAAATGTTCAGCTTGTACTCCAGGGACAGCCATTTCAAAAGTGCATTTGCAACCTCTTTAGAATTTATTGTCCCTTTGATCTTCTACCAATTTTCTTTCATCTTTCCATTGCCCCTAGTTATTCTCCTGTGTCTTTTGTAATGGGCAAACAAATTCTGTTAACGTGGGCTATGGACCCAAATGAGTGCTGCCTGACTAACTCTACAGCAAATTCTTGCAGTTTTACAGCACTTGGGATCTAGCCACTTTTCCCATCTGTAGTTGACTCATTCACTAATGTGGTCCAGGATTTTTCCTTTCATGGCACACATAGGAACTATTTTTATGTGACTTTTACCTATGAATGAGGCCAAAATACTTGCCTTGTTTACACTAATGGACATTGCAAAGACTTAGTGAGATAATGTGTGTTAAAATACAGTTTTACATCTATAAGGCCCTAATATTATAATCATTCCACAGGCACATCTCATGCTTTACCACCCCTGTGTCTTATTCATTCTGATCTCTGCCTGTGATATCCCTCCTTAACCTTTAAGACTTAACTTAAATACTATTTTCTTCTGTGTTACCTCTATCCACTCAGCACCTGGCCTGTTCCTGTTGGCCTTGATAACTAGAAATCTTTATTTTGAATAATCCTGACTATATAAGATTCTATGGTCCTGGTATCCAGGTAGTACATAGTCCAATGCTCTGTATCTAGTTGGGCAGAATAAATTTGTGAGGCACCAAATTAAACTGAATGATAAATTTTGCAAATTTAGAAGTGTACTCCTGATAGCAAAGGTTTAAATGAGTTTATGGGTTATTCATAGGACTTTTATGAATTTTCATTCTTTTATCTATACAGTTCATCAGCTTATTATTATACTTCATTATAAAGAGTACACTCATTATTACAAGGATAATAAAATGATATTTTTTGTTACAATGAATAGAGTTAAAGCAGCATTGATTCCTCTCCTCTTCAGTGATTTTTTTTTACATGTACACTAAGTTTTATACACTAAGAACCTTATGGTTTTGGTAGCATAAGATTGTCATCTTGTAAAAGAGCTTGATTACATCTGATAATCAAGCTCTTGCTAGTGAGACATATTTCTGAATAATCCCTGGGAAAGGAAAATATATTGATATATCACTTTACCATCACCTATTTGAAGCAATGGCTTCAAACTAACTGTATATTTTCAATATTGCCCTTAAAAATCCTGTACCTTGAGGGATAACTAGATTAAATGCCAAAACAATTTTCAAAACACTCTATACACATAGCTTTATTGTATTTTTTCTTGTGAGATAATTTATGGAAATACCACCTATCACTTACTAGAGCCATTTCAATCACCCTTTCTTTTTGCTTTGACTATGACATATTGAGTGTGGTATATGTGTGTGTATACGTATCTATATATAAATATATGTTTATATATTTATATATGTGTGTATGTATTATTTTTATATATTATATATATTTTTATGTGTGTGTGTGTATATATATATAGTGTGTGTGTGTATATATATATATATTAGAGTAGCCCTTTACTTTTTTTCTTTTCTCAACACAGCTGAAGGTTATAAACATTTACTTTAATAAGAATAGCTTTCTAAAGCATTAATATCTCATTACAGTGGGAAAAGACCAGGAATCTTAGTGACTTGGAGGGAAATTGTTGGAAAAAGGTGCCTAAGGTTTATAAATGTGTCCTCCTAGGAAGTTTTGCTTCTTTCCACAAATTTCCATGGGGAAACTCAAGTTATAAATTTGATTTCTTCTCAGGCATTTGAGAGAATCTGACCCAGTAATTCTAAGTCTACATCTTTGCCTTTTAGATAACATCGGTTTCAAAATGGAGAGCTCTATTTTGCTTTCTTGATATATTTAGAAAACAGTTCTCTCAGGAATTTTGATTATAAATAGTATAAACAGATAATTGGGAAGCTGTAATCAGCCAGTTGTTGGTTACCTAACATGTTAGGATATTTATGACATATGTAGAAATGTAGGCTTTGCTGATTTCTGGAAATCTATAGATTTCTATATATGTCAGGGAACATTAGAAGGAATTTAGCTCCCATGTAGTTCAGTTATGACATCTTTACAATATCTCTCAAGGTTGATTTTTATTTATGACCATCTTGAACTATTAATGAGGCATTATGTACTTCAAAGTCTATTATTTTGGGGGGCAATTCATATTGTTAGAAAATTCTTCCCTAAATTCCTAAATTGACATTTGACCAAATAGAACTAATGTCAATTTCACGTGGACAGCTATACTTAAGATTTTTAACTTAAGTCATTCTATAGTGTAGTTACCAGAACTTTTGTCAGCCTGTCTCCTTCCCTGATTCTCTTGTCATTGTCCGAATTACAAATGTACTCCTTAGAAGTGAATTCCATCATCTAGCACGGAGTATGAGCATGACCATAATGTAAGCATTACTTTATATGCTATAATTCAGGCTTGAATTAACATGTAGGCAGCCAGATCAAGCATTGGCTCATTGAATTTGTGATTAATTGAGGCATGAATCTTTTCATAATATGTACTGTTTTAGAGTTAGTCTACCTAATATAGAATATTGTGTTGTTTTTATGTTTTACCTAGGTTTTCCTCAAATTTCTTAACAAGAGTTTGGACAGTGATCTCTTTATTTCCAAAATCCATGTACTATACATATGTTAAGATATTTGTCAAATATACTTTTGATTTGAAACATTAAAATGTCCATATATCTGACCACCAAAATAAGTCGATAAATATATTTTGCAAGTACATTTAAGTCTGAGATCTGAAACACAGTGTAAGAAGTTATTTATGGGGGAAAAATCTAAATATCACCCATATTTGGTCAATCAAACTGTGCAAATTATTTTCCCAAATTTGTGCTAACCACAAGTTAGCAGGCAGTAAAGCAATTATAGGGAAATCAATTCATTTCTCTTTGCCTCAGTTTCTTTATTTATATAATCATATGATTGGACACAAAATTTATATATTAAAGAAATACTTGCAACATATATTTAGTCATATATATGCAATTCTAACAAAAGTGATGTTTCTGGTTAGTGAGCCATTTTGAAGCATGAGAGGGGAAGGAAAGAAGTGGATTCCAAAAACAACAACAAAAAGATTGGCAAGAATTCACAGATATAGCCTGAGAGAAGGGAGCAGACACACTGTGTTTCCTCCAAACACAGAAACACACACCAATTTAAAATACAAGCATTAGAACTAAAGTCCATAGCTTGGACTTTGAGTAGAAGTATATGGCTAGAAAGTCCTTTATAATCTCAAGGAGCTCTAAGTTTTAGAGAAACAATTAACATACAAGAAAGATTACATCATCCATTTAGTAATGTAAAGAAGGCTAGCTCATTATATCATTGTTTATGGGATATTTGAACACTGTTAAAAGATAAAAGGAATCAGATAACATATTGGAAAGAAATACATCCATTACCATTATGTTTAGTTTTCTTATGAGTTTATAAAGAAAATCTTTAAATATTAGTAAAGAAAGTTTGCAAAAGACATGAAGAGAAATAATTCACATATGAAGAAATACAAATTCCCTTAAGAAATAAAAATGGTATTGATTTACCAACATTTTAACCACATTTGTAATCAAATAAATGTCAATAACAAAAATGAAACAGTTATTTAACTGCCAAAATATTAACAAGTATCTCTCTCATTTGTAAGAATATAAAGTGATTTTATCTCTTATTTCGTATTATTCTGAATTTTTAATTTTTAAAAACAAATGCATTACTTTGTAGCTGAAATCAACACAAAACATAATTTAGCTCTAGGCTTCCTGAAAGCCAGGACAATGTGAAGCACTCAACAGTATGTATAATGTAGGCTGAGGCACCTGCAACAAAAGACAGATTAACAAGAGAAAAACATGCTACTTTATTTACTATAAATTGTACACAACAAGGGAGGCTTTGGAAATGAAGACCCAAGGAAACAAGTACACTCGTATGCTTTCATGCTTAGGTTTGATGAAGAAATGGATAGTTGTGATTATGAGTGGACAAAGGGAGTATGATCTAATGATAATAAACTTGTGGAATTTAGCAAATCCTGTTTATTTTCAGATTCTCCTTTGTGTCTCTGTCTCCAGAGTATTCTGCATATTATTCTTTGACACTGTATTTAAAAATCTATATAGCTTGGTGTCAATGGTAGAATATTTTGAATCTATTTGTTAATCAAATACATTCCAGATATTTCAGATGCCTTTAATATTTCGACACACAAAGGGAGAAATATCTGATAGGGAGACTTTGTACATGATTTTCTTGGAGTGCAGAGACTATTAATTCAAAGATAAAACATTGGGGAAAAGCTAGAAAATGGGAAAATTCTCCAATTTGGCAAAAGCTAAAGAAAATTAGAGAACATCATGACTTGTTCACTCTTTGTTCATTTTTTGTTCTTTATAAGTTGTTCTAGTAAGTTTATTGATCAATACATCGACTACTTGACTCCAAAATATTACTGAGTCTGTTGAAAGTCATTCTACAACTCAGGAAAATTATGTAACTGCCCTCAAGGTTACTAACCTTCTATCACAGATAGCCAGAGAAATCTAGAAAATCATTCACAAATCACATTTCACATCCAGATGGCTTGAAATTTTGTAGCTCTAGTAATAATAGATTTAATTAGTAATAATAGATTTAATTAGTAATAATAGATTTAATAATAGAGAGTGACTATAAACAAGACAAGAGCCATCATAGATTCTTTAAATGAATCCATAATAAGTTGAGGAATGAACCTTACTACAGTATTGTACTATGTTATCATAACATTGATCTCTTTGTTGCTACATTATTGAATCCTTGGAGTTTAAGAAATATGGCCGATTGAAAGTCACTGAACATACCAGAAATCTGAAAGTCTCAAGACCTCCTCAAGGATGTGATTCTGTGCCAGGGACAATTTTAGTATCAGCTTTAGAACTTCTGGTCCAGACCCCAGCTGGCTTAATAGCTGATGTATACCAGAGAACATATATTTTGCAAGTAACTGGTTCCTTTGAGTGTGGCAGTAACTACTCGGTGTTTCCTGTTGCCTACATAGTTTAGTTCATCCTTTTTATCCTGCTATTTAATGTACTTTGATATGGTGTAGCAAAAATGCCCTTCCAGTCCCCAAAGAAAGAAAATGACATGAAAGTAAAAGAAAAAAGGAATATAATAGAGAAGAAAAGAAGGAAAAAGGTGGCAGAGAGGAAGAAATGGTAGGGGAAGAAACTGAGGGAGTAGAATAAGAGATTTATTTTGTGTGTGTGTTTAGCTCAGGCAGTGATTACTAGTGTGATGTTTGGTGAAACATTAAATATCCCTGGGCTTCAGTTTCCTCAGAGTAAAACTGGAGGATTCTATCTGACAAACTAACACAGCTTTCAGGTCTTTTGAGTTTGATCCCATGACAATGTTTGAATCTCCTTTCCCACTCTGTTTTTTCATGTGTTCTATACTTCAGCCAGATCCCTTTACTTAACCATCTCTAAATCATTCTTCCTCCTTCTTAGATTAATCATTGCACAGTCTTCTCAAACTCCTTATCCTGTGGAAATTCTACTTAATTTTTATGTTTGAGCTCAATTGTCATTCTGTAGCCTCCTTGATTTCTGATGTGGAAATTAGTTTCTCTTCCCTATGAGATGCTATATAGTACTCCTTGCTTTATATCTCTCTTATAGCTCTTAACATTCTATTATCAATTATTATTTGTACTTAATATCTTTGAAGACAGGGGCCATGTGGTTATCATTCTTATGTCTTTCATAGCTACTAGCAGTCATTTATTATATTAGGCAGTCAATAAATTGGTTGAATAAAACTAGACTAATTATGCAGAATTTCTTTTGAGATATTTGTTTCTGTTGTCTTACGAAAAATTAACCATACAAAAGCCACCCTTCATGAAGGCAGCATGGAATGCTAGAAGAAAAATAAAAGGTAAAATCTGGATTTGCACCCCATTTTAAATTTAATTATTTTGTTAACCTGAACAAATTATTTACTTTTCTGAGAGTCCATTATTTATTAAATCTCTGAGGAGGGGGTGCCACATACCTCCCACTTTTGTTTTTTAAGAAAGGTGAAATAATATATTTAATGTGACTGGCCAGAAGATGTGCTTGCCAAAGTCAGCTTCCTTTTCATCACTCTTTTAGTGAAAGTTAGAGACTTTATTTTGTGCTACTTATTTTATGTTATTTCACTTTCCTATGGAGACACTTTGGATATCCGACATTAAGGTATATTCACACCTATTCAAGCGTAAAACAGTATTCACTAGTACTCAAACTAATAGCCAATACTTTATCCCAATAAATAGCTTTCATTTCATTATGGCTTGAAATATTTTTATTAATTTAAAATCATGCTATATATATATTTAATACCTTTCTATTAGTCAATTCACAAAACATGGAGGACATGTTTCTTATGAAAGTGACACAAAGGCTAAAATAGTATTTTCAATAACATACATAGAAGCAGAGCATATGGGTATCTAAGAGAAGCATACGGATTTCCATATGTTAAACACTTTCTTCAAGAAACATGGCTATAGTATTGATAATCAGCATAGTATGGTTCCTTAATTTAATTAAAGACTAGAGCCCTTTATGTAGCAATAGTAAAATCCCTAATAACACTTTAAAAATAACTTACCAAATGGTTCTCAAGCTTGGCTGCATATTAAAATCATGGGGGAACTTTAAAAAAATAATAATGCCTGAGGTTTCACCCAAATACATCACTGTTTAATTGCCCTGTGCTTACAGTGTGTGAAATGTTTTGTTTTTTCATTTTTCAAAAAGTTCTCCAGTGTGTAGCCAGGGTTGAGAACTATTGCTCTCAAAATACCAAATAAGACACTGCTTTCAAGTTCCTCCAGAACTACTTGACACTATATTTTATTTTCCTAAAAATGTGGCAATGATACATACAAAGATATGTTTACTCAATGCTTAAGTCAGTCTTAGGCATCAAAAATTGAAGTGCCTTCAAGCAAAACTAAATAATGCAAAGTCTGTTTTATTGGAGAGCAAGTTAGGGGGATTCCATCTCAATGTGTTTTTTTCTTGCTTTCTCATGTTTTAAAAAAACCCCAACAACACAGTATTACATTTCTAAAGTATACCAAAATGGGTTAAACAGGGAGTAGTGAAGCATTGAGAATACTATCTGAATGTTGTCCATGGACCTATTCCACCATTTAATAGTCTCAGCCTCTACAAGTCATCAAAATTCAAACCATGTGATTAATGGCAATACAACAAAATGGCAGTTTTATTTTTTCAGTAACTATGCATCTTTCAGTTACTATAACAATGCAGTTTTCTGTAGCGTGATAGTTCTAAGAAAATCTTTTCTGCTAAGGATATTGCTCATGAAAATGATGTACTGACTCTCTACATATTAAAGTTTTCAAAATGGAATTCCCTCCCTACCTTTCAGTGACCTTCAATAGATAATGTTATTATTCAACTGTATCCTGCTATTAAGATCAGAATAAGAAATAGCAGCTTTAGATTTCCCATCCTCTTTTTGTTTCCGTTCCCTTCCCAGTAATTTCTTTTTTCATTCATCTTCAGATTTATCCATCCCTGGTAATTTCAAGCCAGAAGAAACAAATTAAGAAAAAATTAATTGACTTTATTTGCTTTAATGCTACCAGCCCATATTATCTGCTTTCTTAAATGAGTTTGGAATTGCCAGCTTTGAGGGTATTACACTACATTTTGGGTTGCTGCCAGCATATCCTGAACAAATATATTTAAATCAAAGCCAAGCTGCTTAAATATTCATGTTATGCTCTTATTACGGTTTAGAGAAATGTGAAACCATTTAAGATTTGCAAACGTGTTACATGGCCAAAAAATGTGCTTGAACTGTCAGAAATGTACTTTAAATTGATAGTGTTAACCTAGTTTAATAAGGAAAAGTTTCCACAGTCTTATTAGTAGTGATACATTTAAATGTTTAACTTATTTGTGATTTTTCAGTCACTAGGGCAATATGAATGTAACCTTTCCTTGAAACGTCAATTGGAAATGACCCCCCAGTATATAATGTTATGAAGTATGTAGACTATCCAATTCCATGTGCTTTATGTCTGTACCTTGATTTTATAAGCACCCTTTTATCACATATACAGTGTATTTTATTATATTATTTTTAACACTTCATTGGCACGTTTCTTCAAAATGTAAAGTTGCTAAATTTTATATAAAACATGTTCTTAAGTTCCAGTGACAGACTTTGAGGATTCCCAATTGTTTGAACAAAGCATAAGATATAAAAATGGGAATAACCAAGAAAAGCACAACACCAATAACCATTACATGAAACAAAGGAAGTAAAGAAGGAGAAGCTGAATTCACACCCTTTGAAGAAGGGGGACAATTGAGTTATTCCTACCATAGACTGAAGGAAGAAGGCTGATTTTCCTGTTGCCTCCTCTCTTTCCTCTTTTCTTTTTCTTCCCCCTTAGTTTTCTTTGATTGGTAGCATTATCAACTGACCATTTGGAGCATCTGATTTTGTTTAAAACAAGTTTGTTCTTTTTACTTTCCTTCAAGACAAAGAAACTATTCAGAATTTTTAAATTCCAAAATTCCAAAAGCTCTTTGTTTATAATCATAGATTCTAGTGATAGTAGAATGCTCTGTGATTTATGGCATGGAGCATTTTCAAAGCAGTCTGAACAATTCAATATAAATTTATGAGATACCAATGAGAATTGCCACTGTTTCACTCCTGCTCCTCACATGAGTATAGACAAACATGCTAGACCGGCCGGGCGCGGTGGCTCAAGCCTGTAATCCCAGCACTTTGGGAGGCCGAGACGGGCGGATCACGAGGTCAGGAGATCGAGACCATCCTGGCTAACACGGTGAAACCCCGTCTCTACTAAAAAAATA
>NW_016810872.1:84452-96625 GCF_001698545.2 Rhinopithecus bieti | reverse complement strand
AAAAAAAAAAAAAAAAACATGCTAGACCTTCCCATCAGGGGAAGAACCCATTAAGCCAGTTCAGTGGTCTCAAGTCACTGGTGCTGTTTTATGCTCTTCAGTTAAATGTTCACATTTCAACATAGGAGATTAACTGGTTATAGCAATAGGTCCAGCCATGAGACTGCTTGTCCTATACTGAGATCTTTTTTTTTATTTCTAAAACTAAACCTTTGATCAGTCCAAACCATTAGCTTTTACTGAATTCTGCTCTATATGTTGTAGTGTTAGAGAAAAGTTCCAATAGCTTTCTCTGTGGGAAACCATAAAGTTGTTTTTTGCTTCAATGAGGCATAAACCTTACTGGGGCAGAGCCTGCGAGGATTACATGAGCATTGGTTTCAGTGCTCTGCTAAGAGAAGGAACTTGAGCTTATTGGTATAAGCCTGGTAGATTTTCAAGATTTTCAGACATTTTCAATGAACATTTACAAAATTCACATACCCAAGCATTCACAAATTTTGTATGCAGCAATGTGTTACCTTTAACAGTGTTGTTTCTTTAATGTTTTAAAAAAACATAATCCTGAATTTTAACAGCAGTTTGAAATAATTTTTAAGACTCAATAATTTATAAAAGTCTTCTACATTTTACCTACTGGATTTGGTTATAACAGGACTAAAACTATTATTTTGGGGAGTCTGTATGTGTAGGGGTAGTGGGTCACAGGGATTAGTGGGGTATGGCAGGCTGAGGCAGGGAAAGGAAACTGACTTTCTGGCAAAGTGGACTAATTTGTTTTTGATATCAGCATTTTGTGTATCTAAAAGAGAAGAAATTAAAAGTGGGTGATGTGTTTTGAAATGTTGGTTCTATCTTTTTCTTATGAGTTTAGCAATATGTTGTATGTTGAGTCTCCTCTCTCCAAGTAAAATGCCATAATTTAAAACAATGCTTCTTAAGTGACTAGAGTGGGAATAGGGAAAATTCTTCTAAGGATATTGGGGTTGGGAGTGGGATGATAACCTTTTAAAATTTATTTTCTAATTTCCTCAATTCTTTGCTGAATTGTTCCTATCACCCTGCTTCTAGAATGCCATGGAGCAGGCTACATTATTAACAGTGTTATAGGAGCCATGCCATAAAAATCATTAGGCCTAGGTTAGAAATATACTTCCCAAGTTAATTTTTTTTAATGTGGCTATTTTGGGGAGTCCTTCTAAACTGACTATCCAGTAATTTTTCTGTATTTTTATTTAGTGGTCCATTTACTTGGGTAATGTAGGTAGATAATGGTTTGATTTGGGAAGCATCATATGAACGTGACATAAAACCAAAGTACTATTGAGTCTCCATTTAAATATGTTACAGATTTAGTAATCAGGTTTAGTAGGAGAGAAAATAATGGTATTTATGACTCAATGAGATAATTTGTTTTATAGCTGGATGGGATCTGATTGTACTATAGTATCTCCGATGGTAGATGTCATCAGAACCAGAATTACATTTCCATAAGCACAAGTTCTGCTTGATATATAATTGGATTAAACAGCTAGTAGTTTTTTTCAGAATTGAGAGGTAAAAGCTCAAAAGGCTGTGGTACAAGAAAATCAGAACTTAAATGTTGGTGTTTCAAGGAACCAGATGTAAGATTTTAGGGACATCACCTAATACTTTTAGGTTTCAATTTTCACATCTGTAAATGAATTTCTACAGGTAAATGCACTGGCTCCAAAAACCTCCTGTTAACATGTAATATATTACAATGAAAAGTAATCCATTGTCCCAGTAGGATCCACTAACACATTAGTTTTGCTTATCAAATAAGCTGGCGCTGTTCATCAGAGGAAAGGTCCCATAAGGGAGTTGGTGCTGGGTCTGACACAGAACAGCTCCTGACACAGAGCAGGCCCTCAATAAATGCTCATGTTATTGCAAAGAGGAAATAACATGGCATGTTTGATTCATGAACTTGATCTGGAACACAAAAAGCTTCTAATAAGGGGCAGGTCTTGGGGGTCCTGGTTACCTTTAGGTTGTTGGACATTAGCGGGAATTGGGGCAGATTTTTTTTTTTTTAAAGAGAAAGATGATGAAAGGCATATGTGCATGTAAGAAAACACTAATGTAAAACTTCACTAACACTATAATCTTGGTGACATATGGCCCTGAAATAATAAGAAAAAAATATTATAACGTCCTAGGACCCAGAAATTAGGTCTGAAATGCTTAAGTAGAATCCAGAATTAGGTACTGAAACATTTTCAATTTAAGGAGGAATATTTTCCTTGGGATAATTTATATTCAATGTTGCTTGACTGAATATTGTTTATCCAGGAAGCTACTTGGAGGTAGGGAGTCAGGAGAGGAGGGCCATGGTGTCCACTAGTGAGAGTTGTCCTAAAAATCAAATTCTAAAAAGCAAAGTAGTAATTTAGTAGAACAACCAGTAATGATCTGAAATAAACATTTTCTATATCCATTGTACCTACAGAATAATACGTGGCACATAAGTAAATGCTCAGAAAGTTTTGTTGAAAGAATTAAAATAACCTTATTCAACTGAACTTCAAATGTATATTTGGTATATGTGCAAGTATGCATTTGTGTGTGAATACAAGCTTAATTTGGAAAAAAACAACCATAAGTTTATAAAAGAATGTAAGCTATGTTCTGTAGTTCCTATTTTATATATCTTGGATTATTGCATTAAGACTTTTCATTTGTAGCTGTACACATTTTTATCTAAATATTGAGAGTTTTAAATCTTTTCAGATTTTTTTTAGTTAAGCAAGAAAAAATATGATTTTCCTAGATAAAGTCATATCAAGACAAACAATACTAAAGGACAAATCCAGAGTACATATGATTATTTCTGGATTCTTTGGGAGGCTGCCTAAACAGAGTGAAGTTAGTTGCCTAACTTAAGTATGCCATAGCAAAAAGTCTTATTTTGTGTAGTTGAATCATTGGATTGATTCTTAAACTATTCTAAAAAGAACACCATGGACTTTGACATATATCCTTATGCTTAGGCAAAGCTATGACTGTAAGTAAAAATTGTTAAACTGCAGATATGTAACTGTCAGTAATCAAGCCATTGCATAGGAATTTATGAACAAATTCAGTGTGTCTGTTTTTTCCTTGTGTACATAATTTTATTATCAACATCAATATTATAAACTAAGTAATTGTAAGAGGGCATGGCAAACTTGGTGAGGGATAAGCATATGTTAATAAATTTGCACCTCTCTTGAGGTCACTGATTACAAAGCTTGTTATCTTTCATGTGCATTTAATGGTATCATTGCTTTTGGAAATTATGGCAAGATGATACCAAATGCAAATTAATAGTATGGCATTTGACATACCTGAGATTTCAGCAATTTTTTTTTTCCACATCTGTATGTAATCTTTATTGACCAAGATAGTCTATCCACATTTTGCTCTGATGGAATATTTAACTTTTTTTTCATGGCTAAACCTACCTTAATTAACATTTTGACTTTTCCACTTCTAAAATAAATGTTCATTTTGTTCTCTAAATATAATCTATAGTCTATTGAAATTATACATACTTGCTAAAAGCTCTAGTGGGTCCTTTCATCTTCTTTTATTGAATTTAGGATCCTAACTACATTAAAATTTAGGGTTTGGGGCTTCATAGTTTACTTCTTTGAATTTTCTTTCAAACAACGTTGATCTGGAATTAGAGATTACAAGTAGCCCTGCTTGATTAAACAGTCACTCCCTAGATGCCACAGAATCCTGTGGCTACTACTCTGAAAGCAAAGGTAAGGAGCATTCAACGTGTCAGGAAACTATTTTATGGTACATTTAAACCCATTAGATCTTTCCATAATACTTTTATTTAAAGTGACAAAATATTATATTTAGACTTGGAAAGTAAATTATTTTAAAAAGCAGAAAGTAAAAGCATTTAAACCATCATTTTAAAAGACTTGTTGAAAAATAAGTATTCTCACGAAAACATACTGTGCACATTCAAAAAACATTATGAGATAAATTTTTGTTCTGTAAGTAGATGGTGTTATTATTGCTATGATGCTGGATTAAAATATTTTTGTTGCATATTATATATATTTTTTTCCTTCTGAGAAGGGATCTATTTTTTTAAAGGATGTTTCCAGAAAAATCGTCACACTAAAAAAGTATTATCCATATTATTATTTTAAGAATTTTATGCAACTGACTTATTTCATCACAATATGTTTGTGAAAAGCCATGAACCAATCTCTTTTTGACCAGTTTGTTAGATATTTCTTTGATAGGAATACACAGTCTTTTAATTTAGTGCTCCAAATATTTTTCAAATTTTGGTATACAGAAAGTAATCAGATTCCCATGGCCCACTTAGATAAACGGAAGGACTCTGGCAGCTGGAAGCTGCTGGCCCAGGGATGGGGCTGTCCCAGCCTCCTGCAATGCACCCTCCAATGGTGCACTGGTTCAGAGGCTTTGATGTAACTGACACTCACTGACTCCGTCTCTGTTCTAGGCACTGCAGATACAACATTCCATCTGGGGTCAGGATTTTTTTCCATAATATCTGCCTGGCACAAAAGAGCACTGGCAAACCCAGTCCACCTCTGCTAGACACATCTGGTTCTAGGATGGCAGCCTCTTCAGCAAGAAGGGAGTACACTGGCCAATTCCTATGAATTGGGCTCCTCGTGAAGAACTCATTTATCCATGTGGAGTATGTATTACCATGTCAAATTTTATCAAGACATAGGACCTCTCATTTCATGAGGACAAAGATTTGTTGATTTTAAACTGACTTTTAATCCATGAGAATATGGCTCATATTAATTTAAAAAGTAAAAGGGTTCAAACTGTGATTAAATCTTTTTTGTGATTATGACCGCAAATTCGTGTGACTTCAATATTTTCAGAAACTGCAAAATGTAATGCATCAAAATTTTGTTTTAAAAAATTGGAGCAATAACGGGGGAAAAAATTCTCTGCTGCTTTCTGCTTCTGTGTTATTCAGGGGCTAAAGCTAAGGTCACCAGCACACCTTTTTTTCTTTTTTTTGTGGAATGTGGTTTTCTTGACCAGAAGCAGAAAGTTTCAGCTCACATGTAATGAAAAGTAGCCAGGCATGATTTCTAGCCTAATTTGGCAGGCAGATTCCAAAGGTCCTTTGAAAGGCAGTTGACATTTCTGATGATTACCTAAATTGAATTGAACCTTTGAATGTTGTCATTTTAAAACATGTTAGACTCAGTCCAAAGAGGAAAAAGAGTAATAGCCATATATCACAATTTCTGATGTGAAGAAACCATTTAGTCTTCCATTTAGAAGGCACAAATATATTTGCCATGAATCTTAAAGAAATCCATCATAATATAGTCTTACTGAAATTGCTCTCCCTGTCTTTGTTAGCATATTCACAGTATCGTTACAGTCATAGACAGAAGCTAAACGTTTTTTAGAAGGTACAGCTTGCTTGGAAATAGTAGTGACGATTCTTCCTAAAGGTTGACCTTAACTATGCAAACAGATAAACAAATAAGTGAACAAAGAAAAAAATCTCCTCAACTTTATAGGAAGTTCTAGGTTAATATTTTTTCAACAATATTGTACCATTCATGGTGGCTAACAAGTAAGTACCAAAATATAAAGGTTCACTCTAGAGTGTCCTCATGCATGCCTCGTTTTATTGTCCTCTGTGGGGCTATTCTGCTCTAGACCATAGACATTACACAACTCTTGCTTTTTTTTTTTTTTTTTGAGACAGAGTTTCACGCTTTTTGTCCAGGCTGGAGTGCAATGGCACTCTGCCTCCCGGGTTCAAGTGATTCTCCTGCCTCAGCCTCCCAAATAGCTGGGATTACAGGTGCCCACCACCAGGCCCAGCTACTTTTTTTGTATTTTTAGTAGAGACAGGGTTTCACCACTTTGGTCAGGGGAGTCTCGAACTTCCAATCTCAGGTGATCTGCCCGCCTTGGCCTCCCAAAGTTCTGGGATTACAGGCATGAGCCACTGTGCCTGGCCACACATCTCTTGCTCTTATCCACAACCTCCAAATTCTGCCTCTGCTTCTCCTGTTGCTCTCTTTTTCTGTCTCCCAGGTGTCTAGTT
Source organism: Rhinopithecus bieti (assembly GCF_001698545.2). Lineage (NCBI taxonomy): Eukaryota > Metazoa > Chordata > Mammalia > Primates > Cercopithecidae > Rhinopithecus > Rhinopithecus bieti. The sequence goes on along the minus strand of NW_016810872.1, from coordinate 90,537 downwards.
GTGCCATGACAGTGTCAAAGCCACAGTTGAGTATCACCTCCCTTGTGAAACCTTTTCTGGCTTTTCCCCAGCTTTTCATTCCTCAAATCTCTCAAGCAGTGAGTCACTGTATTTTCTCTGGAGCCATTTAGGTCTGTTTACACAAGGACAAATGTTCAAAGGAGAAAAAGCATCCCTCTAGAGTAATAATTTTATAAATCTAAGAGTGTACAACATTCTGATGAAATTATATGGACACTAGGTGTTATTTCTCAATTGGGAAGTTTGTTTCTTCTTAAATAGAAGAGTAGGTCTTAAAATAAACTTGTATTGGTAATGTAGCACAAGTTGAAATCTAATTTGTAGCAACATGCATTCTTAGCACTGACAGGAACTGTTGCAAATTAGCAAGAATAGTCCTTTGCAGTTTGGATTACTTTTCTAATATAGTAAGAGTGATACAGCACATTAACACTTTGGCTTATTTTGAATAGACAGGATATTTGCAACCTCATCCTGGAGAAATTTGCATTTAATCTTTGAACAGCAGGGGGTTATCTCCATATAGAGAATCTTCAATTTTCACTATGCAGTTCCTTAATTTTCTCTGGAAGGACACCTGCAAGAATTAAACATGGGCTCTCCAACATCAAATTTTGTGTCCTTAGAAGCCTGAGGGAAAGCAGAGAACATTCGCAATCAGTCATTTTTTTTTTTCTTTAATGAAAAGTCATCTGTCTTCTAAATTTTGGTTTAATAACAAATTGACTCCTTATAATGAAATTTATGTAGGTAGTCATTTTGTGATGAAAGTTAGAGGTAAAATATAACTATTTTTAACAGCATACTTTTAGTACCAATGTGTGTGTCATTATCGTAGACATCACCAATTAGAAAGGAAGGTAATAGGATGATACACTGTGGAGATAAATTGATAACTCTTTTAATATTATTTAATTAAGACAGAAGAGCTAACTAATTTCCTAGTTGCTAAATACTGGAGATGAAACCATGTGGACATTTACAAATGTTGCTTCTGGGTGTGTACATACTAGTTTTCTTTTGCTGATGTAACAATTACTACAACTTAGTGGTTTGGAACAACACAAACTTATCTTGCTCTTCTGTAGGTCAGAAGTTGGGTACAGGTCTCACAGGGGTAAAATTAAGGTATAAACAGGACTGCGTTCCTTTGAGAGACTCTAGGGGAGATAATGTTTCCTGCTTATTCTAGTTGTTAGCAGCATTCTGTTCAGCGTGGTTGTAGGACTGATATCCTAGTTACTTATTGTTTGCAGCTAAAGGTTGTTCCAAGGTTCTAGATGCCACCACATTCCTTGCCTTATGGCCCACTTCCCCTATCTTCAAAACCAATAATGGCCAGTCTAGTTATCACTTTGCATTTCTCTGATTCAGCCAGGAAAAGTTCTCCACTCTTAAGGATTCATTTGATGAGATGGAACCATCCAGATAATCCATGATGGTTTCCACATTTTCAGGTTTTACTCTTAATCACATCTGCAATATTCCTTTTATTATGTAAGGTAACATATTCACAGGTTCCAGGGATTAAGATGTGAACATATTTGGGAGGCCGTTTTTCTGCCTACCCCAGGCTGAAGAAAGTGAGTTTAATAGCTCTCCATTGCCAGCACTCATTAGGGATTTTTCAGGAAAATATCAGTTGGGTTAAATTGGGCTAAAGAAAAGAACTGAGGAAAAACTTTGTTTTATACGTTCTAAAGTGCGATTCTTGCCACTTCTAGTAGTTATTCTACAAAACCAGCATGTTGGAGTGTTATATTCCCTGACATTCCTAGCTATTCTTAAGACACGTGAAGCTGAGAATTGATTCACAAGGCTGCCTGGTTTTGAATCTCAATTCTGATTTACCTAGTTTTGGATACTTTAATGTGATCTTGGGGAAGTTATGTAACCTATCTGTGCTTAACTTTGCTCAAGTGAAATACAGACACTAATATACCTTTTTCAGGGTGTTAAATGTTAATATGTTAATGTGTTGTTTGGTTAGAATTATTAGGGCCTAACACAGTATAAGAGTTATATATGATTATGGTGGAACCATACATTGCTACTGACTGCGCCAGTGTCCCTCACTTAATACATATTTTTTCTGATATAGCAATGTGTTCCATCAGAACATGGACCCAAGCAGTTTTTAAAAATTGATGACTGACCGTGGGGAGTGTTATAAGAAATGGTTATTTTAAAGTTGACAGCATATTTTCTGTTTCTCAAGAGAAGGTTGAATTCACTTAATAGGGCATAATGTCCCTTTGGTTTTGGAGAAAATGTCACTGAGCTTTTCTTTCAGCAAAATAGAGTCAAGATATTACTCTAAGAAAGACCAGAAAGATCTTGGGGACACAATTTCTTTGTTTTATAGTATAAAATATTATTTTCTTAAAAAAATAGGTACAAGGGCATCTTAGAAATTATATTTCCTATTAGGATCATTACACACACTGATCTGCTTTTATCTGTGCTCCTGGGAGTTAAAGTCAGGCCTGTGCCTGTGTTTGTAACAATTTTTTAAAGAGAAAGTTAGTGTAGCCCAAGTAAAGCAAGAATGAAGAAATGAGAGATGGTGTGCAGAAAAGCAGGCTGCTGTCCAAGGGAACTGGAAACATTCAGCCCTGGTTGCTCATTCCACATGAGATAACCAGGTAAACATCCCACATGGAATCCTGAAACTGGGTAGGGGCTGGGGGTTAGTGAAAGGAGGGAATGGGTTTGGATGACTGCTGAGTAGGTCTACTAGGAAAGAATACTTCCATCAAATTGGAACCTCTGAGTTATACTGAGAAAAGTCTTTCTTATGTAAGGAAGAGAGATAATGTTGAAGATTCTTTGTTTAAAAAAGCCTATATATATTTTTATTGATCCACTAAAACAACATAAATCAATGATTAGCCATATTAAACATTTCAGACACTTATCTTTTTGACAAATTACCTATCAAAGTGTTTTGCTTGAAATTTGAATTAAGTGGAGCAGTATGACAAATTATTTTAAACAATATTCTGCTAACATTATATAATAGTGTAGAGACATTTTACAGGCAGTGTTTTAGAGACAGTATCCATAGTCTGCAAGACACACAAAATGTATGAGTTAAAAAAAGAAACTATAGTCTATACCTAAATATCTTCAAATAATATTTGTTTAGCACAATATTACTTAATAAATGCCTTATGATTGCAATGGTTGTTACTATTTCTTTAGAGAAATCTATTGTGAAAAAAGTAATTTTGGTTTTCTAATCAAGAGAGTTATTGACTGTCTTGATGCTAGACATAATTGTTGGAATGGAACTGAATTAGGAAGAATATAAATTGTATTTTATGTTCTGTTAACACATTGCTTGTCTTTACATCAAGCTAGATAACTCAGTTGGATTGTGGCAACATAATGCCTGGTCTTTTGGAGAAGTTCTTAAAATCAATTTTAATAAAATGATTAAAATGCCATAACTCTTTGTCAGTAAACCACTTTATGTACACCTGTTTCCTGGCAGACACCTCCAAAACTTTGCCTCTATCCAATGATGACTCCAGAGCTCTAATATCTATCATACAGGTAGAATCAGATCATTGACACAAGGCAAAGAGACTCCAACATGCATGGAAAGTGGTATTTCCCAAGATCAATTTTGAGGAGTACTAGTGAGCCTCATACTGGTAATTAAAAAAAAAAAAAGTTTCACTTTGTGTGATGGTTAATATTGAGTGTCAACTTGATTGCATTAAAGGATGCAAAGTATTGTTCGTGGATATGTCTGTGAGGGTGGATTATAAAATATTATAGATTTTTCCTTACTGCAAGAATTCCCTGGACCTTCAATGCACAGCGTGAATAGTAAATCTCCAAAAGAAAAAATATATTTAAGATACATAGCCTTTCCCCAAATTACTTGATTACAATACCCTCTATTTTTGCTGCATATTGTTTTTGTTACTTGAAACTCACTTACATGAAGTGTGTATGAATAAGAATAACCAAAGAGCCCATGTGAAACAGAGCATCAGCACAGGTTTCGAAGCCAGCAATTAAGGCAACTAGCAAAATGCAGTATATCTGGAAGATTAGATATCCTACATAAGCTCAGCCTAAGGAGAAGGCCCTTGACTTTGGCATTGGTAGCATTCAGTTAGTGATGTACAGCAGGGGTGCATGAAGCAGGTTGAAGAAAATATGATTAATAAAACCACTTTCTATTTCATATTTTAGGCATTTTTTGTAGTTCTTCTTGAGCAGGAGCCAATTGCCATGGAAAAGGCATAAACTTTGGCTGTCATTATAAGTCACTGCATTGTACTTCATTATAATTTTACCAAACATTCTTATAAAAGACTTTGTGATGAATTCTTCAAGGAAGAACAGCATAGGCCTTTTAAAGGGCTTATACCTGGCAGAGACTAAGTATATGGGGGAATTGAATTAGATTAATAGTTCTTTCTAAGTCATCCTTGATAACAGGACTCTTGAGCTCTTCCTTCACTACTTTATCATCTGCACCACTCCCTTTAACGGTTCCAAAAGTGCAATATGGCTAAGAGGATAATATCTGAAAGCAATGGATCTTAACTTTCCTTGGATATTTTTTTTTTTGCCTGCTGCCTCTTTTAATTTTATTTATCTTTTTATTTATTTTTAATTGTACACACATAACGGGTACAAGTGTAGTTGTATTACACGAATATATCATGTAGCAGTGAAGTCTTAGCTTTTAGTCTAACCATCACCCAAATAATATACATTGTACCCATTAAGTAATTTCTCATCTCTTCCCCCTCAAACCTTCCCATCCTTCCAAGTCTCCAATTTCTATTATTCCACACTTAATGTCCATGTATATACATCATTTAGTGCTCAGTTACAAGTGAGAACATGTGGTATTTGACCTTCTGTTTCTGAGATTTTTCACTGAAGATAGGGGCCTCCAGTTCCATCCACGTTGCTGCAAAAAACGTGTTTTCATTTTTTTAAAAATGACTGAATAGTATTCTGTTCTATGTATGTTTCACTTTCTTAATGCAATCACCCATGATAGACATTTAGGTTAATTCCATATCTTTGCTACTGTGGAGAACTTATTATAGAAGTGTGTTTTCAGACCTCAGATTTAGAGAGTCTCACCCAGTAGATCTGAGGTGAAATTCAGGGCTTTCCCTTCTTGTTGAGCTGCTTAGATGATCTGAAGTTAAAAGATCCAGGTACCACTCTGAGGAGACTCTCCTAAAACCTTCGCAGTTGCAAAAATATTACTCTTCTAGCTGAGATATATCAAGCAGGACACCCATGTTATTTATTTAAATCAAGGCAATCCATAGATAATGAGATTCCAGTCAGGTCAAGTATTTATCAGCATTTCTGAGAAAGAAAATTATCTTTAATTTGGAGAATAAGATTAAGTTAATTCAAGTCTTATGGGGGTTGAGTGCAGTTTTGATTAGAGGAGGCAATGTCTAAAAGCATGAGGTAAGATTGTCTTCCACAAGAGCTGAAAACAAGAACAAGAACAACAATAAATCAAAGACAACTTTATTTAAGTCTTGGCCTCCAGTCAATGTTGTTGTCATTGACACTCTAGGCTGATATGGTTCACACTTATTCAGTTGTTTCCAAAATATTTCCTTCTGTCATTGTCAGTGTTGTGGCAATGTCAAAGTGTTTCTTTCTGGGTCATGGTCTCTTCACCTTGAAACTCTTTAAACTTCATTCTTCCACTGAAACTAAAATTATATGTTAAATTAATTGTATTAACCTCCAAGAAGCACAGTTGTAGTTCATGAATGCATGAGATTTGATACAATATTCATTAATATAATTTTATTTTATTTTTTATTGTATATAAATAAAAAGCTAATATGCAATTTGTGACATTTTCGTAACTTGATTAATACTATTACATCACTATTGTCAGGAACATTTCAATGAGCTGAATAGTTCACAATTAGTAGCAGTTACTATGTAAATAAAACTATTTTTGCGTTAGTGAAAAGGTATTTGTTAGCTACTTTGAAATATTAACAACAAAGCTGGCACTCTTTAAAAAGCTACTTTTTTCTAAAAAAAAAAAAAA
>NW_016810872.1:56654-83608 GCF_001698545.2 Rhinopithecus bieti | reverse complement strand
GCCAAATCGCCCGGCTAGTTTTTTGTATTTTTTAGTAGAGACGGGGTTTCACCGTGTTAGCCAGGATGGTCTCGATCTCCTGACTTCGTGATCCGCCCGTCTCGGCCTCCCAAAGTGCTGGGATTACAGGCTTGAGCCACCGCGCCCGGCCTTCATTCTTATTTTTAATAGCAAACCCAGAGCTCTACCTTCCATTATTCAATATTGCCATTACTGCTATAGTGGGAAAAAAAGAGGGCAAACATTTTTGTTAGAACACTTATAGGGCAATTTTTTTTTTACACTCCAAGTGATTATATTTTAAGATGTCTAGCTACTCTATTCCCACCTTCTTGTGTTATTCAAGTTCAGCAATGCAGTGAAACATCTACATACAAACTTATGCTACACTTCAGTTCACATCACATGATGAATACACATATAGAACCTCTATAGTGAAAAGCAATCTAGATTATCTAGATTATATTTCATTTATAAATATCCAGTGTGGGCTGCTTTCATAGTCCTTCCTCATTTTTTTTGAGGTTTCATTTTTTGCACGCCCATGATTACTTTTTTTGCCATGGCAAGGATGTAAGAGTGTCTCTCAGGACACGAAAAGAGAGTCACTTCAAGTCTGCCAGCACTCTACCCAGCAGAGCTATCCATCATTAAGGAGATCCCAGAAAGTGGGAGCTACGGAACTGCCCAAGGCAGAGCTAATGTGAGATAGAGGAAGAAATTACATCCAGCCAGATGTCTTTTGCCAAGGAACTGCCCAGTGGGAAGGATGCATAGAGCCTCTTAAGAACTTGTGTGTGTCCCACACCAGCAACACAGAGAGCATCAGGTCCCAGGTAGTGGTAGCCAAAAAAAATCACTGACCACCGACAGAAAGAACTATAAGAGCAATGAGGTAAGTGCAGAGGGCTCATCAGTTCAGGTTTACTTTTCATTCTTTCACTAATGCTTATTTTCACATGAAAATATTCAGTTTTTGAAAGAGTTTGTACTAGGGGACTAGAGCAAATAGAAATCTAAGTTTCAATTCCAGTTAGCTGGAATGTCTTTTTATAGCATGTTTTCGCTTTGACATGGACCAAAAGCTTTAGCACTTATCCATGGGAATTACAATGGAAATTCTAGGCAGATTTTAGTTAGGTTAAAAAAAAGTTGAAAATGTTGTTCTAAGCCAAGGATTTGTAAAATGTGGATGGTTGCCTCTCATAGTTTTTAGTTTGCTTTTGAAATGCTTTTGAAATAGTTACAAGAACCATTCCTCTTTGAAACAGGTACTATATAGGGTGACATTTTCCTATACAACTGGCCTTACTGACTCCTAGTATATCTTAACAAGATATAGGAGTTTTTCTTTAGCCATGATAATCCAGTAAACCACAGAATGAAGTAATAGTTTTATTTAAAATCCAATCAAGAGAGAAAATTTCAATATATGTTATAAGGTTCCTCATGAAAATAACACCATGTCTTCCTATGTACTCCTTCCTTCTACCTGCCCCCTCCCACCTGTCTTACCAACACATATCACTTACATTCATTTTATTGGACAACAGTGAATGCAGACCCAAAGGTTAAAAAATGAGTGGCCCAGAATACTGCTTCAGTTCTAGTGAAGACATTGGGGCAGCATTCACTGGAAATATTTAAAAAGAGTTTGGGTAGTCATCTTTCAGAAAGGTTGAAGGGAAGGTTCTCATCCTGAGTGAGGAGTTCACTATATATTCTCTAATATCCACCAACTAGAAGATTGTGTGGTTACAAACCCACAATAGATAAAACAAGGTGGTTTGTTCAAAAATATTAGAGCTAATATTTTAGAGTAACTGATCTAGATCAATGATCTAAACTATTTTAACACATAAGATACTATTTACTGTAAAATTAAAACATCATGCAAATGAAAAAAGGGAAAACTGTTACTGACATGCAAGATAAGACAGCTACCTTTCCCACACTCCTTAATACAAGATTTGTGCTAGTGAAAGGAAATTATTTAAACTAGACAATATGATTTCTTTTCTTCTTTCTTCTAGAAAGTGTTAACCCACTGGGCCTGTTTAAATTAATTAGACTATCTGAATAGAATTTCTGTTATTACTGATGATGAAATGATATCATTGATATCTAGTATTTACTTGTTTTCTAATGTTTAAAACCAATGAGTTAAAAGTCTGTAAAGACAGTTTACCTCTCTAAATTTAGTAGATGGTGAGATATAAAACTCTTACTGGCATCATTCTTCTCCAGTCAATGTTTTAACCATTGCTGTATTGAATATTCCCTTTTCTTCCTTTAATAATATCCTGAAAAGATTCTATAACTTTACAGTCACTTTAATTCCTAAAAGCCATCTAGTTTAATATCTCCCTTCTATTTTATCCTGTGTCATCCTCGAGTTGCAGGCCTGAGGGAAGCGGGGCATGATTTCTTGAAGGGATACAGATGTTGGGGATTTAATCTTCATCTCAATAGTCCTCTTTCCTTCTCTTCAAGACTTGGCTCCTCCATGTTGTGGAAAAGCAAGAGGTGAGGGCAGGAGCCCTCTCCACTTATGTCGTAGCTTTTGTAGTTCTTTCTGTTGTTGGTCAATGGTTTTTTGGCTTCCCCTACCTGGGAGCTGATTCTCTCTGTGTATCGGGTGTGGGGCACATGCAAGTTCTTAAGTGGCTCTGTGGGGACTTCCTATTGGACAGTGCCTTGACAAAAGACAACTGGCTGGATGTGAAACTTCCCTTCAACCTTTCTGAAAGATGACCACTCAAACTCTTTTCAAATATTTCCTATGAATTCTGTCCCAGTGACTTCACTGGAACTGAAGCAGTACTCCGGACTACCCACTTTAGCAGCTCCACAACTCCTAGTTTCTGGGATCTCCTTAATGATGGATAGCTTTTGGTAGAATTCTAGCTGACTTAAGTGGCTCTCTTTCACTTGCCCTGAGAGATACTCTTATATTCTTGCCATGGTAATTGGTGGGAGGGCAAGCTGCTTTATTGTGGCCTCTTTTGCTTCACTATGACATCTCTTTCCAATTTATTTGCTCAGTAATATAGTGGGAGAATCAGGAAGTTTGTTGCCGAAGCAGATCTCCAAATGAGGAGCAAAATGCCTGTCTCCCTTCTGAGAGAATCCTTCAATGTGATAATTTTTCTTTCTTTTTTCAGAAGCCTTCTCACTAGGCTGATTCTGAAAGCTCTCTCTCTTCCTTCCTAGACCTCTTCTTTTATATCCTGAGGATGGGGAAGAGTATACTGGGTGATGGTTTAAGCCCTGCAGGAGGATCATTATACTCATACTTTGTGAGCCTCAGTCTGTAAGCTGCTACCAATTTATTAGAAACAGGAAATGCCCGATTCACCACCCTCTGACAAATTGATATTAGACTGTGCAAGAAAAATGTGAAGACAACAATCCATCAAATTTTTAGCTGACTTTTCACAAATAGCAAATATTCTACATCGAATGTATATATTTGTAAACATTTAGTGGACTGCATGATCTATAGTACAACCATGATGTTATAAATACCAGTATGCATTTGAGGAGAAGTATTAAGTTGAATATAATAACTCAAATAAAAATATTCTTACCTTTTGATATTCTCTTTGTGTCATTATGCAAAATAATAACTATGGTTTTATCAGTTCCACATTTTAACTTTTTTCTCTTAATATATAACTAACATTTTTTATTTCCATACACAATAGAAAGAGTCTTGGACTTGACATCAGAAAATCCACATTCAAATCTAGGCTCTTTTCAGTGACTGCACTGCTAGGTGACTTTGGACAATTCCTTTAGTTTCTCTGAAGTTTATTTAGTAGCCCTATCTATAACGCTTTGGTCGATTACATGATCTCTCATATTATACCTAATACTAATCCTAAATTTTACGAAAATGCTATTGAGTCAATAATTTAATGTGTTTGATCAATGTTCGTCACGTGCCACCTAATTTCACTATATCCCCAATAGCCTATTACTTCACTATGATTGGTGTCTCTAACTTTTTTGCAGCTCTGTTAAAGGAGACCTTTACATGTTTTTGAGTTAATTATTTTGACTACTGGAATCTAATTATTTACAGGAACAGTGATAAACATATCTTACAGCTAAACACCAGAGCCATGAAAATGACTTTACACATTTTTATAAATAGTAGTTAACACAAAACTGAGATGCTTTGATTTCTGTGCAATATCTATCTCCTTAAAATTAAGGTTGACATTGATGTTTCACTTCCATAGTTATCATTTGAGAAGTCTTTAAAATGTGATACATTTATTTAAAATCTTTAGTTTCTTGATCTATTAACCATATGGTTTAAAAATCATTAAACCTTTAAGCATGTATATGTTAACAAAGCATAAGCATATCTGCAAGTTGGTAATAATTTGAGAGAAATCTTCCCCTTAAGAATGATTCTTTCATTAATAGCACAAGTTTAGTTTATTATGTATATACATGAACAGAAAAGAGGTCAATATGTTAAGCATTCAAATGAAGGCTATATGTCCCATAAAAGGTCCATGGTGTCCATAAATTTTTTTTTCTTCATTAAAGAATGACTTTTTTTTGCCATACCATATTTTGAAATCTTGTATTTCTCACAAGAACTTGTTGTTATTTGTATTGCTAAACATTTTTATGGTTATTTTAACCTGGATTATTCATGTTATAGCATTTTATTTGCCATAGAGCAAATAATTTATATAAAAACCGTGTCATTACAGGTTATCTTTTATTTTTTTCAGATGGCATGCTTGTGATTGAAGGTATCTGGATGTTTTGGAAAGCTTCTCTTTTGGGATAGCTTTCTTTTTGGAAATTTCAATGCCAAAAATACTGTGTTTTCAAAGATGTCCTTTCTTTTATGCCTTATTTTTTGTTTGAATTTGTTTTCCCTGTAGAGATATAGTACTGTTTGGAAAAGTGCTACAGATTAACTTTTGTTCTGGTATTTTCAAAATATCCAGAGTTATTTATTTTGACCTCAGTATTTAATGTGGAGTCCTAAGAGACACATCATAGATTTCCCATACTGAATATATACATTTAAAATAAATATATTCAAAACATATTTAAAGAAATACAGAGTACTGTGTGGTTGTCTTTTTCTTTAAAATCAGGAAAGCCTCCCCTCCTATGGCTTGAAAGATATTACATACAGCCTAAATACTATTCAAAATTCATGAAGTTTGTGAAGACCGAAATTTATTTTTAAGTGTGTGAATAAACAATTTCCATTTCAGGTTCTTTTTGAGTAGGCACAATACATAATTACAATTAGCTGATTGGCAGCCATTCCTTCTTGTGATTTAAAATCATTATGCAGTTTGTTATGTTACACTGTCCGCTTTCAAAGTTCTTTGATTGCTAATTTTAAAGACTGATACTCATTTCAGAATAAGAAATATTATATATTCAGAATTTGGAAAGCAACAAATCATATTTTTCAATTTTTTGGTTTAATAGAAACTTCAGATTAGATATTAGGAGGAAAGGAAAAGAGGTTTGAAAATTAAGGTTGAGACTGTTTCTATATGTTCATGTCTTGTGTTTACTTAGCCCATTTGAAGGAAATTCTCTCATTTCTGTATGATTCCTTACATTGTAAGAAATAATATATATATTATTACACCTCTAATAGAGGTTCAGGCAGAAAAACAATGAATCCCTGGTTTTCTTTGCTTCCTTCTTTCCTTCCTTCCTTCCTTCCTTCCTTCCTTCCTTGTTTTATTTTTTTTTTAAGCTCCTTGTTTTCAATTTAGAATCTGATACACTACTTTAAGAATGTGGATTAAATGATTTATTTTAGCTTTGAGGTTGTATTTACTCATTGCTTCTTTTAAGAATTTGAGTAATTTTAGATTTTAGGACAAATGGTCCCCGAGTTTTCTTGTATGTTTCCCTATTTACCATATGGATTTTGTAAACAATTAGAATGTCATTCTTTATTATTGAACAACATAAATAATAGTCATGTAAAAAATTCTGTTGGACTTAATTTACCGTGCTGGTCTTATATGCTTTATTTGGTTTGACGCTATGTATTAGGAAACACATATTTTTTTCCAGCAACTAAAAATAAATTTTAAATTCAAGTACATATTCCAATGACTAATTCTGATATATTATTTTTCCCACCTTTGAGATAGCTTGTACTTTTTTGTTCCAGGACCAAATAATAACTGAATCCGTTGGTTCTGCGGCCAGTTATGGGTCTGTTTTTGCCCATATTTTCAACATACTGGATGCCCTTAGGTTTGTGACACATTTTATTTATCTGCTCTGTCATAAAGTAAAACACATTCATAGCTTTGAGGAATAGATGTGGTGATCGATCACTAAATGGAAGGCACAAAAAGTGAACAGCAGATGTTGCTTTTTCATATTTTGTGCTGTTTTACACATTGCACATTAAACTCATGTGAAATTTTGTAGGAATATTGGACAGTGCATACTCTCACTGTTATATGATTTTTAAAAAATCTGCTGCCTAGTTCTTTATAACTCATCAGCCACATGGCTCATTACCTAGTTCTTTTAAGCCTCCTTCCCCCTACACTGACCTACAAATGAATCCCATGTATTAATGCTCCTGGAGGAGGTGGTTGTAAATTGATTTGGAGTGAAGAGACAGAAAAGCAGTAGCAAAACTCTTCTCTGTTAGGTCAATGTCCTCACCTACCCCAAAGAACTCTGATAATTTAGTGATAAATCAGGTGTTACTATTATTCTATCATTTAAAAATTGAACTGAGTAAATTATAATAAAATATTATTGAGATATATATCTTTAAAATTTCTTTACATTTGGAAAGAAATGTATTCATTTGAAATTGAAGATTTAAAACAGCTAGGGCATTATTTCTTCAACTGCAGAGAGTATTTAATGGTATGCTTCTTCGAGGAGGATCAGGATGGCCAAAATATAGGGAAAAGCTTTAATGCATATTTCTTACTTAGTATTGTATTGTTCATTTTAATTATAATAAATGATCTGAATATTTATCTGACCAATTAAAATATTTGACTTATTATGAGAAGTTCAGGCTTGATTATACTTTGCATTTTTGCTTTAGATATTTCTAATAATATACAATAAAGGCACTATTCCTGTAAAATCTTATTTCTATGATAATCATATTCCAAGGCCCTTATCCTTTATTTAGTATTCATACTAAGCTGTATCACTGTTATATCTAAGTCAGTGAAATAAGATTCCACAGGAGAAAAATGGGAGAGTGGCAGGTTTTTTTTTTTTTTTTTAACTTTGTTCGCTGCCCAAGTCATATTGTGCAAATTAGATATTAGATATCTTTTATAAGTAATGTAATTAATTTGATTATATACCATAGTTCCTGTTTAAAAGAAGCTCACATAATAATACTGTTAATCACAATATCTAGAATTATAGCCTTGTAGTAAAATCTAAAATGTAAATCTTTACATCAGTGATTTTTTTTTTTCACTCATGCAACTGACAGATTTTTCTTCTTCCCATAGTCCCATCCAACCAAACACTTGAGTGCTTCATTACACGGATCATTTGTGCTTCTGAAATAACCAGAAGGTGTAACTCTTGTGTTGATCAATTATAAGAGACTTCCCTTGAGGCCTTAGAAAAAGAGTTCTTGAAAGAAATTCTTATCTGCTTTCCCTGACTCTCTCTGATGACTGATAACATATCTAAAGGCTAATATGTGTTAGAAATTGACACACATTTAGAGAAGGTGTATTGTGCCCTAGAGATCTGATGCTTTCCTTCACTGACTGAATTCTGTCATCCTCTTGTGTCTAGTAAAATTTAAAAAGTCAACTTAGTGAGCAAGCACATCACTGAATTTATTTATTTTTGACATTGCAAATATTGTATTTGTCAGAGTCCATCAAAATGATGGATAAAAATATATATTAACATTGTACATGAAATGTGTTGTAGAAGATGTTGCTTAAAAGGAATTAGGCTAATAAAAAGTTGTTTAGTAGACTCTAATTTCCAGTCAGTTTAAAAGTTGGATCAAATTTAAGAAATGTATCAATTATAAAGACCTATTTTTTCACTTTAATGTCTTTCTCTTTATTTCAAACTTGTTTCTGGTTTTTTGTGTGTTTGTTTTGTTTCTGTATCTGCTAGACTTCAATGTTGCACTTTTTGAAGAGCTCAGTGTAAACTGCAACTCTTCTCTCTTTTCATAACCAAAAGGAAGGAAAATAAGTTATTCAATAATCTTATGTTTATATATAGTACTATTGGGTAGCATACAAAATGTGTTAATGACATAAAGTTTATACAGCCTCAGAATTTAAATCTAAAAAAGGCAATAATTATGTGACTGAGTGGAATGTAAGAAGGTATATCACTGATACCTACTAAAACATACAAAAATTGTATAGCTTGTACAGCTCAACAGTAGAAGAGTAGTTGAATATTAGAGGAGCATTATAAAGCATAAATACTTTTAGATACTAGGTAAATATATACAAAAGAGCCAAGATAATACCCCATGTGTTATGTTTAATCTGGGAAAATTTTGTGGAAGGACAAAATGGATATGGGTATGTCAAAAACTGAAACATTTCAATTTTTTTTGTTTCAGTGAGGCATTGACAAATTTTAATTAATAATGTTGTGCCATCTTTTCCTTTTATTTATCAAATGCACACCTAACCTCAGGAATACCATATGATTAATTTAGTATATAACTGTAAGTGGATTCAGCTATTGTGTGTTCTCTAGTAAAATCAGATTGAACTATTGGGAGAACAAGTGGTTATCTACATGGCTATATTGTCTTCACGCATCTTCCCTATGAAATGTTTCACTACTAGAGAATTATTTCTCTCCCCACCAATCTTCGATTATTTTACTTTTATTTTATTCATTTTGAGAAGATAAGATGTGAAAAAATGCACATATTCTCAAGATAAGAAGCCAACTCTTTAAGGAGAGTTCATTGGGAGGAACCTTTAAATGGACAGCTAGCTGAGAACAAGTTGGTAGAGAATGTATTGGAGTAATTCAAGGGAGAGGCTTTGGAGTTTATGAGCATCATAACTGTATGATCTTAGGGGTTTTTTCCCCCATTTATAAAATGGGAATAATTAAAGTACCTACCTTATAGGATGGTTGGGAAAAATTCATATAAAATGCTTGGCACATAGAAAGATTTCACTGAATTTTACTCATATGATAATTACATTTTTGTAGGATGAAGAAGGAATGAAAATGTTTAACTTTTGTTGTTCATTTTGATGGTCTATTAAAACTCATATGTTCTGCCTCATCTGATTAACCCACTGAGATGACCAGATGTTAAGCATGTACTATTCCATCCACACTACGTTCAACCAAGTGATGTCAAGCTAAGCACTATGAATTAATTTCTTGCAAGAGTTCAGGAAGAGAAAGCAGTGGGATCTTGGGTTAGCATCCAAGGCACAGAAGCATGGCCAACCTAAAAGAACCTCTACTATTAAAATATTCGAGACTTAAGCAATGGTTTACCATACCAGAGTAGCAAACTGTGGTTAATTTAAATATTAATTGTAGAGAGTTTAAAGGTCTGTGCATTTTTTAACTCTCTATGGCCTAAAGTACACTAAGATTCTACCTAGCTTATGTTTTTATATATTTAAGAAACTGTATAAAATAAACTAAAACTAGAGGGTCTGTGGAATTGTATTTCTTTAAGTGGTGTGCATACAGTCCTTCAGTTTTAAAAGATACCTCAAGACATGGAACATACACTTACAGGGGCAGTTTTGGGTAGTACGCCCAGAACAATGTTTAAGTATCACTCATCCTTGGGCTCTAAGTTAAGGAAAAGGGGTTAGTATATTGGTGTTAGGGAGCAGAGCAGCAAGGCATCATCAGAACGGTAAGGAACATTGACAGGTCAATGTTTCATTTTTCAGAATTTGCCCACAATAGCCCTTCTTGAGAGCTTAACCCACCAAACAATTTGTCAAATTATGTTTCTTATCCATTTTGCTCTCCTTTCCTCTGTAGCTGTTCTTTGATTGTGTGGCTATCATGAAACATGGTACTCAGGGCAGAATTCAAGCAAGTTGGCTACTTTTCAGTCCATTCTGTTGGCAAGATGTGGATCTTAACCATATGGTGAGGCAGGGTACTTACACTCATTCTAGAGGTTTATTCATATTTGCCTGCTGCAGGAAATTAGCACTGTTCACACTTGTTTAGCCTTAATAAAAATCTTTTTAGCTGAAGCACAGGGATAAGGTCACCATCTGCCACATAGAAATGCCAGTATCAAATGAGCAACAGAAGGTAGGTATATTTCATTCTTAGGGACTTTTAGAAAGAACTTCAAATAGATTAAGCACAAATTGATTCCCCTCTTAACTACTTTAGACTGTAATTTACATTTTATATTGTGAATTGCATCATAATAGCAGTGAAATCTGTCAGTATGTCCTGCTTGCCATTCTTAGAAATAGCACTAGAGGTAGCTTTTAAAAATATGAGTGCCTTTAAGCTCAAACATATACTGTCTGTGCCAGACACTGCATGAAACTTAAGTTGTGATGGCTCAATGAGTTTGAGTTTTTATGAAAAGACTGATAGATTATGGACTAACAATTACCTTTACCAAAAAGTACATTTTTGAATGAAAGTGTATAATGTTAATGGAATTTATGATTAATAAATTTGTTAACAATTAGGAAAAGTTAATGAATACAATGTTTAATCCTCAATTTAGCATGATTAGGTTTTTTTGAGTCCTTGAAAATTATTAGGTACTTCAAAAATCTGGTTCTACCAACAGAATTTTAGTTTTGAAAAGACAAACAAGATCTTAAAATAACACTTTGTTGTTAGATCTTCAGGTCCTGTGTATTATAGTGAAGGTTTGCTTTCCTTTGTTCTCTATGTTCTGTAAACAAATCATAATGATAACTAGATTAAGAAATTAAAAGAATTTAAAAGGTTATAAATATAACCAGATGTGGAAACTTTTTTAAAACTTACATATATATTACAAAGGGGAAACAAACTGCTTCTTTACTTTTTTTTTTTTTTTTTTTTTTTTTTTTTTTTTTTTTTTTGAGGTGGAGTCTTATTCTGTCACCCAGGCTGCAGTGCAGTGGCGTGATCCCGGCTCACTGTGTGATCCCGGCTCACTGCAAGCTCCGCCTGCCAGGTTCGGGCCATTCTCCTGTCTCAGCCTCCTGAGAAGCTGGGGCTACGAGCGCCCACCACCACTCCCGGTTAATTTTTTTTGTTTTTATATTTTTGGTAGAGACGGGGTTTCACCGTGTTAGCCAGGATGGTCTTGATCTCCTGATCTCGTCATCCGCCAGCCTCGGCCTCCCAAAATGGAGTAGTGTTAAAAATTGAGGCCTGAGACTAATTTTAATGAATTTAACATCCATTTTGCCTCATTCCACCATCTTTACATTCTTTGGTCATATTTAGCCTTTTGTATGTTATTTGTAGCAGCATACCCTTAATTTTCAGACATATGTTGACATTTTTATTGAAATAGATTTTCATACTGATGGTAGCTACAAAACCAGCAGACCTTTTTCATTGAGAAAATGAGACACAACTGGCATGTGGAAAACAAACCAAAAAAATGTGAGGTCATGAACCAGAAAGTTGACAGCTTGTTCTCATTTTATTTGGTTTTAAAAACTTGGTTTTACACAATTATACAAATCAGAGAGGAAATGTCTAGACATGTCCAAGCTCTCATTTCTATTGCTACAGTCACTAATCTCATTTCTTTGAGAATTTTCTAATTCTCAGAAAATTATGTAATTTTCTCTGTAACCTTTACTTTTTAGCAGTCTGTACCATTTAGTCTAACTTTATTAGCATTCATCATGAGAATACCTTAGCTGTAAGTGATATTTGTTAGATGGTTATGTCATTTAAATAGTCCTTTCTCAGTGAGGGAGAATTTTTTTACTTATATTTTAAGATTAATGTGAGCATGGCATGTTGAAAAACAACCCTAGTCATTTATTATCATGGCTATTTACTATATATGTTTAAAAATAGTCCTACATGCCAATTAGGTGACAAAACTTTAATTTGAGGTCTATAAAACAGTAATTTAATTTAAAAAACTAATATTGGTATTTTTGAGTTTTCTAAAAGCTTTTCCCGATTAAATTATTATTTGTAATTTCAGCATGGTTTTTCATGAGCTAAGTTCAATTCTTTTCTTGCTTACTAGAACAGTAAGTAGATCATCAATATGAATGTACAACTTATCTATTTAATGAATTAGGTTCTGTTATTGGGGATTTGTACATACCATTTGTTAAAGGTTAGTGCTTACATATCTTTTAACCTTTACCTGTAAAACTGACAAATACTTCACTCTTGCAAATTAAATGTAAACATTTGTCATTTTCAATGTCTCTTGATCCTTTGAATTATTTTGTTATGTCAATATTTTAATTTCCTGTTTAAGGTTTTTTATTTGAAAAGACTACAATTTTGATAGACAAAAATCACATTATATTTAATAGGGAGAAGAGTGAGACTTGTCAACTCCCATAAATCTATAAATCAACTCATATATCAGCAGAAAATTCAAATAACATTGGTTTAGCCTCCCCTAACATACTACATGGTAGTCCAATTCCTTCCCTAAGATTTCTGCAAATTTACAAAGGAACATGGTGAGTGGGGAAAGGTTATATGCTCAAGTTCATTCTATCAAGGCATTTCTGCTTATTCTGGAGAGGTTTCTGTTATGGATCACTTCAATTCAGGGAGGAAATCAAGTCTCTTCGTCAGTGTTCACAAAACAACCATTTACACCAATTATTCTCAAGAGCAATAAACTTTCCTGATTATGGTAGGAGAGAAAAGAGAGGAGGGTTATATCATATCAATTCAAATGACTGAAATTGGAAGTTAGTCAATCCTGCTATTAAAATATCTGTCAGGATTTCAGTTGGCCTAAACTTCATAGCATTCCATTGGCTTCTCTCCCTTTTCCTCTCTTAGCATCCTATCTTTCTCTTTTGTCAGGAGAAAAAAAAATCTCATTTTCTACTACAAAGGAAATTTTGTTTTCTACTTCCTACAAAGCCTCACTGTTGCTTCGTTGCTTTGGCTTTCACCTCTGCCAAAATATTGCTTTCTATAGGTTGGTAAGGCAATTTCCCAGACAAAGAAAATTTCCTCCCTAATGGAAATCCATGTGCCAGCTGTTAAGTATTATGATGGAACTTTTATTTTAGTTTGTTACCAAGATTTTTCTTTGTAGATTGCCAACTCAAGATTGTACTGAATGCTAAAAAAAGAAGAAGAAAAAACTGGGATAAATGCAAAGTGCCTTATTCAGTGGTTTTGCCTTTTCTTCCGTCTTTTTTTTGTTGGTCCTGGAAATACTAACCTATTAAAAAAGGCAGATCTGTTTTATAATGACAAGTATTGGTAAAGAAACATGGGATCAATTTCTGAGAAACTGAAAGCAGTGAAAAACCTAAGCATAGAGTCACCATGTAATGTAAGCAAAATGGGGAGTCACGAATAGTGTGTTGACAAATGAGAGTGATATTGGCAAACATGAGATTAAAATGTACTTTGGACAAGCCTATCTCTAAACCTGAGGATTGTTTTGATGTAAAAACAACTGTGTTCCTGATTGATTTTACTCTAAAGTTCATGTAATTTAAAAAATCCTTGGTGACACATTGACATTGATTTCCTTTAATGTAACTGAGGCCATATACTGTTCTGATATTTTTCAGAAACTCTTTTTAGTTGGGATTAGAAGCTAATAGTATTATTTTGAAACCTTGTTTTTTGTTTTAAATGGAATATATAGGATGTTTTTGGTATATGAAATCAATGCAGAAGGCTATTCTCCTTCACACTCTAAGCAAATCCAAAAGGAACCCTCATATTTTGCTATAATTAGTGACCATTATCAATTAACAATTAAATAGTTCCCACCCTACATGTGGAAGTGTGGAGTGTATCCATAAATGTAGAAGTAATGCTCTAGCTATTGATAATACCGTATTTAGAAGACATTACTCCTAAGACAGCATTAACAAAACTATGCCTTATTATAAATTGTTTTTTAAAATTTCCTATTCAGTTAAAGTTTGTATTTATTTTTTACCAGTTGAAATGGTAATTTCAGATTATTTTTGTGTATTAAATACCTAATACTTTCTGATAAATACAATTTAATTTTTGAACTACAGTAACCAAGAAGTAACCTAAGAAGTACTTTAAATACATTTTGCCATGTATAAGTGCTTGGTGTTTTATTTAATCAATGAATGATATGGTTTGGCTGTGTCCTCAACCAAACTCTCTTCTCGAATTGTAATCCCCATAATCCCCATGTGTCAACGGGGAGGCCAGGTGGAGGTCATTGAATCATAGAGGCAAGTTCCCCCATGCTGTTCTCATGATAGTGAGTGAGTTCTCACGAGATCTGATGATTTTTATACGTGTTTGGTAGTTCTTCCTGTGTTCATTCTCCTTCCTGCTGCCCTGTGAAGGAGATGCCTTGTTTTCTCTTCACCTTGCACCATGATTGTAAGTTTCCTGAGGTGTCCCCAGCTATGTGGAACTGTGAGTCAATTAAACCTCTTTCCTTTATAAATTAGCCAGTTTCTTGATAGCAGTGTGAAAATGGACTAATACAGTGAATGATAGCAGAAATATGTCATTGGTTATTATACACACTAGTGAAGTAAAAGTCTAATAATTTTATTCCTCTCAGTTAAGTAACTTTCTCACTTAGATTCATTCAGGCAGCAAATATTTATTGAACACCTACTATTGTCAGGTTTATGCTTAGCACGGGAAATGTAAAATGAGTCATGCTCCCTCTTCTTAATGGATTCAGCTGCTTTATCGACAGGCAAAACAGGGATTATCAGTGATATATCTTTGATATCTGTATGTTGCCTTGAGTGAAATGGGTTGCAAGAGATGGGGATCCACAACACACTGGGCATTTGGCTTTCCAAGAGAAGGTTATACCAACTCAGTGTTAAATAATACGTTCTTGTGAGTGAGACAAAAAGTGATGAGCATTTTTATGCAGAGAAAACACTGTGAGCAGAAGATTGGAGATAGGATGCAGCCCTGTGTTATCAGAGCAAATCAAGTGGGAAAATTACTCTGGAAGTAATGGAAATGTAAAATGTGTGTGTAGAGTAGGACAGTTTAAGTAGATTTGAGGCACAGAGAAAAAAAGACAAACATGTTAGGAGACTATTAGACTAAAATAGGTAAGAAATAGGAGGCCTGAATTGAGGTAGTGGAAGTGGGAAGGAGGAAGAAGTAATGAATGAGATCATTGACTCAGTATGACTTAGGATCTAGTGGAAGTGAGAAGTGATGGGAAAGCAGAACTCTAAAATGATCTCCTTCATTTTCCACAACTTGTATACAGCTGTTTTTCAATGTGCACGGGAGGGTGTTGCTTCTTGTTATTTTAACAAATTGTACAATGTGAAACTAAAATTTATTTTGTATTTGGTAATATTAATAAACAATTATTTGCATCCAATGTGTAATTATTTGTATTCAGTATGTACTTTTATATATTAGCTGTGCAATTTAAAGATGTTTAAGTAAAAACTTTACAAATACATAGTAGCAGCTTTACAAATGCATTGTGGCAGTCTTAAATTATTTTTTTTTATCTGATATCTTTCAAAAGCAGTGGTCGCAATTTCTAAATTTTGTTTCTTCATAGATTTGAAACAATACAGAGCTTATAGTGGGGCATTAATAATTTATGGAATTCTACTCTCTGAAACCTGTCTTCAGAATTTGCACTGTGACAGAGGAAGTGCAAGGCAAGGGACAATGGCATCTCTCATAGTGATTTTTACTAGCTAAGAACATCGATTAAATAAGCAACTTCTATTCCTTTTGGATTATTTGTAGTATAATTAGTAGTGGGTTCAGAAATGCCACTTTTGAAGCTCTTGAGTTGCCACCCTAGATGTTTTCTGAACCATATTCTTGCTTATTTATGTCTTTTAAACAGAATGTGTATTGTTAATTATAATCTCCTTTAACAAACTTATCTAACTGAAATTTTTTTAACTGTTTCTTGTTTCCCTGTTTTAGTTTTTATTTTATTTTATTTTATCTTATTTTACTTTATTTATTTATTTGAGATAGAGTCTTCCTCTGTCGCTAGGCTGGAGTGCAGTAGCACGATCTGGGCTCACCGCAACCTCAGCCTCCCCGGTTCAAGCAATTCTTCCTGCCTCAGTCTCCTGAGTAGCTGGGATTACAGGTGCCCACCACCATGCTCAGCTAATTTTTTTGTATTTTTAGTAGAGACGGGGTTTCGCCATGTTGGCCAGGCTGGTCTCCAACTCCTGACCTCAGGTGATCCTTCCGCCTCATCCTCCCAAAGTGCAGGGATCAGAGGCGTGAGCCACCGCGCCCAGAACCTGTGTTGGTTTTTGTTGATTCACTTTCCCTTTCTCCTTAACAAAAGAGTTATATAAAATAGGGCATTAATATGACTATTTGCCAACATAAGATTTTATTGAAAGATATTGGGCAGCCAGTTACAGTGTCATATAGACTTTTCTAAGCATACAGAAATATGTCAGCATTGGTTTATAACCTGAAATTTTTTTCTTTTTATAACTTTGTAGTCAACCTTATTTTCATTTACAACAGAAGTTTTATGAGTCTACTGATTGCAAAAGACAACAAAGAACAAAATGAGAATTTTAGTAGAGTAGATAATAGTCCCAGTTGCTTGGCTCTTTTGATAGCACATATGAATAATTCACCATCCATATTTAATAGCATATGTTATACTCCTTAATACATTTATAACCATCTCCTCCCAAAGGGAAAACTATCCTGCTGTTTGTGGTTTGTTTAGTTTTTCCATGGAAGAGAATGTTGAATATTTCCCCCAAGACCTACTACAGCCTGAATATTACTACTTTAGCATATTATCCTCCATTGTATTTTCTGAAAAGATTTCCTTGGGAATGCTATCAGAGTTTGTAAAATGATTTTAAAACATTTTATTTTAAATATTGCTAATTGATTCTTACACTATATTTTTATGACATTTAAAACATATATATGTAATTACACACACACACACATATATATGGGATATGCTAAGTTGGTATTTATGTCTGATATGGGGAAATGTCTAGGTAGGTAATGTTAAGATGAAGATTGAAGCAGCCATCTCAAAGGGCAGTGAAACTTCATGATTTATCATTATTGTGAGTTACTGGGATTTTCCTCAGGCATCAGAGAAATTTGAGGTAAAGTACATTTTTTAACCTAGAAAACCTAATAGATTTTTTTTCAATTATTCCTGTTTTATTTCAATGCTTAGGTAGATTATATATTTTAGACAAGTATGAAATTATAGGTACAGAATTTATAAGTTCAAAATGCTTCTATTATTGACAAATAACTTAATCACTGGAAACATTTATGACTTTTATTGGCGTACCCGACAGACAGCAGACTGCTGCTGTCTTGAAGGAATAAGGCTGCAGAGGCATATCATAACTCAATTGAAACACATTTCTCCTATCAGGAAAACTAAATAGCATCAAATACCCTTGACTTTACATAGTACAATGACAACAACCTTGACTAAACACAGATCATTTGCTTCAGCAAAAGGAGAGGTCTAAGTATAAGTATACGAAAGCCTATATCTTACTCCAAATGATGTAAACTAGTTATAGATTTAGAATAATATATTGTGCAGGGAATTCAGCAAAGAGATAACTAACTCAGTGTCTTCACTTTATAGATGAAAATATTTAAGTCCCATAGATGTTAAATTATTTTCCTCAGATGAAGCAGCTGGCTAGTGACTAAGTGGGGCTATAGTGCAAGACCTGTGATTCCAGTCCAGTCTAGCATTTGTTTTGCATTGCATTATAATTATTTTTAGGCATAATAAATTAACTTTAATAACTAATAATTTTTCTTTAACCTTCCAAGAATAAATATTTTTCTTTATAGGAACTTTGTTTCACTTTTAAGAACTACTAAATCACTAAGTATAAAACATGCTTGTGACAATTTGGGGGAAATTGCTGTGTGATATTTATATAAAATATGTTGATAACCTTGTGTGTTAGTCGTTTGCTTCAGTAGTTAATTCTGAAAAGTCACTCTTACAGAATTTAGAAAAAGATTTGTGCCATAAATATTAGTAGAGTTGATTACAAGAGTCAGGGAGGTTTTATAGGGATAAGAGCAATTTTGTTGAAATATACTTGGATGATAAAACATGAATGTAAAATGAAAGTCTTTAATATGAATATTTGTTTTAGGAAAATACAATTATAGCAACATTTCTGCATAACAGGCAAAGAAAAGTCATAGTTCTTTTGAACTATGATACATGATCCAAAAGATCTGTATATTTTCAACTTATACTGCAATTTTTCTGGTTGGTATAAAATGTAATTAGCAGGCACAGTTTAGTAAAGCAGCTTTACTTTTTTAAGGGACAGCTGGTGGTATGTCTATAAAGCATTATGATATTAAACCTATGGATTTCTGGTTATGCTCTTTTATAATTGCATGAAGTTCAATCAATCAACCTTTTAGTGATGGAACTGATGAGTATCAGAGAGCCTTAGTCTCATGTCAGCATCTTCCTTGGGAGAAGAATTGACTGAGGAATACCATGCCCTGGTGTTTTCAGTCTCCTCTCCCTAGAATATTTAGCAAGGACAACTTCGGTAAAATAAAATAAAATAAAATAAAATAAAATAAAATAAAAGCCCTCAAGTGGCGGGAGAAGTGATATCTCCAAGGGAAATAGGCAGTTTAAGAGGGTGTGAAGGAAAGAGGTCTGTAAATCAGTAGTAACTGAATATTTGTGAGGCCAGCTTTCTATGTGATTATTGTCGGATCAGCATGTTTAGAGTCAAACTTTGAAAAGTATCAGGTAAGGTCTTTTTTTTTTTTTTTTTTTTTTAAAGGCAAGCAGATTTTAGAAAGTCTGCAAAATTAAGGGGTTTTCCTTCTAAGCTATTTATGAGAAGTCACTAAGGCATTTGAGCAAGGAACTATTGTAAGAGCACCTAGAAGATATATTTGTGTTTACTTTAAGCATTAGGACCACCTTAACCAATTCTTTGGTGGATGAAGGGAGACCAAATTGGAGGGGGGAGGGGGCTTAATGGTCTTTTAAATTTACTTTTGTTTATTGAACCTAAAAGTAGGCTTCAAAAATCCATTTTATCAGATGTTTCCACTTTCCAACAGCAGTAAATCAGTGGAGCCCTCTGTTAGACATACAGTAATCAAGAATAGTTTAGGCTTAGGTAATCAACTTGTAATACTTGCACGTGTAAGATTCTCTGCCGCAACTGTGAGGTATTTTGATTTACAGACGTCTCTCTCCATAACCAGGTATATGAACGAGCACCAAGTTCTGACAAGAATGTAGTTATGTGGAACAAGATTAATCTCTGAATAACCTGTACAAATATTTGGTTATAGCATACTGGGCTTTGAAATCAGGAACTATGGACAGCACTATTGATCAGGCAATATTGTCTTTAACTCATGCCTTTACCCCTTTTCAGTCTGTTTCATAGGTCAGGGAGAATTTGAGGGGAATAAGGGCTGGTACTGTCCCTCAGTTCATACCACACAGATAAGTACTTACTGTGCCTTTGTGTAGAGTCAGTCTTACATTCTCACAGGATGATATTTTGCCCCAAATGTTTAGTAATAAATAATGCTTTAGTATATTAATATAATAATCATGCAACATTTATTGTTTAATAATGTTTTTGCTAGTATGGGATTAAAATATCCCAGGCTATTTTTCTTATGAATCATGAGGAAACCAGTGTTTCATGGAAATAAACACTGGTCTAAATGTTCAAGGACACCATTCTAGGACTGACTGCTTCTCACCAGCCTTACAAATATGTGCAAATTTCTTCACCTCCTGAGCCTCAGTACTACATTTTAAAGCTGGAGGTAATAATATTAGTCCCATCTCCACCACAGTGTTATTGTAAAGATAAAATGAGATCATATGCATGAATGGGAGTTTTTTGCACTTTTATGAGAACACTTGTTTTCTATTCTTTTAACAAAGAACCTTGACAGCCATCTTTTAAGATATGAAAATCACCAATATGTATAACATAAACTACTGGAAAAATACAATGTGACTTGCATATACAGTAGTATATAAAATATATGACTTACACATAGTAACACACATGACATGACTTACACACAGTAGCACCTCTGTTTTGTATCCTTCATTTGTTCACTCAACAAATATTTATCAATACTGTGTAGCAATTATAGCTTTTGTGTTCTAGTGTTATGGATACAGCATTAAATTCAAAAAGAAAAAACTATTGGTCTTCATGGAGCTTGTCTTTTGGTAGGCGAAAAGCAGACTTAGAATGTATATATTTGCAGAATCACATAGAAAATCACACATTAACCCTGAGTCAGTGTTATTTTATTTTATTAGTCAGCCGAAAAAAAAAAAACACTATCCACTAAGGGAAAAAAATCTGTATGTTTACCTTCTTAATTACCAAGGATGTATAATGAATCTAATTTCACTAAAGGTACAAAGTAAAAGCTATTTCTTTTGATTTTTGGCTAAAATTATGTTCAGATGGATCTCAACTATAAAGGTACAAGTCTTCATCTTTTCTTTCTATTTAGATTGTATTTGAAAATTGAATATAAAGAGGTTCTAAGTAGACATGATCAAGCCTTAAAATATTTTAGGCATCATTAGTGCTTCTAGTAATAATTTTATAGTAACTTCTAGTCTCCTTATAATCATCCTGCCTTGTATTTAACCAAATTACTCTGTCTTGTTTAGCTGTTATTAAAGAATATAAAGAATGTTTATGAAAAGCTTTGCAAGTCCTCTCTAGTAGTAGAAGTATAGCTTCCATAGTTTGACTCCCAAAGTCAATGCAATGTCTTCATAGGTTACAGAGGCAGAAAATGTGAAAGGTCATGAGTTGTGGTTTTTTAAAACCTCCTTTCATTGTGTAGGAAAGTATCTTTATCAGAAGAAGAAAACAGTGTTGTTATAATGTAAAGTTGTTAAAGGTTTTCATGTAAAAGGTGAAGATGAATTTTGTGTGAGGTTTATCTGAGAGATCATCAAGAGAATTATTTTCACTTTTGGGGATTGTTCCAGTTAATATATTGATCGATAGATGGATGTCTTCATTAGGTTCGCAGGAACCTGATTTCCAATTTTGGTTTTGCCATAAGTGACTTAGGCCACTTTTCCTCTCTGGGCATGTGTTTCCTCATCTACAACAAACTGGTCAGCCCAATTTATGTCTAAATTATTTTATTTAGGTTCTCATATTCACAAATACATACTTTTTGTAATGCTTCTATTTAATTTTCAAAGTTTTTTTGTTATTGCATTTCTTACATGGATGACTTTGTAAAAAGATAGTAGGTGAGGTTGAAAAAAGACCACAGGAGATGAATGTACAAAAAGCATATAAATAAGACTATTGGAGATTTATTTATAATTCTGAGGGACTAACGAATATCTTGCAAGTTATAAGCAAGAGAAGCTGCATAGTGTTTTCAGAGATGATTAATATGTAGAAAAATTCAATTCTGGTTAAAATAGATTTATCTAAAATAATGATAGTTGACTATATTTTAATGGGAAATTTAAAAATGTTACTCTTCTGAATAAATGACCACTAGATTTAATTTTTTAAGATAAACTTACTCTAGAATACCCCCCATTCTCCTGTTTTTCAAATGTCCAGTGCCAAAATGTCATAAATATTTAGGGAAGAGGGTTTACTCTTTGAACACGGAGATGACATACAGCTTTATTTTGTGAGTAAAAATTGTCATGACAGTCATCCCAGACAGATACTATTTTCCAAGTGACCATGGCTAGAGAACCTTGAAAAGTGGAAGCAGGGCACTTAATATTTCATGGGAACTCTCTAAGAAGATTTGAAGAAGTGTCTGTAGATCAGTTAGTTATTCTACTGTGGAAATCCATTCATTTAAAACACAGAGAACATCCAAATAGGCAATTTTATCATCCACCCCCCAAAACTGATTCATTCATTTTTTTCTTGAGAATATGCTAGTATTTTGAAACACTTGTGTAGAAGCTGGATCCATGAAAGTATCATTTTGCCAACTATGATAACAAAATGTTATATTTTTCTTGGTGAGCTTACTGATTTACTGGATTGTGTAATCTAGTTGTTGAAGAGTCAAAATTTTTAGGGGCTGTTGAAATGACTATCCAGGTTTATCCAGGCAAGTAGTGTTCCTCTGTAAAGTCTCATTTTCTAAGTATATGGTATGATTTTAAGGACTCCAGATAAGCTGAAATATCCAGCAATACTTCTCTGACAAGCATTGTGGATTGTGAAATCCCATTCGATTGCATATTTTCTAAGGTTAGGCAAGTATTTTCTTAGCAGCCTGATATAAAATGAGGGTGCTATAGATGTATATTTTACCAAGTTTGAAAATATGACATTTCTTGCTTCTGAAAGAGAAGCATCCGGGTCCAACATTTTAGTATAGTTATCAGAGAAAGAAAAAATGTTAACGTGCTAGTGATATTTTTAAATGCCTATAGCTGTCATCTGACTATTAATAAGAATTAATCTAAGAGTGTGTTCAGCAATATGGTAGTCTCATAAAAAGACACAGAGCAGCATGGTCTTTATTTACAAGAAATTTTTACTCTTTACAGAAGAATGAAATATAGACATACAGAGATGTAATAAAAATAAGCACTGAATAATTAAGTATTTAGAACTAACTTACTACATATTATGCAACATACTGTGCTATGCTAAACATCTTTCTTGGGCCATCTCATTTAGTTAAAAACAGGGTCCTATAAGTGAGATTACTAATACCTCCATTTTGCATATGAGAAAATAAAGGTAAAGAAAATTTAAGAAACTTTTTCAAAGACATGGAACCCACACATATTAGTGAAAGAGTCAAACCCTAGGCAGTTTGCCTACGGCCTGTGCTCTCAACCTCTTTATGAGACTGAACCCATGAAGGGGTATAGTGCAGGCATGAATTGCCACAGGGGTTCAAAGGAGGCAGAGGTGGTTAAGTAAAGGCAGACTAGAAGTAAAGGGACTTTAGCTCCACTCAGAAATGTGTGTACAATAGATAAGTATGTGGGGGGTGTTAATAAGAATTGTTTTGAAGAGAGGCATTATCGTAAGATAAATGTTGATAAAAGATGCCATTGTCATGTTGATTTTAATAGTTTTTCAATTAGATTACTAGAAGTACTTCTCCCTATTGATATTTGGCCTGCCCCTGGGTTTAACTCTTGTAACAAAGAGACCAATAGCACAACCACATCACAGTAGCCTTAGGAAAGGGATGACAATGACAACAACAAAACAAAATTCTCATATTAATACAGGTATTGTACTAAGTCCTTCACATGAAATTCTTTTTGAATCTTTATTTTCACTTCTGGTAATAAGGCAAACTGGATGATGAAATAATAGACATGCATGTGTGCACACACACACACCTTTTTCCAAAACATAATTGACCTTTCTGAGAAAGTAAGAAAGATCTTCAGAGATCAGAAATGGTGAGAAAGTTGGCATTCAGACGGGTGTCTACCACTTCTTGATGACCTGTAGACATCCATGAGTCATACATGTGAAAGTTAGGGACAGAGCTTGGACCTTAGAAAGGCAAAAGTTGGATGGAATACATCATCCATAAAGCTGTAACCTCAAGTGACTAAAATGAATGAATGAAGAAAAGAAGAAGTAAAATGCATGTCTGTCCAAATAAGAAATCAGTTTGTTTGTCATTCTAGACCTTGTTTCTGGATTAGGAGGAAAAAGGAAAAAAACCTCACATTCATTTGGGATTGAAATTTATACTGTCAATGTGGATGGCCTGAAAACCTCAAGTCAAAATATAGTTAGGTTCTCTTGGATTGATCCCTAGAAATTTGGCAGAAGCAAACACAGACCTTCTCTGGAAATATGCCCTTTAACTTTTTCAATGTTTCTAATATGTTTTAACTATGGAAAATTCACACAAATAAATATAAAAAGAATATTACAATGAACATCTACATACTTACCACTTAAATTCAGTAAATTATCAGTACTTTGCCAAATTTGCTTTGTATTTGTCTCCCATCTCTGTCTCTATCTTTCCATATTCTATGTCATTATTGAAGCATTTGAATGTAAGTTGTTGACATCATGATGCTTTACCAAAAAATATTTCAGCATTCACCTCCAAAAAGTACTTTCTTTTTTTTTTTTTTTTTTTTTTTTTTTTTGAGACGGAGTCTCGCTCTGTCGCCCAGGCTGGAGTGCAGTGGCTGGATGTCAGCTCTGCAAGCTCCACCTCCCGGATTTACGCCATTCTCCTGCCTCAGCCTCCCAAGTAGCAGGGACTACAGGCACCTGCCACCTCGACCGGCTAGTTTTAGTATTTCAAAAAGTACTTTCTTATATCTATACTGTTATATTTATCACAACTACCATAATTAATAATAATCCTTTAATATTATCTCATGCTAAACTACATTCAGATTTCCATGGGTTATGTTGAATCATGTATTGTAGTCACTGTTTTCACTAGTTGGGGTTCTATCACAGTTTGCATATATATATATATATATATATTTGTGTGTGTGTGTGCATTTGAATGTATATATGTGTGTATAGGTATATATATTACATGTATATATGTATTAGGTGTAGCTTAAACTTTTTGTTCAAGAATTGTTTCTGTTATGTACTTCATATTACATCTCATCAGGAGGTATGAGAAGTTAGGATGTAGCAGTATTAGTAATGCTAAGGTTAATTACGTAGTTAAGGTGGTAATTACTAGATTTTCTTGTAAATAAATGTACTTATTATTGCCTTTGGCATTAGCAAGTTTCTCCTAGGGTGATGCTTTGCCCCCAGTTGAATGTCTTATATCTAGACAACCTTTTACGTGTTAGTTTAAACATCCTATAATGATACTAGCTGAATCAATTATTTTATTGAGAATTTATATTCATTAGCTGATAATTAACATTTATTAGCTGATATTATTCCGTAATGATCAATTGGGAGTAAACCACAGTTTCTCCTAAAATGTAAATGCTTATTGTTTTCCCTCTAATTACCAACTTTAGAGAAGGTTATTGGCATACCAGTCATCTCTAGTAAGGGCAAATGAATGAACCTCTTTCCTCACACCCATTTCTCTCTCTCAAAAATGACTATGGACTCATTTTTTAAAAAAAAAAATTATATGAGTTATAATAAATTAATGTTGTTATTCTTTTGAAGGCCACATTATCCTGTTATCTCCTGTATCTTTTTGATATGGCTTCGTGTGATCTGGCGGATTTTCCTTCTATATAGCACAAGATGTTCTGGGATAAACTCATACTTTTCCTTCCTCAGACGTGGAATTAGACATTTCTCCAGGAAGCCATCGAGTACTATACTTTAAAGACAAATAAATGTTGTATAACTTTACTATTGACATGAGTTCACAATAAAAACAAAATCACAAAATGTGTGACGTAACAAGTCTCACCAGAGACAGCACAGAAAACAAATTCTGGAATCAGACCTTTGCAGACTGTGACTATTGCAATTATATTCAGAAAAACAAATATGTTTATAATATTCATAAGAATAAAAGAGGGTATTGGTGGTTTAGCAAAGGAACAAGAAAAAAAGACTATCGGCTGGGCGCGGTGACTCACGCCTGTAATCCCAGCACTTTGGGAGGCTGAGGCGGGCGGATCACGAGGTCAGGAAATCAAGACCATCCTGCTTAACATGGCGAAACCCCGTCTCTACTGAAAATACAAAAAAACTAGCCGGGCGAGGTGGCGGGCGCCTGTAGTCCCAGCTACTTGGGAGGCTGAGGCAGGAGAATGGCGTGAACCCGGGAGGCGGAGCTTGCAGTGAGCCGAGATCACGCCACTGCACTCCAACCTGGGAGACAGAGAGAGACTCCGTCTCAAAAAAAAAAAGAAAAAAAAAAGAAAAAAAGACTATCAGAAACTGGCAGGTTTGAAAAGACTTAAATAGAATTTAAATAAAATATATGTAATTTTTGAGGTTGAGTGCAATAGATGACTTCAGAAGTAGATTTGGCACAGCTAACAGAATTAGTGAACTTAAAGATCTAAGGAATTATCCAGAATATAATACAGATGAGAAAGAGAAGAGTTTAGATATACAAATAGAATAAGAAGGCATAACATACAATTAATCAAGTTGTCAGGTGAGAATAAAGAGAAGAGAAGAGAGGCAATAGGCAAAGAAGTAATAGCGAAGATGTTTCTGGAAGTATCAAAAGACATGAATTTTCAAATTCATTAAAGCTAACAAATTAAAAAAGAAATTCCCTAAACACATTACAGTGAAACTGCACAATATCAAGAAGAGACAAAAAAAATTTAGGAGCAACCAGACAGAAAACACAGAATGCCTACAAAGAAACAAAATTTGACTGACAGCTAACTTCTGGATAGAAACAATGGAAGCCAGAAGTTAGTAAAATGATATCTTCAGATTTCTTAGAGACAATGACTGTTAACATACAACCAAATAATAATCAAAATTATTTTTCAAAAACTGGGAAAATAGAAACATTCTCAGACCACAAATTTTGGGAAATATTTACTAATCAATGAGTAATCACTCAATAAGCTTTTAATAAATGTAATTTAGGAGGAAAAAAAGAGCCTTCAAACACTGTCAGGAATAAAGGAAAAAGTAGAGAGAGTGAGTCTACAGGGAAAAACAAAAGTCCAATCAGGTAACTTCAGCAGTTTGAAGTCTTTGCCTGTATAAAAACATATATTACTGAAATTTGTGTATCTTTTACTTTAATTATTTTTCAGCCTACTTAGCCCCTTTTACCAAATATAAAATGAGAGGTCATCAAGCAACAACATT
>NW_016810872.1:50221-56326 GCF_001698545.2 Rhinopithecus bieti | reverse complement strand
AAGGGAACAATTTTAAAGGGAATAACACTCATTTAGATATGAAACTTGAATTTATAAAAATTCACAGTTCATTTTAGTCACAGTCTTCAATAAATGTGAACTTTGAGGTCTACTATTGCTTGAACTGTGAAATGCCCACTTCGAAAAATTCTACTCAAAGACTCAAAGAAAAATTCTACTCAAAGCTGAATCAGTCCAGAGAGATTGTAGGTACAGTTTCAAATAAATTTAAAAGAGTTATAATTTTAAACTACTCAGTTATTTCTTCACTGTATTATATTACATTATTTTAAAAACATACTTTTAATAAGTATATTAGAACCCTTGAAGTTTAAACACTTTAATAATTATTACTTTTACTGATTATATTATTTATAAAATTAATAAGAATTAGCATTATAGGTGATTTGGAATACCATATTATTTAGCTCATGATAAATATTATACATCTTAATATATTTAAAAACACACAGTATTTCATATTATGTAATACCAGGGCCAGGCGTGGTGCCTCATGCCTGTTATCTCAGTACTTTGGGAGGCCGAGGTGAGCAGATCGCCTGAGCTCGGGAGTTCAAGACCTGTCTGGGAAACATGGTGAAATTTTGTCGCTACTAAAACCACAAAAATATTAGCTAGGCATGGTGGTATGCATCTGTGGTTCCAGATACTCAAGAGACTGAGGTGGTAGGATCCTCTTGAGACTGGGTGGTGGAGGTTGTAGTGAGCTGAGATTGAGCCAATCCACTCCAGTCTGGGAGACAGAGTGAGACTCTATCACAAA
The DNA here is from genome assembly GCF_001698545.2 of Rhinopithecus bieti. Lineage (NCBI taxonomy): Eukaryota > Metazoa > Chordata > Mammalia > Primates > Cercopithecidae > Rhinopithecus > Rhinopithecus bieti. The sequence continues at coordinate 55,542 of NW_016810872.1, read as the reverse complement.
TAAAAAAACAAATAAGTAAATACATTAAATTAAAAGTAATACCTATATATAGATTTATATACATATATAAAAGAAGGAAAATTATCTATAATTTCTTCATTAGAGATTGTCAATATTTTAATATATGCTGTTCAGACTTTTTCTATTTTATCAATTATGTTCTCTATAATACATAAATTAATATATTTGCATATATTCTATATTGTGTGTGTGTCTATCATCTACCCACCTACCTATTTACATGTCTATTTAAATTCCTAGGTATTCTATCATTTAGCCTTTAAGATGCATATAAAATTGGATTGTTTCCATACATTATGCAAAGTTCATTGACTTCCCCAAGATGGTTCTTAATTCTTGGTCACGTGAATTTCTGATTATTAATGTGGAATTACTGAATAAATGTTATAAATGTTTTTAAGTCTTCTGATTCATGTCAAGTTATAAAGTTTGTTATCAATTCATACCTCAAACAGGGTATATTGGAGATGTGCATTTTACTTACCAATATTGGGTTCTGTTATACAAATACACCTTTTTTTTAACATAAGATTTTTCTAAGTAAATATTAAACTGATTTTGCTTTCTTTCCTAAATCATATACTGACTACAAAAGCACATAAGAGGAGAGAGGAAGGATGTGTGCTGGTATTTTACATATCTGGTATTTTACATGTCACCCAGGCTGGAGTGCAGTGGCGCTATGTTGGCTCACTGCAACCTCTGCCTCCTGGGTTCAAGCGATTCTCATGCCTCAGCCTCCCAAGTAGCTGGGATTACAGGTGCACATCACCACATTGGCTAACTTTTTGTATTTTTAGTAGATATGGGGTTTCATTATGTTGGCCAGGCTGGTCTTGAACCCCTGATCTCAGGTGATCCGCTCGCCTTGGCCTCCCAAAGTGCTGGGGTTACAGGCGTGAACCATCATGCCTGACCCTGGACTTTTCCTAAAGAAAAAAAATAAAATAACAGTATGCCTACATGACCAAAAATTTTCAACCTGATAACAAAGCATTTTTAGGAGCAGTGATGTGACACAATGCCTGTGATTTACTTTGGAAGTATGCCTATAACTGCTATTAGTAATAATGAAAGTTAATGACATGCCTTATCGGATCAGACAATGGTCTTCAATATTTGTAACTGCTTGCTGGGGTAGAAACTATTCTGAACTGTCAGTGGGTGTCAGTTTGTAATTACAGATTGCACAAACACTATGCATGGTATATATTTTGTCAACAATGATTAACTTGGCATTTAGAAAAATGCTTCATTTTCAGTGCCCAAGAGAAACAAAATCTGTACCTTTTAAGGTAATAAGGTTAGAGAGTAAGCACCCGTGAAATATAACTTATAGCTTTCAAACCTAATGGACAAATATGTATTTTTGGGTTTTTTAATGTTTAAGTGATTATTTACTAACTAGAGTTAGCTTTCAAATTTTAAAAAGATCTGTAGTTATCCTGAGCTTGAAAGTCACTTATGTTTCAGGCCCACATATAACTCACTCAATTTTGCTGATAACCTAAGGATTTAGAGACTGATCAAATAAACCTTTGAAATAGTTTTTATCATGGTTTGAGAAATAACATTGTTGCTTGGTGACCCCTGGTTTTATATTTGGTAAAAGGGTCTAAGTAGGCTGAAAAATAATTACAGTAAAAAATACACAACTTTCAAGAGCTAAGTAGATCTAATTCACTCTGTCTCCTCTAATATTCTGCTCACTCACTCTGCTCCAGTCACTCTGGTCTTTCCAAGTGTACTAAATTCCTTTCCACACCCCAAGGTATTCTCTTTTCTTTTTCTAGCAATCTGCTTCATTAAGCAAGACAGTTTAAGGACACTACCCCCATCTATTTTTTGTTATCCTCCCACCTTTCATTCTGTTTCCTTCATTGATTTTGCCACAGCATTGGAATTCTGTACTCACCCTTCCGTTTACTTATTCAATTGGAACCTCGTGCATTGAATGATGAACTCCATAATGTCAGAGATGATGTCTAACTTTCCAACTTTCTCTGTTTAATACCTGCCATAGTACTGGGCACATAGCACTTGCTCAATAAATATTTTGTTGATTTAATGCAATAAGGAATAACCAAATGAATGAGTCTGAAATATATGCAAGTGTAGGTCTTTAGGTTGATCTATTCACTCTTACTGAGTTTTGTGGAAATACGACATTTTGCAGTTTTGATTGTCACATTTTAAATAAGGTGATAACATTTTTGTTCCACCAGATGGGAGTATAAAGCTGAAAAAAGTGCTGACCCTACTACACATCTTGTTATTGCTTCTTCTTTTTGTTTATATACCTAAGATATTAAAATTTCGTACTTAGCACTAGAGATATATTTCCTATTTAAAAAGTATCCTATGCTTACATTCATAGCTAATTTAAGGTTAACTATCATATGGTTACATTCATAGCTAATTTAAGGTTAACTTTAAGTTCAGAATTTTAAATTGTTATGAAATTTTACTTTAAAATAAGAAATAGAAATTTATGGCTAAAATGTTTTAAATATGCTTATTGAATATTCCAAATGAATGTTAATCATTAACTAGTTTACAACCTTAGCTTTTATTAATACTGTTATAAGTACTGTAAATAGGTGTGTTCACAAAACACTTTGATGTGTGATGATGAAGTTTGATTTAGGAAAAGTTGATGATATTTAAAATAGCATTGCTATTTTCTTTCACCTACCAAATACAAATGCCTTGGTGAATCTAAAATATATTATTGAAAGAAAAAGTACTCTTTTCCTCTAGGGAACTTTATGTTTTTTTATTGATATGTTAGTACATTTTATAGCTATCATAACATAAGGCTTTATTTGTTTTAGAACATTGAATTAGTTCTGCAGCAAATAAAGCTTAGGACTATATTGGTTTATAAAAGCGGCAATGATATTTAAGTACTTTTTAATGTGCTTTGATTTTATGATTCTTAAATTTTCTACCTTATCTTTTTATTTTATCCTATTTTGTTTTCTTTTGGAGAAAGTTAAGTTTCCAGAAGTCATTGCTAATTTGTAATACTTGACATTTAACATTTTTTTTTATTTCTGCCATTAAATTTGTTTTCAAGTTGGAGTATTTTATTTGTGTTAGATTTAAGTCACAGTATATACTATGCCTAATATAGCATAATTTATATACTATATTAGGTTTATTAGCTTAGTATAAGCATATACTCTGTTGTAAGATCCATTAGGGTGGGGACTGTGCCAGAAAGCCTACAACAGTGCCTGGCAATCAGTTAGTTCCCAGTGGATATTTGTTTACTTTCTTAATCAGTTAATGGATGACAGGACAAAAGCGAACTGATATTTTAAGCAGCAGAAAGGGCCAAATTGACTATCCTTGTTTTTTATGATATTATAGGTATTTATGTTATAGGTAATGTAACATTTATATAATGTGTACTTTCTGGCTCTTGGATTTGCTGTAATTTTATCCTCACGTGTCGATATAAGAACTTGAAACACTATAAAGTGCAATGCTTTGACCCAGGATTTAATTTAAATAATGGTAGATTCTGGATTAAAGGCCTTAAAGTCAGTTCTATCTTCTATCAAAATGTCAGTATTGATTATGTATACATAGAAAGGTTGTGTTCTTTCCCAAAGAAAACCAATTGCTGTGTGTTAAATTTTCAAAACCAAATGAGTTTAGGGATTCAAGATTCTCAGCTAAGTATAGGTCTATAATCATGATAAGTTAGAATTTATGACTCACAGATATGTGGGATTTATCTAAATAAGAGATTTTTAAAAAAATATTTATATTGCTGAGATTTATAGTGATCTATAGGTTTTCTAGATAACTATGCTATTGTTTTGTAGGACTAAATTTAATGGAGCAGAGAGTTAACTAACTTTTAAGTTAAGGTGACTTTGCAGATAACTACTTTTGATGAATGATTTTCAACATGATCATGATGAGTTTTAATATACTCAAAGTTTTCTGTCTCTAATTATTAGTAAACTTAAATAGGTCAACTAGATGTTAGAAGAAAAAGTGTGAACTTGTTTTCTCTTGGTAGTATCCTTGTCTTCCATAATTGATGGAAGGAAAGTACATACTAAAAAAGCAACTATATAAGACTAAAATTATTGTTTGGAAATTATTATCCTTCAAAGACTTGTATTTACGTTTATTGACTTCATGTTATTAATATTTCACAAACAGGGTTTAGATTCCAACTCAGCTCTGTGACCTGATCGGGTTGAATATATCTGTAAATTCAGTTTACCAATATTTACCTTGCAGGGTTTTATTGTAAAGGAATATGTTATTCCAAATGTTTAGTTCACTGCCGGTGCTTGATAAATGCTTTTATTATTATAATTAGTCTTATTAATATTATTAACAGTACTTCAAAAATTCTGATAACTTTCTTCTAATTGTTCTTTTCTCAAAAAATGGGGATTATCACGTATCATGATAATTATAATGCTGAATTACTTTTGAATATTAATGATAGGGATTTTTTTTCTCAGCTTGAGAACCAAATCCCTTGAGAAGCATATCAGTACAGATATAGAGGTGGCAGAACTCATAAGAACCATCTACAACAAAATAAGTATCTAAGGAAACCTCTCAGCTACTTCAATCTGTATTTCAGCATTAATGTGTGATTCTATGCAAACAAATTTTGGAGTGGATTTTAAAAATTCCACTAAACAGAACCTTTCTAAACATCTTATTTTAGACAGTTTTCAAAACTACCAAGGGAGCTTGAGGACTGAAACCAGTTTCATTTTCCTAAACTATGTTATTAATTAAAAATTCAAAGATCAATTAATGCGTATTATATGAACTTTGAAATCATTATAGTAAGCATTTTTTTTTCAAATTACTTATACCAGTTATCTTGCTTGTGATTGCAGATTGCATAATTGCTGCACAGATACTTAAATGGCAACATATGTCACATTTATCTACTCAATGGCCACACTTCATTGTGTATACATGTATTCCGATGGACTTTACATTCAAATTGACGAGTGAGGCATTACCAGTCAACATGTCCTATAGGTTCTGCATCTGGCTTATCCATTTGTACCTTTTTTTTTTTTTTTTTTTTCTTTGAGACGGAGTCTCGCTCTGTTGCCCAGGCTGGAGTGCAGCCGCGCGATCTCAGCTCACTGCAAGCTCCGCCCCCCGGGTTCACGCCATTCTCCTGTCTCAGCCTCCCGAGTAGCTGGGACTACAGGCGCCCGCCACCTCACCCGGCTAGTTTTTCATATTTTTTAGTAGAGATGGGGTTTCACCGTGTTAGCCAGGATGGTTTCGATCTCCTGACC
>NW_016810872.1:28563-47925 GCF_001698545.2 Rhinopithecus bieti | reverse complement strand
TTTTTTTTTTTTTTTTTTTTTTTTTTTTTTTTTTTAAAGCAACAAGATCTGTAGAAAGAACTACAGTAACCTGATTTGAAACCTGGCTCTAATGTTTATTGGCTATGTGACCATGGGAAAAGTTCCTTAGCATGTTTTTGTTTTGTTTTGTTTTGTTTTCCAAGAAAGGGTCTCACTTTATCACTTAGGCTGGAGTACAGTAGCGTGATCTCTGCTCACTGCAACCTCCATCTCCTGGGTTCAGGTGATCCTCCCACCTCAGCCTCCTGAGTAGCTGGAACTACAGATGTGTGCCACCATGCCCTGCTAATTTTTTTGTGCTTTTAGTAGAGATGAGATTTCACAATATTGGTTTCACCTCAAGTGATCTGCCCACCTCGGCCTCCCAAAGTGCTGGGATTACAGGCCAGAGCCACTGTAGGGGCCAGTTCCTTAGCATCTTTGAATTTTAGTTTTCTCATTTGTAATATTATGATAATGACTGATATAATAAGGAAATATTACATGCTTGTAATTTTGCAAAATTAATGAAATTGATATAGGGAAGTAGGTACTCTCCTACACTGTTAGTAAAAATATTCATTATTAAAACATATCTATGAAGCAATTTGGTGCCACCTAATATATATCGAAAGGTACATTCCCGTTAAGTCAGCAATATCATTTCTGGGAATATATGCTGCATAAATGCATTGGTACAAAAAGATATATAATATACACACACACACACACACAGGGATGTTCATTTGAGCATTATTTATAATAGTTAACTTTAGACACACTTAAATATCCATTAAGGAGAAGTTAAATAAATCTTGGTGTAGTCATGCAATATGAATGTGAATGTACTGAAATAAAAAGATTTCTGAGACAGGAAATAAAAAATGAAAAATGTAAGTGATTTAGACAAGATATTGAAAGTATTACATTATGTAAAAGTATTAAAAATATACATGTAATTAATATGTACTTACATATTATATATTAATTAATGCATTTTATAATTCCTATGTATTATCATAATTACTTTGAAGAGCACTACAGTGATACATACTCAGTTATTAAAAGTGATTCCTTTTGGGAGGAGATGGATAGGATATCTAACTGTCACATACTGGTGAATGCATTCCAATTCGATGTGCGAATTGAAACACTAAAGACCAAATAAACAATTACAGTTTTTAAATTGCGATAAACTTTCTTTCTACTATTATTAATCCCCTTGCCATCATTCTAGTTCAAGGTTTTCATTATCTCATTCAAAGTGGAAGACTGCAGGATACTCTAGAGTATAAATAAATTCTATGGAGGACTTCAGGACCTTTTCAAGCTACATTTGCCATCTCCCTCCCCAGCTCCTCTTCTCATTCTCTTCCCCAAAACAGGATGGCTGCTCTATTGAGGAATAACAGATGGAGGTAGGAGTTGTGTACTGTAGGTGATAAGAATTAAGAAGGAGTTAACCAAATAGGGGAAAGCCGGGAGACTACTGTGGCATTACTGGTGCCTGGGAAAGACAAAGTTTAAGAAGAAAGGGAGTGGTCAATCATGTCAAACTCTGCAGAGATGTCAGATACCTTATGTTTATTTTATTTTATTTTATTTTATTTTATTTTATTTTTTAATGAGAATTTGTTTTGTTTAGCACAGAGATAAATTCTTATTGATCTTGCTGACAACAGTTACAATGGAGGTGGGAGGAAAAGGTATAAATTAATTGATCAGCAGGAGGTGAGAACACAGATATTGTAGACTACTCCTTTTCAAGACACTTGACTATGAATGGAAAGGAGGAAGAAGGGGGGAAGAGGCACTATCCTACATTTTGTTGCATCTTACTGATTTTTAAATACAATTTTAAATAATATGTCAGCCTATCCAAAGTCATCATTTTTGGTAGACATCCCAGCTTCAAGTGATTTACCAAAAAAGCCAAATCAATTCCATTCCTTAGGCGTACATTTTATAATTAGTTTTTCCTGACAGGCTTCCAAAAAAACTGTGTTGTTCTAGTTTTGACATTCTTCTGGATGTTTTGCTGAGATTTGTGATGGTCAAAAGGGGTAACTGTATAAATTTCACAGTTTACATTTATTGCATTCATGATTTATATAAATTTTAGAGTGTTTCTGTCTTCTCTTTCTATGGCTTGAACAAAATTCCTCATGTTCTTTTAACACTTAAAAGTTAGACCTTGCTTAGGATCTTTTTGCCAACCAAACTCTATGCCTTCTTCCATGCTAGAACACTAGGATAGATTGCAGAAGCAAACAAGATGGTGCAGCAGGAGGTTGTGGGAAGACAAGGTAGGCTTATATAGAAACACTATGTAGAGAATGTCTGGAAGGTTCAAACTATGGAGAAAGAAACTTGTAGCATCGTTGTTTAATTCAGAGACTTATCCTATAATTTACACAAAATTGACAACCAGATATTTCTAAATACTACTCCACTTATAGATGAGTAAACTAACACTACATATCAATATAGCATATATAAAGTGGACATCAATATTCGAAATTGCATTTTTTTTTTTTTTTTTTTTTTTTTTTTTTTGAGATGGAGTCTCGCTCTGTCGTCCAGGCTGGAGTCGCAGTGGGCCGGATCTCAGCTCACTGCAAGCTCCGCCTCCCAGGTTTTATCGGCCATTGCTCCTGCCTCAGCCTCCGCAAGTAGCTGGGAGCTACAGCCGCCCGGCCACCTCGCGCCAGGGCTAGTTTTTTTTTTTTTTTTTTTTTTTTTGTATTTTTTTAAGTAGAGACAGGGTTTCACCTGTTAGCCGGATGGTCTCGATCTCCTGCACCTTGTGATCCGGCGGCCGTCTCCGGCAAGCTCCCAAAGTGCTGGGATTAACAGGCTTCGAGCCCAGCCGCGCCCGGCCCGAAATTGCATATTTATCTTTGGTCCTCCTTAAGTTATTGCATGAATCCATGAAATAACTGAAACATTGCACTGTGTTTAACATACTTTCCTGAGACATACACAACACATATTTAAAATCTTATGTTTAAAAAGGATACTAAGTCTGGCATAAATAGTGCACTCAAGTTTCAGGATATGAATCATGTTGCCAGGTTGGTGAACTACATTTCTACATGTTTTTTGTGATTTATTACATTACTATAGCAAAATTTGCCACGATAGGAAAGTCAGAAAAATTCATTATATCATAATTCAGATTTTAACACCATAGGAGTTTTGGGTAATTTTTTTTCAGATTTTCTTTTTTAATCTGAAATACCTTTAAACTGAAAAGAAAATTTCCTATTCAATGTTTGTCATATTTAAGAAAATAACAATATAAATTATACTAGGGTGGCTACTATATATAAAATATATAATACATAATATTTACATATATATAGAGATAGGAATTGAATCAGTAGTTGACACAATGGATTTAGTAATGGAACCTTTAGTTAAACATATTATGTAAAATACTCCGTTTATTATATGTTGCTTTAATTAACAAAGCCTTTGTGAGTTTATGAGATAACATATAAAAAAAATAAGGTAATGTTTTCTTCTCTAGCAAGAAGTTGCCCAAAACTTATGTAGCCTAGGATCCTCCTAGTGTAAACGGTGTGTTTCAAACATACCATCAGAAATATATATGAAAATGATGTGTCCCTATACACCATCCTGGTGAGTTGCAGAGAGAAATAAGAAATGATTATTTTTTTGCAATTCAGATATAACACTTGTTGTTAAGTCCGTATTTTTGAAATCATTTTATATTTGTTTTCAGGGAACAAGCTCATTTGATAAAGTGCACTTGAACTACTTGGCATTCAGTTTAAAAACTACTAAGTTTATTTAGTATTTGGTCAATTTGATAAATTGTTGAGGATTGCATTTTATTAATCACTCACATTGTTCAATTATCATACATTTCCATGTTTCATTTTCTTTACCAGTTTTCTGTTATTCTGCTTTCGTGTCTTCTAGTACCTGGCACATTTTGTGCCAAGAGAAGTTCATTTGTTGCTGTCTTTGAAAATGTTCCTCAAACTTATGTCAGTTGCAAATGACTTGCCGAAGTGTTCCTGTTAAGCAGCTGGCAGTCTAATGTTTTCTTAGGGAAGCCTAATAAGTGTTTTCACACATTGGCTCAGCTCGCTGACTCTCTCTCCTTCAATGCTTCAGGTCTCAGTGGCTCCTGTAGTTATTAGCAATGGCATTAAACTAAAAATATGATTAGTCCTATTATACCAGACATGGAAAACTGAAATAATGGTACCAGAGCAATACTATCCATATTGCATAGACATTTCCTTACTGAATACACACTAGTTCTCTCAAATTATTGGTCTAGGTTGACAAAGTCACAAAGGTATAAGTAGTTAATATACCCAGTTAAAGTGAGAAGAAATTGGGGACGAGAGAATGATTGTCAAAACACTTCTCTCTGATAGAACCTTGAAGAATATAAGACTTAGAGTCTCTTGTATAGACAGCAACTACTTGAAGATATTAGAAAAAAAACAAAACAAAACAAAACTAGAAATCAGAAGACATTTTGTTTTTCATCTGAAAAGTGGGACAAAAGTAGTGGAGCTCTCTAATCATTCCTGTAAGAATTTTTTTTTTTTAAAGCTAGATACATTAAAAGTCAATCTTAAAATGTGCAAGAAGGCTATAAATTTGGATCTAATATATTGTTAGCAGGCATAGATTAACAAATTGCAAGTAAATAATCAAAATATAAATCTTTTTGAGTACTCATTATGAGCTAACATTGTTATATGTGCTTTGCAGTATTAACCAATTTAATCCTGGCTATCATTCAATGAAATTTGTAGAATAATTATTTTCATTTTACAGGTGAGGTACTAAGCTCATTTGCAAAGCTGGGGTCTAAGCCCAGGGAGTCTGGCTTTAACATCCACTAGCTGAACTCCTTCACTGGGCTGCTCTTAAGTTAAAAACACTATTCATGTGTGTTAGGACTAGGTTTAACTAGTGGGACTTTTTTTCTTCCAAGTGAAAGAAGTTGGACTAAATATTTTCTTTTGAAAATTTTAATCTCATGTTAAAATTTAAAATCCGTATCTTCCTAATTGCCTTAATCTTCAACATAATATTGAACGCTGTAGAATATTTGTTCTATGCCTAAATGATGCCAAATATATTTAATTTAAATAGTTTTTAAAATAGCAAAAGTATGGATATTTCTAAATATATGATTTCAGGACTGAATTTTAAAACTGATAGTCATGGATTTGATTTTATGTATAGCAGATCAATATACATTTTGTCAATGATCAGAGTTCCATGAAAATGAAATTAAAATTATCACTTGCAGGTGTTTTTACTTTCATTTCTTAACTGTGTAGACTAGCGACATATAGATCAATAGAACTTTGCTTTCTAATTTTAAAGGCAGCTGTTTAATACTGTTAGCTCATGATGTATTTTAAATAACTAATAGTTTTATGTATTCGACTATGCATAAACCTATATGCATATTTTGTGGGATCTGTGAATCGGGTAAAGATTTGAGGGAAAGTTTGCAGAAATGAGTATGACACAAAGTGAATTTTAGGGTTTTATATCAACTTAACCATTGTGCAAATTTGAATTTTATCTAAATTAAGCTAGAATGATTCACTGAAAACTCTGTTTTTAGTATCATTAAAGCAATGTTCACTTGCGTTATTCAGACCACTCTCTGGAGAAAGTAGAAAGGAGAGCCTATGACATCCCACAAAGTTTGGAGGCAGTTAAGACCACTGTGTTTACCTGAACTCTTTCCTATGTTAAATTAAACATAGCTGTTACAGTCAGATGTTTTCTTTTCCATGGACTTTGGAAAATTTATAACTGATTTGACTATTTTAGGAATGTTGAAATCATACACTCCCTCATAGAACCTCCTTCAGAAAATCACTTTACATATATTATTGCTATTAGTTTGCAAAATCTGTTAGTTAAAAATGTTTTTATATTAACCAAAAATATAGCTACTTTAATTTAGGGCAGTTGACTTTAATAGATGTGCTAATCCATGGAGCAGAAGAGTTAATTGAGTTCAGAGACATAGTTTGGGTATTGCCTTAGGGATGTATCTATTTGTTGTATGTATGCTTAAAATACTCATGATATTATTTGATTCATACATTAGAAACATTTCCTACTATAGATTTTTCTCAGAATTTTTCTATAAGAACTCAAGCTACATTTCTTTTGAAACGTCAATGAGAACTTAGATTGAAAAAAAAATTACCTACATCTTTAAACTTAAAAAAGATGAACATATAGTTTATTCATACAATGAAACATTATTTGGTGGACACACATTTGAATAGATTGTAGCTAAAATAAAGAAAGATGAATTACAGGATTATAGCATGGAGAGAAAAGTGCAAGTTGTAGAATACAGCATAAAGTATGGTTCCATTTTTGTAAAGCTCAAATAGAATGAAAACTAAGCTATGTTTTATTTAGCAATATACAAATGGTTTGTAATGCTACTTTCAAAGATGAGGCAAGAAGAATGGTAAACACAAAAATCAGGATAATGCCCCCAGAGGGGAGGCAAGGGCTGATGTTGGCGAGAAAGTAGGAAATGGCAATATTCTAGGATTCAAATTAAATCACAAGAGTTAGTGTTATCATTATATTTCATAGCTTACATAAACATTTATTTTGGATGCATCAAATACAATATAATAGAAAAAAGTAGAAGACAGTAGTTAATTTTCTGCCTGTTTGTCATTGCATATACTTTAAAAGAAAGTAATGAAGTAGGAAATTTAGACAATTAAGTAGTTGTTATGTCTACATGAGACCAAATAATAGCCTTACTGATTATTATTTTTTTTTTAAAGGATTAAGTAATCCTGTTTTAAATATTCAAGTTTTAAGTTTCACTACTTAATTTTTATTTCAGTGACAGGACCACTTCAGACCAGGTTAAAGTTTATAAAAGAAAAATAAATATACCAAATGTTTATTGACTTCCCAGACTACCTGTCAGGTAGTATATTGGGTGTTGCTAAGGTATCACAGTAAATAAGAGACCTTTAAGTTCAGTGAAGACAAGAGGATAAATATGTCTATTAATCCAATTAGTACAAATTCTGAAAGCACAAAATGTTAAATAAATTTAAATTAAGAACGTTCCTGAGACTAAGTCATCCCTCAATATTATTAGAAAATATGATAAAGCAAAGTTTAATATAACAGCTTATATAGAAAATATTGAATTTTGTTAATTTTATCTAATTTCTCTTTGATTATTTCATAAGCTTACATATTATCCCACCCTTAGGAGTTTTCTTGTCAGGACACTAAGATGTTAAAGCAAATGCATCAATTCCATGAAGTAACTGTTACATAGCTTATTACAGAGAAATCGTTATGCTTATGCAGAGATCCTTGGCCTGGATGACATTATAATTTATTTTTATTTAATAAATCCTTCTCCTTCCTAGGAATCAGTTTCATATGTTGAAAACAGTGTCATATTTTAGATTCAGTTTCTGAAATGTTCCATTCCATCGTTATGACTTTAGGTAATTAGTTAACTTTGCCAAGTGTGAATTTTCCATCACCTTACCAACTTGACCACAGTGGCTACTGTGTGTTTAAATCCAGGATAGTGCTAAATAAGATTTAAGGCCGCTTAAAGATAAGACCTTCAGTATATGCAAATTGGATTTGTTTTACTGAACGATTAATTTCCTAGTCCTAGAACATTGTGAGTGCTGAGTTATTGAATTTTTAAATGAATTAACTATTAAAAGCTGAAAGTCAAAAGCGTTTCAAGACAGTTCTCTAATTCAACTCACAGAAAACATCTTTTGAAACAAAATGTGCTGCCATCTTCTTATCCTGAATTGAAAGATTAGGAAGAAATTGTGGAGACACTCAGAAGTCTGCCTTGTTTCTCTAGTCTGGGATGAAACTTCTACCTGGAAATTTTTCAGGTAGAAGATGAAGAATCTGGAAAATTTTCCATCTGTGTCTGAATTAGATATTAATGTTGGCTTTGTTATTAATTCAAACTCCTGCTTGTAAATTCCAAAACATCAAGGGCATTCATAATCAGATAGAAAGCAATGCATGGATTCCAAATGTTATTTGGATTATTCACTAATTGGTATTTTCTGCTCTCTTACTTTGCTCTCTTAGTATGAATCACTGGCGTTGACTGTAGAAATGTCACTGCACTGTTGTATGTAGAACACATTTCCATCTCTTCCTCTCATCTATTCTGTTCAAAATTTTTCAAAAAAGAACTGAATATTCATAAAGTATTTTAAATTTATATAGTTTGATTTTTTGCTACTTGTTTAGGAAATAAATGTGAATTTCTTTGAAATATGCATTTATTTAATGAACTGGCTAAATTCTTCTTTCATTTAAAAGATTTAGAAGTATACTTTAAATTCTACTTAAAAGAAGATTTCAATTTTAAAGAGGTATAGGTAAACATTTCAATGACATTAAAGTGGTTTACAGTTTATAATTTCTTAAGCAAAGTATTGGAATGTTTTTGTTCTATAGATCAAACATCTCCATGAAAAGTGGCTTTTGTTTTTGGTGGGAGAGTGAGGGCTCTTCCACCGGTTTAACAGAAGTGTTGTCAAGGTTTCAGCTATGGAAAGAGATGGGAGGCTTATCATGCAAGGATGCACTAGCACTAGAGTGGCTATGATGGTGATTTTCTCAGGCTTCTGGTGGTCACGTTTGAAATGTTGCTGAAGCACTTCCAATCCCATCATGTTAAGGTTTTCTGAAACTGCCTTTGTTCCCATATTCTCAGCAAAAGTGTAATTGTGTTGTATTGGCTCACAATTTCGTTTGGCTAGGTCAGATCATGATCCCAGTTGGGGAGAAGGTTTATTTATTTATTTATTTATTTATTTATTTATTTATTTATTTTTTGAGGTGGAGTCTCACACTGTAGGCTGGGCTGGAGTGCAGTGGCACGATCTTGGCTCAATGCAACCTCTGCCTCCTGGATTCAAGCGATTCTCCTGCTGAGTAGCTGGGATTACAGGCCCCTGCCACCACGCCCAGCTAATTTTTTGTATTTTTAGTAGAGACGGGGATTCACCATGTTGGACAGGCTGGTCTCGAACTCCTGGCCTTCTGATTCACCTGTGTCAGCCTCCCAAAGTGCGGGCATTACGGCATAAGCCACCGTGCCCATCCAGGAGAAGATCTTTGAACAAAAAATAAATAGGACTGCTATTACTAAAAAAGAAGTGTAATGGATACCGGGCAGGCAGTAAATAACAGATATCCAATAGAATAGAGTAGGGTATTTAAAAAAGAACAAAATGATAGACCAAAAGATGAGATGTTATGCTTTTTATAACACAAATCATGGGGAGACTTTATCAAATCAGATGTTGCATTAAGTGGTAACATTACAGGAAACTTGTAGGACTTTTTAAAAACATCCAGTTATCTGGGCTTTAGGGCTATTGCTCTAGCACCAGGTAAATATCTTTTGGAACTGGGAATTCTGATGGTAAGTACCTTACAACAAAATAAATACTTGAGGAATTTATCCTTGGAAATTCTCTATCCCAGTAACAAATCATTAAACTTTAATTTGACCATAGATCTCATCCATTTATGCCATTTAATGGGAAAGTACCGGATAAGATTTACATGGCTCGGTTTCTTGACATTTAACTACCAGGTTTCTTGGTCTTGGCATCCTTGTTCGTTAAATGAGGCTGTCAGGGAAAATCTTTAAGATGCCTTTACAGTTCTGTAAAATATTATAATTAGATTGCTCTGAGTGGCACAAATAAAATTAATGTTTAGCACAGTGAAATCTGTAATATAGAGAGGTAAAGTTTCTTTAATCTTTATTTAAATGTATATGTACATCTCATATAACTCAATATATTAAGCATTTTGGACACCCAAATGTATAAAATATATGAATAATAAATTTATATTAGAAAAACAAATATGAAAATATTATTGTCTTAACATTTATCTATAAGGAAATTAACAAAACTCAAATAGAAAATGGTAGTTTTATCGCTTCTCAACCTATTGGCTAAGATCAAGTGAAAAATGATAGTTCTGATTTCTAAGATCATTTTTAATTATAGATATATGATAAAACAACATTCAAGATAATTTAGATAATCTTATATATGATTTGTTTTTATGTTGGTTAAAATGATTAGTTTGGAAAATGGTTCAGATTAGTGTGGAATTTTTTATGAACTCACCTATGATCAATGATTGAATTTGAATTTATAGCATAATTATTGGTATTTTGAACTAAGTATTGGTTGTACAGTAAAACAGAGCTAGTGAGATACCCAATGGAAACAGCATCTAAAAAGTTGGTCTCCAGAAGTATCATTTATACAAATATTTTTCTAAAAGCATGATTATTGAATACTTCCATTTGTAAAAAATACAGACATATATACATACATGAATACTTAAAATATCTGTAAGGATACTGCCGTTATATTCATTTATGAATTATATACCTGTTGTATATTATATGTACTATAAAATATACAAGGTATAAAATTAAAAGAATAAGATAAATATTGAATAATATTAAAAAATTTAGTTTCATTCATGGTATGTTTATATGGTATGGTATATGTATACACAGTATGGTATTTTTGTTTTGGCTAAAACAAAATAGGAGATAATGCAATTGAGTATGAATCATTATTTTTTACAAATTTGTTAAACATTTTGAATTGTAGAAGATCTGATTCTATAGTTTGATTTATTGATTTTAATGGCCGTATGACTGAAAATGCTTCCTCACAAAATATATAGATCTAAGTGGAAAATAAATTGTTGGCTAAAATTGTGCCAACATTTTACTGAAATCCAACTGATGTATTTCCATCTCACTTGAAGTTAATGAGTTATTCTTATAAAGTAGCCACATGATGCTAAAGTTAAACATTTCTGGCAAGTGTGTTCAAAATCCTGAGAAATATGTCAAAAATTAAAATATTTCTAAACATCCACTTTCACCACATTCTCTTCATAGCATTAACTTTTTTTCAGTCAACAACTTCTTTGTTTTTCATTTTGCCATAAAATAGCCAGCAAAGCTCTGTGTGGCATAAATGGCATTTATGGTCACCTTCATCTCAATACAAAGTATTATAAAGATTCACTATATTTTAAATGTCTTGTTTTCAAGAAATTCACTCCTTTAACAACATTGTCACACTTAAGAAAATTTCTAGCTTCAAGTTTTGTCACAATATCTTGCCTATAATTGCTGTAAATAATGACTTTCATGTTACTATTTTCTTGCTTTGTTACTTCTTTCTTGTCTGACACCCTGTCACTTGTTATACAGTCCTTTCATTAAATATTGCTTTTATTTTTATTTTACTATTTGAAGAGACTTATTCTAAGCCAAATATGAGGGACCATGGTCCATGACACAGCCTCCAGGAAGTCTTGAGAACTTGTACCCAAAGTGGTCAGGGCGCAGTTTGATTTTATACACTTTAGAGACGCATGAGACATCAATCAAATACATTTAAGAAATATATTGGTTTGGTCCAGAAGGGAGGAACAACTCAAATAGGTGTGAGAAGTTCCAGGCTATGGTGAATTTAAATATTTTCTGGTTGACAATTGGTTGAGTTTATCTAAAGACCTAGGATTGATAGAAAGGTAATGTTCAGCTTAAAAATAAAGATTGTGCAGCCCAGAGTTCTTTTGAGGTCTTGTAGTGGTTGTCCTTAGAGACGATAGGATGAGAGATTTTTCCTATTCAGATTTTAGGTAATCTCTTTAGGATTGGGAGTGTCTGGAAGAAAAAGATCTAGCTACGATGATAGAGATTCTTCACAGGTGCAAATTTTTACCCACAAAGAACAGCTTTGCAGGGCCATTTCAAAATATGGCTAATAAGCATGTTTTTGGGTAAAATATTTTGATTTTCTTCTTTGTCTTGTAATGTTATGCCACAGTCAGGTTGGAAAGTAAATCATGATATATAGGGTTAAATAAAACCCAACCTATCTGATGAGAATTTATCATTTGTAGGCCAGGACTCCCCAGACCCCTTAGTTATAAATAAGTCCTTAATTATATATGAGAATTTGTGAGATATGATTAAAGTAGTACTGTGAGAGAAATGTATATCCTCAATAACTTATATTAGCAATAAAACTATGATCGTTGGTCAGGTAAGTATCTTAAAACATTAATTGAACAGGAGAGTAAATCCAATGAATTAAAAAGGAAGAAATAATACAAATGAAAGTGAAAATTAGTACAATAGGGAAAAAATGATAAGGTAGAGACCAACAAATAAAAAAATGTGTTCTTTGGAAACAAATCAACAAAATAGACAAATTGCTTGCAAGACTGATCAAGAGAAGAAAAGAGATCACAGAAATAAACAATTTTATGAATGAAAAGTTGAATACAGCTCTAAGTAGAGATTACAAGATAACCAAAGGTAATTATAAAATGCATAAATAGTTCGATGGGGGAAAGATAATCTTTTCAACAAATGGTGCTGAAACAACTGAATATCTGTATTCTTTTAAAAAAGAAAACTTTGATTCTTATATCATACCCTGCATAAAAATTAACTCCAGATGAATCATAGACATAAGTGATATGGCTCCAATGAGTGGAAGAACACCAGGGTTCTTGGTCCTCATGCCAGTTTAGATAAAATGACAGAGGCATACATGGAGTGGTTTTAAGGAACAGAGAGTTTAATAGCCAAGAAGGAAGAAGGAAGAAGGAAGAGGCTCCCCATATAGAGACGGGGAATGGGGGGTCTCCAGAGCTGAAAAGGAGGTCCCCCTTAAATATTATTTTTTAAAGAACTCATTTAATGTTAAACTTATGTTTTCTCTAATATTGTTTTCCTTTAATGGTTAATAGTAAAAAGCAAAATATTATATATTTCCTTATTTAAAAATCTAATATCCCAATGTAAACTATGTAGAAACACCAGTGTTTTGAGCTAGCTGTGTAGCAATTCTACCATTTATGAGAGAATGAAAGTGGAATAGAATAAGATCATAATGTTAAATTACCCCTTCAGCAAAGATATGCGCTGTGGAAATGTATAAAGTGATGATAACATGTCTCTAAGTTTTTTTGAGAAAAAAAAACTTAAAGCGACCTACATAAAAGGTCGCTCTTTTATGTAGACTCATAGAAATATTGAAATTCTAAAATGACAGGTATAATTTTTGGAGACATCTTGAAATCTTTAGTACCTGAAAGGGGTGGAACAGAGGATGTTTTCTTTTATTTTATTTTCTAGAGGTTATTGGGGTACAGGTGGTACTTGGTTACATGAGCAAATTTTTAACTGGTGATTTGCAAGATTTTGGTGCACCCATCACCCAAACAGTATACACTGCATCATATTTGTAATCTTTTATCCTTCGCCTCCCTCCCACTCTTTCCCCCAAGTCCCCAAAGTCCACTGTATCATTCTTATGCCTTTGCATCCTCATAGCTTAGCTCCCACATATTAGTGAGAACATACAATGTTTGGTTTTTCCATTCCTGACTTACATCAATTAGAATAATAGTCTCCAGTCTCATCCAGGTCACTGTAAATGCTGTTAATTCATTTCTTTTTATGGCTGTATAAGATTTCATCTCATATATATATATACACACACACACATACACACACCACAGTTTCTTTATCCTCTGGTTGATTGATGGCATTTGGGTTGGTTCCACAATTTTGCAATTGTGAATTGTGCTGCTATAAACATGCATGTACAAGTATGTTTTAAGAATAATGACATCTTTTCCTCTGGGTAGATACACAGTAGTGGTATTGCTGGATCAAACAGTAGTTGTACTTTTAGTTCTTTAAGGAATCTCCACACTGTTTTCCGTAGTGGCTATACTAGTTTACATTCCCACCAGCAGTATAGAAGTGTTCCCTGTTCACCACATCCATGTCAACATCTACTGTTTATTGATTTTTTGATTATGGTCATTCTTGCAGGAATAAGTTGGCATCCCATTTTGTAGCTTTATGTTTCCCTGATCATTAGTGATATTGAGCGTTTTTTCTTGTTTGTTGGCCATTTGTACATCTTCTTTTGAGAATTGTCTATTCATATCCTTGGCCCACTTTTGATGGGATTGTTTGTTTTTATCTTACCGATTTGAGTTTGTTGAAGATTGTGGATATTAGTCCTTTATCAGAGGTATAGATTGTGAAGACTTTCTCCCACTCTGTGGGTTTTCTGTTTACTCTGCTGACTGTTCCTTTTGTGTGCAAAAGCTCTTTAGTTTAATTAGGTCCCAGCTACTTATCTTTGTTTTCATTGCATTTGCTTTTGGGTTCTTGATCATCAAATCCTTGCTTAAGCCAATGTCTATAAGGGTTTTTCCAATGTTGTCTTCTAGAATTTTATAGTTTCAGGTCTTAGGTTTAAGTCCTCAAGCCATCTTGAGTTGAGATGATATAACCAAATGGAAACACATCCCATACTCATGGATGGATAGAATCAATATTGTGAAAATGACCATTTTGCCAAAAGCAGTCTACACACTCAATGCAACCCCATCAGAATGCCCCATCATTCTTCACAGAATGAGAAAAAACAATTCTAAAATTCATATGGAACCTAAAAAGAACCTGCATAGCCAAAGCAAGACTAAGCATAAAGAACAAATCTGGAGACATTACGCTACCTGATTTCAAACTATACTATAACATTCTATATAACATATAGTATAGCAAACTATACTATACATTCTTTTGGCCATAGTCACCAAAAGAATGTGATAGTGGTGTAAAAATAGCACATAGACCAATGGAACAGAATAGAGAACCAGAAATAAACCCAAATACTTACAGCCAACTGATCTTTGACAAAGCAAGCAACAACATAAAGTGGGGAAAGGACACCCTTTTCAACAAATGATTCTGGGATAATTGGCTAGCCACGTGTAGAAGAATGAAACTAGATCCTCATCTCTCACCTTATACAAAAGCCAACTCAAGATGTGGATTAAGGACTTAAACCTAAGACCTGAGAATGTTTTCTTAATGGTACAGTGATCCTTTACAGTTTAAATAAACTAAAAGGAAACTGCCTAGATTTTATATACTGTTCATTTATATGCATATAGCTATAATAAAATATAGACTTTCATAGATTCAGTTAGAAATTTGGCTGCCTTCGCAGCAAAAGGCAAGTATATAAAAACTGAATTTCCTCATCTGTTTCACAAGTTGGCCTTGTCAACCCTTAATATATATATCTATGTTCAGTGATAACACATCTTTTACTATGTTTGAAAATTCATATGCTGAAACGCAGTCTATGTTTTGACACTGATAATTAACAGTATGTATTTTTGTATTCCCGGCTAGACTTCTTTCATGGAGCAAATTGGGCAAATTCTCAGGTCACTACATAAGCAATAGTCTATTGCCCTTTTTCTGGATATGTTTTCTGTTCTCTGCTCTTTCTAATTGAATACATTAAATTAAGGTACTACATCATTTTAAATTTTTTATTTAACAAATCTTCATATTTAATAGGAAGTAATATAATGCTAAATGGCAGACTTTGTGGGAGGACATAAAAATGTGAAGGACACAGCCAGCAGGTTGTAGAAGAAGAAAAAAGAGAGGCTTAAAACCAGGCCACCTCTAAACCTGAAACCCAGACTTGTCACTTACTTGCTGTAAAACTTTAGGAAAGTCAATTATCTTGCATAAGTCTCTGTTTTCACACTGAGAAAGGGGGTTGTGTTAAGTGAATTATATTGTTTGAAATGGGGTGCTTGTGCACCCTTCGATAGCTCAGCTGGTAGAGCGAAGGACTGTAGACTGTAGAGACGTTTGTGAAATGTGGTCTTCATAGTAGATGATCAAGAATTTATATCTGTATCTTAAGAAGAACATTTGAGATAATTTTTTTAACTTTTACTAAAATAATAAAGATGGTATTTATCTTGTGTAGGAAATTTAAGCATCGCACAAAAGGTCTCCAACTACGGATATATTATACCTTAAAACAAGCAACATAATGTGCTTCCATCAGGCAATAGACAAGTAGGCAAAAACATATTTGACTTTTAGGCCTCTGCTTTGATTACTGAAAATGTGTTGCCTTCTAAGCAGATATTGAGTACTATTTGTTTCTTCTAAAGTGGTGTGCAACAACAGTTGTGATTTGACTCATTGCCTTTCAGTTCCTCAAGCAATATTTGGCTATGTAATAAAGAATCTTATTAATAGGCTAACGGTAATTTAAAAGATATGTTTAGGGAGTCAACGTTGGTCTTGATAGTCATAGCACATACTAACCCTGTGGTCTTTTACAGCTCTCATAGCTACAAATTGACTCCTTGGTGTCTGTTAACCGCCATAAAATTATGTGAATATTTTCATTGCAGCCTATCCAATTTAAAGCTAATCTTTTTTAAACATGAAAAATAACTTTTATCTCTCACAAATAAGCCATTATTAATGTTTTGAGACTCCAAGTGTTTTGAGTTATTAAAATTGTAAGATGAAGCATTTATTAGAATGTGTCTTAAGACTAATATGTTGGCAATAAAGTTAAAAAAAAGTGCTATGGCAAGTGTTTGCTTAATTTTAGTTAGAAAACAGTCACTTTAATGTACTATAGCATTTAATGACACTTCTGTGTGATAAAAGCAAAAAGTACTTTCATTAGTTAAAAAGATGAAAATGGCTTACTTTCTTATGTACTCTGTTTGAACTTCTTGCATATATAATTTTCTTTTGTTAAACATCTAATCTGTCAACTAATCAGCAAAGATTTATTGTACACCTTTTCTGCAGTATGTGCCGTGCTAGTTGTTATGCAGAATAAGTAAGACAAAGTAAGTGGTTTCCTATCACATTGGAGAGGCAATCAATTTTCAATATGAAACAGATAGTAATATTAGCTGATGTATGAGTAAGTGACAAAATTAAAGGTACCAAATAGCATGTCCCAATGTATTCTATGAAACATTATTTCTTTGAAATGATCTGGGAAAAAGATTCTACAGCCAAATGTGTTTGGGAAATGTGGCCAACTATATAGCTCTTTTAGAGATTTACAGCATACTCTAGCATATTAAGGGGTCTGAGGAGGCCTGTAATAACGAAGCCTATAAAAATTTCTTGACTAAGCAATTTTCCAAGCTTATTTGGTCGATGTCCTGAGTATCTCTTACAGGAACCCACTTTAGGAAGTGCTCCTTGATTTAGAATCTAACCCAACAGAGTGTCCCCTTAAAGGGTGAAAAGCTTGCTTTTAAGACTAAATGCTGATTTTAAACCAGTGTTACATTTATAGATGCATTATTGAGGCCAGTCGAGATTGACAACTTTTAGGAAGAAAACTTGGCAAGACATGTAAAAGTATAAAATATAAATGCTCTTTGGCTTAGGAATTACACTTCTAGAATTTACTCTTGTTCAAAAGATTTTAATGGCTAAGCCTTGCCTCTGAACTAAGAATCTTACCAGCCTGCCATTTAATATCTTCTACAACATTTCCTTAATACAATTTCAGATATGCTAGCATACACAAATATGTGCTATATAAATGACATATTTACATATAAATGACATATTTACAGAGGCTAGAAAGTTTGGAAAAATATTCATAGAGCAGGTGGAACTTAAATCAGCCCTAATGTATGAATGATATTTTGATAGAAGAGAAGTCATTATGCATTTGATACTCCAAGTTCTAAGTTCAAAATGAGCAATTGACATATTGTGGAGTTAGAGATTTGTGTGTGTGTGTGTGTGTGCGCGCGCGCGTGTGCTGATGGTACTACTATATCTCAGGCAGGGTTCTAAGTACTTTACTACATTATTTCATTTCACAAAACTAACCCATGATACGAATACTATTATTTTTCTTTTTTATTGACATGAAGGGACAGATTTCACAGTGTTCCTTGGTTCACACTACCAGTGAAAGTTTGAGATTGGTAAACCCATCTCAGAGCCTGAAATGTAGCCACTTTGTTTTACTGTGACCAGAATATTTTCTAATTAAGTCCCAGAATTAAAAAAATCTTATAAATCTTGAGAGAAAGTGGGATTTTTTCCTCCATCATACTGAAATTTACATTATTTGACTGAGTTTTGATGAATATAAAATAGGAGAAACTATGATCCATTGCCGCTACTTAAATTGTAACTGTACATATGCATACAAAAAAAAAAAAAAAAAAATCAGACTATGTAAATTCTGAACTTCTCTTGGTTGGAAGTGGAACCAGTTAAATTGAGTATCTGCGCCTTTGCATTTGACTCTGTTAAATACTTTTATGGTTTCCAACATGGGTAGGATACATATAGAGCAGTTTTGATGACTTGCCTATTTGTTTTCTTTTACCATATAATCAGTAAGAATTGAGATTGAGGCATGGTTTGTGAAGCAAGCTAATCTATCCACTCTCTACAGCAGGATACATGAGAAGGACATCTATCTTAAGACATTGACTGGAAGACATAGATTGTCTCAAAATCACAAAGAACCTAAGGGCATTCCAAAATTATTTTTTTCACCTTTTTAGTCTGTTCTTATTAATAAGCTGTTAATAATGATAATGTATGGAATACTCAATTACATTTATCTTATTATAAATGGAAGAAAAATATTTTTCATTGCACAAAATTCTAAAGGATCTTTTCTTTCCAAACTTTTTCTTAAATTTATTAGTCAACTGTTATTATCTTAGGAAAATTTCTTCTTTAATATTGAATGTCTTTATTTTTTTCTTTCATGCATTAGACTATTACCTGAAGTATTGAATAGAGTTCAGTAAGCCTCAGAAATAATATGTAAAGAGGAGAGAGTAGCTATTAATAAACAGATATTATCCATTCAATATTATAGGTATTGGATATCCAAATGAGAACAGAAAGTAAAAGACATATAAGGAATAGAGAACAATCAAAACATTGGTTGTTTTATGTTTTTAAAGCTCTCAAATCTCATTGAATGCAGTAAACTGGCCAGGAACTTCTTGTTTATCTGGTATCCAGTTTCATTTGGCATTGTACGGCAGCTTCTTTCTGAGAAAATAGTAGGCAATCTGAAGAATTTTAAAAATCCAAACAAAAACCAAGTGATGAAATAGATTTGATAGAACATAATACAGCCTCCTAAATATTCTCCATAATACAATGCTATGCAATGGCAAATGACATCATTACAGTGCCATGATGCAGGGCAATGTCTTGCGGTCTCAGAGAAAAACTCAATTTTATGTATGATTGTTTTCATAGAGAATATATTCAACTCAAAGTTTTCAAAATTGCGAATTTATGTATGCATTGGTATATTATATTTTTTATACATAGGAAGTTCGATTTCCAGAAAAAAAAAAAAAAAAAAAAAAAAAAAAAAA
>NW_016810872.1:0-25423 GCF_001698545.2 Rhinopithecus bieti | reverse complement strand
CGGGAGGATTCCCTCTTTTTCTATTGATTGGAATAGTTTCAGAAGGAATGGTACCAGCTCCTCCTTGTACCTCTGGTAGAATTCAGCTGTGAATCCATCTGGTCCTGGACTTTTTTTGGTGGGTAGGCTATTAATTGTTGCCTCAATTTCAGAGCCTGCTATTGGTCTATTCAGGGATTCAACTTCTTCCTGGTTTAGTCTTGGAAGAGTGTAAGTGTCCAGGAAATTATCCATTTCTTCTAGATTTTCTAGTTGATTTGCGTAGAGGTGTTTATAGTATTCTCTGATGGTAGTTTGTATTTCTGTGGGGTTGGTGGTGATATCCCCTTTATCATTTTTTATTGCATCTATTTGATTCCTCTCTGTTTTCTTCTTTATTAGTCTTGCTAGCGGTCTGTCAATTTTGTTGATCTTTTCAAAAAACCAACTCCTATACAGAGGGTAATTGTTGTCTAGTTTTCTTAATATTAATAGTAAATTAGATTTATTTTTAATTAAGTTGTTGTACGTTGGTGTAAAATGTCTATTCCTTCCCCCTTATATTTTTCTGCTTTATGCACTTCAGAGAGAAGATAGGAAATAATGAAATAGAAAAAGTTCAGCTTTATTTTAATTTATGTATAAAATAAGAACGTTTAATCTTCCAGAAAAATGCATTGTTTGGATTTAGTTTATTATCTAAACAGTAAAGCAAGATATTTAAAATAAGAAACTTTCTATTTAAAGAAATTAGAAATTATTTCAGGCATTTGTTTTAATGAATATTTTGAAAGTATTATGGAGATACTTTCTCCTTAAAAGTTGCGTAACTATACATTCAATATATACCTTGCATCTCCTTAGCAGTTATCAACATTTTCAGAATAAGACTACTTTGAACAAAAGTTCTAGCAACTCATTACTTACATGCTTTAGCAGAAAATTAAATCATGACGTTAAATCTACTCAGTTTCTCAGAAGCACCTGTTACCTCTGACCCAAGGCCTTTGTCACAGTTGATCCTTTTGCTTAACACAGCAGGGGTTCTCCCCATCCTGCTCTTTTCATGTACACTGTTTCTCCTTTTGAGTCTCTGTGTATTAATCCAGATGGGTTATGTTATGATGCATTAAAACAAAAAGACTAAATCTTAGTGACTTGGCATAACAAGCTTTTTATTCTCATTCACACAAGTCTATCATGGATTGACGTGTCTGTCTGTCATGAACTGCTGTCATTAATGCGGTGTCGCTTTCCAGTTGTTCCATCTTGTGATACTTCCATCTTAGCATGTAACTCTTCAATAGCTGCACAGAGAAAGATAGCAACACTTTTAAATAACTTATTTCTGGAAGTATAATTTGCCCAAGTATTCAAGAAGAAGGTTGGTGAGCATTAATAATGTCTGCTAAACCTTGCATAAATAAAACATTCTCTTATCTTTTTTTGATCTCTGTCCTGCCCCCAACATTCTCCAGGTGATCTCATAACCACGTGTTCTTTTTCATAGTCATTATCATAATGAATTGTTTGTCTAACTTTTCCCCTTCTATATCGTAAGCTCCATGGCTCCATGATTTCTGTGACTACATCTGCTTTTTGGCTCATCACTTTGTTCACATTAACTGGCAAACAGTAAGCAGCTAAATATATTTATTATATATTAAATACATATGTATTATATATTTAATCTGTTTATTGAATTAATGAAATAATGAGTTTCTTATGTTGATTTCTTTTGGATAGCCCATGGTTTCATGTATAATTTTCACATATATGCAACAAATAAATTAATAATCTATGAATCAAGTATATATTTAGAACATCTTATGTGCTTGACACTATTTTGAGGAAATCCTTCTTAGGGAACTATTATCTTTCGGTTACTTATACTGAGAGATAATAATAACTTTGACTTTGGCAGCCAGAAATAATTTTTCCATAAGATATTTTTGTCAACCTCCTCCCTCATCCAATTAACAACACCCTTACTATAGACCTACCACGGTAAAGATGATGCTAGGGATTTGCTGGAGGAAAAATGGGAGAAGGCAATTCAAAGGAATGAGGCATGATCTCTGTCCTCAAAGAGTTGACTATCTGTTAGGAATAAGATATACATATAATCATAACTGTGGAAGGAAGAAATACAGCATAAGGGATACACACTGGGACTATGAATTCTGGATTATGAACTGTAGCTTAAAGCTAGGAATATCAATGAAAACTTTATGAGTGAAGTAACATTTGATCCAGGCCCTAAATGCTTGGACATACTGAAAAGGGCAGAAGTCCATTCCAAACCGAGGGAAATACAAAGATCTTCTATTAGATCTACATTGATTAAGTAGGTGTAGAAACATAAATAGTGCCCATCAGCATTCTAAGTTCTCTTCCCTTGACTACAAAAATGGAAGATAATGATTCCTAAGCCTTTTTTTTTTTTTTTTTTTTGAGATGGAGTCTCACTCTATTGCCCAGGCTAGAGTACAGTGGCATTATCTGGGCTCACTGCAACCTCCATCTCCTGGGTTCAAGTGGTTCTCCTGCCTCTGCCTCCCAAGTAGCTGAGATTACAGGCGTGCACCAGCACACATGGCTAATTTTTGTAGTTTTTTAGTAGAGATGGGGTTTCACTATATTGGCCAGGCTGGCCTCAAACTCCTGACCTCAAGCGATCCACCCACCTTGGCCTCCCAAAGTGCTGGGATTAAGGCGTGAGCCACCACACCCAGCTGATACCTAGGTCTTTTTATGCTGGGTAGGGTCATGTGACTAATTCAGATCAGTGAGCTCTGTTTGAAAATGGTGTTTATTTTTTCTGAGAAAAATTATGAAAGAGGCTTGAATTTTATGCTTGATTTTTCCATAATTCCTTCTCATGTCTTCAATAAATTTGAAGCTTTTTGTTGAGAAAGGGTGTCATAACATGATAGGGAATCCATCAACATAGATCCTTGCCAATATGAATCAGAAGTCTTGCTGCAAGAGCAAGAAATAAATCACTTTTGCCTAAAACCACTGACATTTTTGGGTTTTATTGTTACCATAGCATATTGAGACTATCCTGGCTAACAGTAGAAATACAGTCAATGCCTCGTTATATATATAACAGATATATAATTTCGAAGGGACTTGGTGCTAGAAAATTAAGATATGACTCAACTTTATTCACTATAGGTGTGGCTGACACATTGTGCTTCCAGCTCACTCTCTTTCTCCTAAGACTATGCGATTTAATAGATATTTAGAAGAAACCCAAGGCCCACACAGTGTGATACCCAGTAATTAGACTGCTAATTGTTTGGCTAACATTTGATCACCTTGCTCCACAATATTTTACAAATTGATTCCTCCTCAGATTAGTTAGAAAGAAACTTAAGATTTGCATGTTTTTTGTTCGTTTGTTTTTGTTTTCTTTTCTTTGAGGCAGAGTTTCGCTCTTGTTGCCCAGGCTAGAGTGCAATTGCACCATCTTAGCTCACTGCAAACTCCGCCTCCTGGGTTCAAAGGATTCTCCTGCCTCAGACTCCCGAGTAGCTGGGATTACAGGCACCTGACACTACGCCTGGCTAACTTTTTGTGTTTTTAGTAGAGACGAGGTTTCCCCGCCTTGGCCAGGCTGGTCTCAAACTCCTGACTTCAAGCGCTACCCACTTCGGCCTCCCCAAGTGCTGGGATTACAGGTGTGAGCCACTGCACTGAGCCCCCACTTGCATGTTCTTGAAAGCAGTATGAAACATTCAACTCACCAGTCTAATTGGAGTTCTTGTCTATATGATGTCAAATTATTGATTTGACAGGCTTTTTAAGAACTGAAGTGATGTAGTTTGATATAAAGCAGATGAGAAGCTACATTAAAGAAGCTTATGCTAACATACATTTAAATGTTAGTCTACTGCTCTTTCTCACATATTCAATTACACAAAAATGGTAGTTTATGTTTAGGAGGGATCTATATTATCAGTAGGATGAATACTCATCTTGCAGGCTAATATTTGTGGTCAGCTGTATGGGTTAAGACAGCTGCGTGAGTTACTGAATTTAAGGTTTCAGTATTCTGATGATTATGATAGTGTGTATGTTCTTGGTAATGAAATCAAATTAGAATGTTTTAACCTTTTGGAAAATTGAGTCCTATGATATCACATATGTAGTAAACAGTAAAAGTAGGAGAAAACACATCCGGTGCAACATATAGGATCTTAACTAACAATTCTCTCCTTATTTTCAAACACCTGATACATTTAAAGGACCCATTCTTGAATTTTAGATAAGAGCCAACTGTTGAAATCATTCATATAGTTTTATGCTCGAGTTTTAGTTTCCCTTATGTGTTAGGATGAGTCAAACTTCCTTGTTTTACAGCCCCCACTTTATAAAGAAATAACTTCACTGTGAATTTCAAACATGACCTGAGTGAACAACTTTATGAAAATAATGTGCATGTGTAATTACATGCTGTCAGTTCTGTTACATGCGGGAGGATTATCCAGTTTGCAAATTAATCACGCTCACAGTTTCCCACTTTCTCCTCTGAGTACAGTGCTGCTGTGAGGACTATATACTGTGATGAGTAAAATGGAAGGAAACAAACACTACCTGTGCTGCAGAAAGTGTGACAGGGTGAAGAATATAATGGGCGTAAAGTATAGCAACATGTATCAGGATCATGGAGATCAGCGTGGGTAAACCAGAAGACGCGACTGAAATGATGTCTGGAAAGAGCAGCAGAGCAGAATTGATTCCTAGATGCATACATAGACCAACTACTCTATCTGTCCGATCTCACTGCAGATGGCTCACTGTGTGTTAATCCTTCACAATCAGCCTTGACTTCAATTCAGAAAAGAAAAAGCCTTAATCACTGTGATCATTAATATTATTAATAAGGTATTGATTTGCTTCTGTTTTTGCTCTTGTAACACAATTCATGATTTGGTAACTCTATATAGGACTTTTAAAAACTGATAGGATTGATAGGATTTTAAAATAGAAATTGGATGGGACAGTTAGGGTAGAATTGCTAATAATTAGAGTATATTTAGAAAACTATATGCACTTGCTTATTTTTAAATGTTAAACTAGAAAAAAAGCATAAATCAGTGAGTTTTAATACCTTTGCTGAGGTAACTTGTTGGGTAACTAAAAATCACAAAATGTAGCTGCTTTATTATATTCTCTCACCTTCAATGTGGCATATTAAGTAAGGACTGACATATTGGTTAGCACTAATTTTCTAACTTCAGTTGTGTAGTCGATGAAGTTTCATTTTCCTCTAAATGGGTGATGCTATAAGGAAGGGTAGTAGAGCTTAACGCTGCCTGTCACTTCTCACGACACAGAGGGAAAGAAAGGGTATGATCACCAGTCAAAAAAATAAGGTAAGGGTTGTAGTGCCTCATCTCTGTACACAGGTTGTAGCATAACAAATACAAACAAGTAAGTGGAATCACCCTCTTAGTCCATGGGCCCTGTAGAAAGCTGAATGCTCTCCAGGGATTTGGAAGAGGCAACACTTCTGCGAGGTTCCAACAGATGCACACCATAGGTCCTGTAGAAAGCTGAATCCTCTCTGGGGTTTCAGAGGAGGCAACACTTCTCCTAGCAGGTTCCAGCGTGTGTACATCAATGTCACAGACATGGCCTATCTCCCATACCCTTAGGCCATTTCAGAATAATTTTTTCATGTCCTTTTATTGTTGCTCCCAGCAAAGTCTGGTCCCTACCCTTTCAGAGAGTGGATAGATTACAAACACCAGGCATCTGATCATATTAAAGGTTGCAGGGAGATCTGAGTCTCAAACCCTGCTGCCCCACTGCAGGAAAAACAATCTGCTCATCCTTTTAGAAAAGTTAACTCTAAATCAGTCACACATTTAAACACAGAGTACTGTCATCCAAATGAAAACTGCTATATTATTTTTTCTTTTTTCCTAGAGTGCTTGCTGAAACACAGAAAACTGCTGTATTATAATCAAACTCCACTAGTCAATTTTCAGATTAGAGACCCATTGGCTTTACTTCCTTCAGAAACAAAAGAAAGGAGGTCTCATAACAAAATGATTATGAGGTTTCGGGATCCCCCAAAGCTCGGCAGAAAAGGACGGTCTGAGATACCTCTTATCAAGACAGATATATTATGGTCATGAGATATTTGGAACTAAAATTAACTAAAGTGTCAATTTTCAGTTAAAAACTGAAGTGATATAGTTTGAAATTATTTTTTTTCAGAACATGTCAACCACTTCTTGACCTTGTGATTTTGAGGAATGTCAGCCTTACCTGTTTGTTTCCATTGCTTTGTGGGTTGTAGCAAGCTGTGCGTAGTGGTATTTCTCGTGTTTTTCAGATCTCATTAAAAGATGCCAGAAGTGGTCATCTTAAGAGCTTATTCAAGGACTATACTTCAGAGGTACAGTCCAGTATGCCTAATCCAGTAGTAGTCTCTGGAAAATAATAGGAAAATAGGTACTCTTTTCTTATGTATCCACTCTTTTTCTCTAAGAAAATTTTGGCAAGGGAGAGAACTGGTGGATGATTTTGTTTTATAATTTTCCTTTTAGATCAAGGAAAATAGTTAATTCTTCCAAAGGACAGGTGTCTTCCGACAAAGCATGGAGGGTGGCATGGATTTGTAGGGTCTATGGGCTATGGCATAGGACTGCTGGGTTCATATCCCAGCTCTGCCACTTAGTGTGCTGTGTGAGTTACTGAACCTACTTTTACTCAATTTCTTCAACTGTAAAATCTGTATAATCATAGAGTTCTTGCAAAGAAGAATTAAATCTTAAGTGAGCTAATTAATACAGAGTGCTTAGACTGGTGCTGGCACTAAGCAAGTATCTAGTAAATATTAGCTATTATTATTTCAGGTTCATAGTCACTCATATAAAACATGTGAGGCCAGGTGAGTTTTGGAGTTAAGAATATTTTAGATTTTAGAAGTTATCTATACTCTATTATATAACACCCACTGTAGGATTTGGGGTAGAAACTCTCAAACACTTTAATATTTCTGCAGCCAAGTCTGTAAAATAGTTACATTATGTGGGATGAATAAAAACTATAAGTAGCTCAGGTCAATTAAGGTTAGGTTTTGCTACTAAATGAGTTAACAATTTTTTTTTCAGACTTTTTAGATTTTGAAATTTCAGATAAGGAATTGTGAAACTCTATTATATTTTCTGATGTTCCTGACCCAAACCTGACTCTACCATAGAATGACAAGCATCCATAAGGATGGGATCAAACACACCCTTTGCAGTTTTTAAAGTGCTACTGGCTCAGGCTCATTTCCAGGCAAGCTGGCTTATATCAGGGTCCTAGTGTTCAATTAGAACTGAACAGAGATAACACATAAAATAAGGTTTAGTTAAATGGTTGACTTGAAATTCTAAATAAGAAAATAGCAAATCTGCTTCCAAACTATGACATGTCCAGAAACCATAACTCATTTTGTTCTTTTCCTCCATTCCCTATATGCAGTACATGATGATGCTACAAACTCATAGCATTCTTTTGGTTATGAAATTTAAGATGAGGAATGGATTTTCTGTACAATGCAACTGGCACTGAGAAAAGACAACTTGCTAAAACATGAGGTTGGGTGATCTTATGGCTTAACCTATGAATATCTTCTCTTAAAGGCAAAATCCATGCCTTTCACTGTCGGATAAGTGGACCAGATGGAGTATTAAGCTGGATTTCCTTCTCATTAACAAAAAGTAGGAGTGCCTAGGAACCCCATGCCTGCAGAAATTGAACTTGAGTTATTATTCATTTATCTTATATCTCTTTAAATTTCAAAATTATTTTAAGGTCTACTGATCATGGCAAAACTCAAAATATAGTTTACACAATTCAATTTATGTGTCCCCAGTTTTTCAGCTTTCTTACAGCAGAGCATCATCAGTGAATGAACTTTGTAGAATTTTGCTTGGCATTTAGAGGAATGATGGCTAAATGAATGTATTCTCACCCAGTAATTCCATTATAGTCTCCAAGGTTCACCATTCATTAATTGCTTTTCTAATTGCTTTATGAGAAATTGCTATTTGATAGGTTTATCTCCTTTTTCTTTCTAATGTCATTGACAGTTGCTAATTTACTTACTAGATAATTTAGGGTAAGTTACATAATTTATTTGAGCATTTACAAATAATTTCAACATGCTGAATTCTGAATTGCCCTTGTGATATAGTGTGCTCTGTTGATCTATTTTTTGACATTCGTTAATTCAACCATTTATTCTACAAACAAGTTTTAAATGTTTATGATGTACGAGGCATTGATCCAACTACTGTGGAATCTATAGCATTGTTGTCCTAAAGGAGCTTATATTCTATTAGGGAAAGAAGACTGGAATAATTAGAATCCAAGGTCAAAAGTGATGAATGCAGAGGCCTGGACAAAGTCTTATGGGAATTCAGAAGAAGGATGGAGATTATTTCTAGCTGGGGAATTTGAACATGGTTAAACAGAAGATATTGTATTGTCTTAGCAGTATATCAATGGATAAATACAACTGATTTTTATTAAAAATTGATTAAAGTATTGTCTTTTGTTGTCCATCAAGAGAAGATGGCTTAGGTAAATAATGACAGTTCTAAAATTAAAGAGACATTAAAAAATACATAACAGCCAGTATAATGTATATACTGACAATTCAGAGTAGATGTTTGACTTTTTAGGATGGACAGATGCCAGCCTATATCCTCTTCTGGTACATACTGAGTACATATTGACTCTATATACAATGGAATATGTGAGAATCAAAATGATGATTCAAACAACTTTTTTTAAACATGGAAGGATAACTGCAACATGCTGGTGCATAAAAGAGAGCAAGAGAAGCAACAACAGTTATAAAGTATGAATTATTTGCATATAATTATTTGCATATATTTAAATCTAGAGAATTGTCTTAGTTTGAATTGTAAAATTTCAAATGAGTTTTACGTATTCTTTGTATTTTTCTGTTTGAGTCATTTACAGTGACTATGAATCAATTTTATGAAGGAAACAAAGTATTTTAAAAGCCATGTCAAAAAATCATTGTGAACAGTGTTTTAACAGATACATTAGTGAAAGACATGACAATTATAAGGAAATTATAGCTATGTATAGGTTATGTATTCATGAAAATAATCTAGTTTGGTGGAAGCAGAAATGAGATAAAAATACGGTGGATAAATATGGATGAAATAAAGTTGGAAACTAGTTGTTGTCAAATCCTGGAAAACCTTGAAGAATACAAATTTGACTTTATCTAATAGGCAAGTATGGATGGGGGCAGTTGCAGTTTTTGAGTGAGTAATGATTACTGAAAAGCCCTTATTTAGAAGTTTTTCTGGAAACAACCTTTAGAAGAAATTTTTGGTGACTGACACTGGAATTATGGATGACATTTAAGAGGTTACTGCAGTAATCTAGAGAGTCAAACATGACACGGAATTTGACAGTGGCATCAGGAATGAAAGTGCAGCAGAGACACCAAAAGTTTTTTTGGAGGGAGGATGAACAGAACTTACAGACTGAAAGGGTAAGGAAGGCAAAGGGGAGGAAGGAACCATTGACGAATCCTGGTACCATTAGCTTAAATAAAGCAGTTTCAAAAGAGCTACACATTAGTGAGAAAGGTTAGAGAATCAGAATGTGAGATCTGAAAGTGATCATTTTTATTTTTCTTATTGTATTCAGGAAAACAAAACTGAGGTTAAGCAACTTATCAAAAGCTACACAGTTAAAACTTGAGTTGGTTTTAGACACATCAGTTTGAAGTGCCATAGAGTATCCCAGGATATCTGATAAACCCATTAGAAATATGGATCAAGAGCACTGTCAAGTCCTATCTTTTCCTTTAGTCAAAATTAATGACTCCTCCATAGTCCCCTATAATTACACATACTTCTAATATAGAATTTACAACATTTTATTTGCTTTTATTATTGTTTTCCTCTAAACGAAGGAAGGACCAGGTCTAATCACATAGACATATACATAGCCATACGTATATATGGCTATGTATATATAACTGGCACTGACTATGGGCACTCAAAATTGTTTCGATGAATAAATGAAAAAGAAAAGTGACAAGTAACATATATTTGAGAGTCTTTCTAGAAGTCGTTATAGAAGATAGCGTAGCTGAAGTCCTCAAAGGAGACTATATAATTACAATAGAGCTCCTTCTCCTGCTTGAGATATCCACCTACATGGATATAGGTATATAGGTTTATAACCTGTTACCAGAGACTTCCAACTGAAAGACCAGTCTCTTTTCTGTATTACAGATAAGCCAAATGGCATTATGAATAGTTCCCTTAAATCAAGGATTATAACACTGAATGTATTATGCTTCTCCACATGCAGCCTGTTTCTCCTCCGTAAGCCCCTATCTTGGTTAACGGCACCATTATCCAGGCTATCAGAAATCTGGATGTTGAGCTATCCTAGTGCCCTAAATCTGATCCTTGTTCTATCAAATTTACCTCCTGAATGTCTCACAAATGGATACCTCATTCTGCCCCCACAATCTCCTACTACTACTCATTGATTCCAGTTCTCATAATTGCTCATGGAATAACCTACCAATTTGTTATTGCAATAACCTACCAAGTTGTTTTCTTGGCTCCAGTTTTACCTATATCCCAAAGCCAATTAGAAAACAAAATTATACTTATAAAACCTAAGTATTATTTTTATTTTTCTCTTTAGCAAATGCTGCAAAGACTCTCAATTTCTCAGGTTACAAATCATTCTTTTCTGTGTTGAGGTGCCGTTTGTGTTTTGGTCTATCTATCTAATTTCAATGCTCTTCCGCTTTCTGCTCCAACTATATTGACCTAATCACAGCTCTTCAAACACTCTGTGCTGTTTTGAAGCTGGTTACTTTCTTTCTCTATAATGCTCTTTCTTCTATTCTGAAGAATTCCCATTCATCTTTAAGAACAAGCTCAATTGACACCCTTACCTGAGTAACATTTTCTAACCTCATCTGATAGGTCTGATCACTCCTCTTATGTATCTTTTGCCATGTGTAGTTTCCATTATACATTATTGCATTTACATTCCTGTGGAACATAAATTTGTACTATAAATTCCAATAAAATAGAGACGTAGTTATTTTAGTCCTGTACTATGTGCAGATAGCAAACATATAATAAATATTTATCAACTTCTGCATAAAAGAATACTGATGTCTGAGGAGACCCTTTAAAAAAAAAAGTTTTATTTGTGTCCTTAATATAACACTTTTAGGAAAGAGCTAGGAATAGGGAAAGATTTCAGAAGTTTAATGAATAAGAAAGTAAAGAATCAGTTTTAGTAAATGTGAAATATATATTATGATGAAATACATACAAACACACACATATATGTGTGTATATATAATGGCATCTTAAAAAGAATCTCAGAGTCCTAAAGAGACCTTAGAAGACCTAAAGAAGTATATGGAAAATTGGAAAGAAACCAGTGCAAAAATGCAGACTTAAGTTTAAAGAAGTGTGAAGACAACAAAGAATTAAGATGAAAACAGGACTTTGTGTTACACATTTTTGTATCTTTAATGCTGTGCACATAGAATCATTCAATATATTTACATAGAGTTAGAGGAAAGGGATATGAGGAAAAGAAGAAAGGATGAAAAAGACACAGAAGGGATGCTAAAAGTAAATAAATTGAGGAAATTTATATTTAAAACAAAATGAACAATTAGGTTCAACTTATCTCCAACTTTTCCATGGCATTATCAACATAAGTTTCTATTCATCCTTAACTTTTAGCATGCTTACCATCTGTAATCAGATTGTGAGACTACTTTGAGGCCAGTTTATAGAGGTCTTTAAATACTATGATAAGCACTTTGACTTTTAGAGCTCTTATGCAAGGGGATGTTCTTCCTCTTTCCTTAAAATAAATGCCCTTTGGGATGTGATGCTTTAGTTGGATTAAGTTTACCTGACTGCAAGAAGTAAGAAAGTCTCCAAGAAGTGCAATTAAGAAGGGGTAATACAAGTATACAAGCATAAATAACAATATAGGGATTAATGTATCAATTAGAACAAAAAAGATCATTGATGTGAAGTATATCAGAGAAAAAATAGAAATTTAAAATCAGTTAACTTGTGGGCTAGAAAAGAGGCATGAGTCAAGTTTGGGAGAATGACTTTTTTTCATTCTTTGTTGTATCCTCCCTCTGATGCCCTTTATAAGGTATCATAGTGCCTATGAAAGGATTTTAGTCTACAGAACTATTCAGAGAAGGCAGGCCTGTTTGGAAATTTTAAACGGTCTTTTAAAATAGCTGAAATGTCATGGGAGGCTATCACACCTTCTATGCTGACGATGCCTTAGGCCAGTCATGCTGACAGGGCAGTGCAGAGACAATGTGAATTGTGCTCTGGGTTTGAATGTAAGTGCCTAGGTACAAGAGTTCAGTGATTTTACTATGTGACAGTCACTGAACCACTTATTTTCATTATGAAGGAAATTAAACATCCAACCTCAGCATAAAACACAGTCTATGACTATCCAGTTGTTGCTGTTATTGGAATTGATTGAATATAGTTTTATAACATTTCTGTATTTATTTTGTTTTTTTTTTTTTTGCATTTGTCCTTTTCTAGCTATGAATTTCTGATTTTGAGTATCACAGACCCTCTTTCCTTTCATACCTTCATGCCTTATTGACATTAAGGCAAAAAAAAAAAAAAATACAGATTTGAGAAGCAATCCATACAAAACATTGCATGCAGGCCAAGATAATACAGATATTTTTCTCAATCACTAAAGTTATGGATTAAGTTAATCAGAAGCAGCGGTTGTTATATACATTGTTTTATTTTTCGAAATATACAATTTAGTGGTATTTCTAGCCTTAGTCTGCTTTCAATAGACAGATCCTCACAACTATGTGTCTCCTATTATGAATGACTGGCATGAGATTTGTTTGACGTTGTTGACTAGACACTGGTATTAAAAAACAGTATTCAATGTTTTCATTTTATGCTTTAATACAGAAAAGCTTCAGCCAATTTGTGATGTTTAGATATTTGAGAAAGGAAATAACTTTTGAAGTTATGCTGTGTCTAAATACACTACTTTTGTTCTCTTACCCACAAAATATTATGTCTACACCAGATTACTGGGATAAATGGTTTCAAAGTCAGTCCAAATGATCTAAAGCATGCGTGAAAGGAACCTGGTCATTTTGCTAGTCTTACTTATATGTGAGATGCACTCCTATTACACTGTGGAAACTCTTGTGAACATTGACACAGATTGATGACTATATGTACAAAATTCCACTTATCGGTTTTAGTTTTAAGGGCTATTTATAACAAAATTTGAGGAAGACAGTCTATGTATAATTTCTTTGAAGCATATTCTCCTATAAACCCTGAACAATGGTAGCATATCTTTGAGCTAATAAATAAATCATTCTAACTGCACTAAAACAACAAAACTCACCAATTAAAATGCCATCAACAAAGTCTTAGTATTTTTCTCTGTCAGAGAATAAAATTTCACCATCATAATGACTTTTTTCAAAGCTTTTGACTCTTCTTTTCTCTTTTTTTTCTTAATCTAAACCACTAGGTTTATAAGCCGTGTACTTGAACAGCAAAGCCATTTGCCATTTGGTAGAACTGGCTGACATTTCATTTTTTCTGGGCAGATTGCAGATTAGTTTGACATTATTTTGCTGAGCTGTGTGCTACATCATTAACATATTGCTTATGACTAAAAGCAAAGTAGTTTCATTTTGTGGCATAATACTCCACATTCTCTACAAGTAGCAAAAAGTATGATTTTTCTTTGAAAATGACTAGGTATTGCTTCGGTCTTATAAAAAAAAAGGAAAGAGAATTCTATTAATGTAACAAAATGTATCACTAAAATGGTGTGTCAGAGGAGAACGAAAACCTCCATAAAGGCATGATGTGTTTACTGTTGATATCTCTAAATCTTGGCTAGAAATGAGAAACATTCATGAAATATTGGACTTAAACTGAGATTACATCAGTATGGTAGCAATATCGTACTTGTCAACTAACAGAATATAACTGCCTGGTTGTACTGTATGAAAATGAAAATTCACTTTTTGATCTAAGGCAAAATTCTTTCCCTGTCCATGTTAGATAATGTTTTGTTTTCAATGTAAATAAAGTAGAGGCTAGGCAACTGTATCACAAGATGGCTTTGTTTGGGAAATCAGGGGAATAACAAACTGCTGATCATTTTTTAATTAAAGTGGTAATCAAACAATTACCAATGCTCTTATTTCAGTTGTTAATATATCTGCTTACATCCTCTTTCCCCTCACTGAATTAACTCTAGTATGAAAATTGTAAAAAGTCACACTGTACAATTGTTGGTTTCTCTTCTACTTAAGGAACAATTGTTGTATTATAATTGTATATGATATGGATGAGTTATGTTGAACAATTCACTTGCTGTGATTTTTCCCTTTTTTTCATTATGTTGACATATTTTATAAAGACAGAATATCTTGTTGCTGCAAAATGCTGCTTTTACTGGCAGTAAGCACCTAAACGAAGTATTGTGCAAATGTTTTGGTCACACACACCTTAATGTTTAAGCAAAACATCAAACCAATTAACAACCCATGCTTCTGAGATAAAGTATATAGGCCGATAGCAGGTTCTAACATATTTTAAAATCTCATTAAATTGATGAATTTAATTCTTCCTACTTGTATGGCAGCAGATAGAAAATCTTGAGGGACAAACAATAATTTCACGGTCATCTGAGATTATTATACTAATTACCTTTCATTAATTCAATTTCCCATTTGTTTCCTTGACATTTTGAAAGGATAAAAAGATTTTGTGTGTGTGTGTGTTTGTACTTGCTTTTGAATTCCCATTATTTTTAATAAGTGTTCAGGGATGAACACTGCTTCAACATACTCTATTCATGTTGTACGTCAGAGATGACTTGGTTTCTACGGTGTCTTAGATAGAAGGCTATTAATCCGGAAAAAAAAAATGTATCCAATTTTCAAGAATGATTTTAGGCATATCTCTTTTTCTTTGTTCCAGCATGCTCATCTTCTTCTAATTCACCCTATAGTTAGGTTTTATCTGCAGGAAATCTACACATTCAGTTTTCTCCAGACACAAAATCTAAGAGTTGGGGTATAAGGGGTAGGACCATACAAAACGCAAAAGACTTATAAAAGACATTAACAATAATTACATTTCTTTGGTTATAACTTTTATTGCTATTATGTTTGTTCTGTTTTATTTTATGTTTTAAGATTTATAAAATTATACCCAGGCAAATCTTTCAAAACTTAGAGAGATACACAATAAAATATATAAATAGTATTTGAAAATAAAATGTGATTTTACTTCTGATTGCAAAATTGCCTTTTATATTTTTAGATAAATATTTACCAACTTATTTTGGATTATAATCAGATTATTGATATGGTTATCAAAATTTTCCTTCAGTGAAGTTGTTCATACACGTTCAGCTAGATTATTCCAATGGATAATTCTTAGTTAAAAGGTCAAATTTATTCTAGTTTTAATTGATGTCCCATTATTGCAATCCAAACGAGCTTAATATTATTCATGAATATTGTGTTTATAATTTTTATCTTCATAAGGAATAAAAGATAAAAATTCTAAATGTATGGCTATATTACTCATGAATATTGTGTTTATAATTTTATCTTCATAAGGAATAAAAGATAAAAATTCTAAATGTATGGCTTTTGTAGCAAATGGTGTAGTGTTGGTTTCTTGTAGAAATGGTCCAAATACTTTGAGGTATGCTAGCTGTTTTAGTTTTCTGGAGTAATGTTTAGTATATTATTCTGATAGACCTAGAAGCAATATCCAAATAGGCCAGAGAAGTTAAAGTGCTCCTGAAACTGATCTATTTATTCCCATGGAAGACTCTTGGATCTCCATGCTGGCTCCTTGTTATTTGAAAATCATATCAAATATGAATTCTTATTAAATATTATTCTTTCAACAAACACTAAAAGGAAATTGTATTTTCCCATATTGTTGACAAATCAACTGAAACAACTTTATTTTGCTTAATGAATATTGGTTCCAGCCAGATGGGTTCATTGTTATTTCCGCAAAAGAAAGTAGATGGAAAACTAATCAACATTTTAATAAGTTGTTTTATGTCCCCATAATAAGAGTAGTGTGTGTATGTGTGTGTGTGTGTGTTTAAGCAAATCAGGGAGACAATATTTTTGGGGGAGACAAAGGTTAAAGCGATGGCTTTTTAAAGTTATTTGTCTACATTCTAGTGTTTGTGGCCAGATGGGCATCTGTGCTGCAAAGAGAAGGTAATATTCTTGGCAAGGTGAAGTCATGTGAGAGGATTTCACATTGTCCTATGAACTTATGAGAACTATCAATAGTTTCTCTAGTTTTCTCTTTTCAAGTGGACTGTTTTACATACGCCACTGCCATCAAACAAAGCAATTCGATAATGCTAGAGGTAATACCTTGCTGTGAGCAGATATTTCTTAGCACATGCCTGTCATACTAAAATTTTCCTAAAACCATCTGCATAGTATTGTTTGCAAGAAGTATTCCGAAATGTGATGGAGATGTACTATTCAGGTTTAGAATGACTGCAATAAAAGCTACAATAAAGGGAACTACTTATTGCCATAGAAAC
This sequence comes from Rhinopithecus bieti, assembly GCF_001698545.2. Classification (NCBI taxonomy): domain Eukaryota; kingdom Metazoa; phylum Chordata; class Mammalia; order Primates; family Cercopithecidae; genus Rhinopithecus; species Rhinopithecus bieti. The sequence goes on along the minus strand of NW_016810872.1, from coordinate 8,767 downwards.
AAGAATGTATGTACAACAATAACATTTGAAACCAACAAGACTCTTCATAATAGCATATCATAACCTAGCATCTTTTGCTTACAGCATGATTTAGGTTTGTGTTATTACTGTAAAGTACACCAGTGGCTTATATTTGCAGGACTAGAACTGTCTCAAGATGCTATGATGCTCAATTGTATCATCCAGAATTTAGAATCAATTAATCTAATCTTAGTGATGGCAACTGAATTTCCAGGCACACATATAAATTTAACAGTAAAGTGTAGTTCCGAAAAACTATCTTGATCTCTGTGTTTGTATGTGGCATTGTGCATTATTTGATAATACTAGAGAACACGTTATTTTCTCATCCTAATTTTTCTTATAATTAAAATTACCATTTTAAGCATTGGTAATTTTTTTTTACAAATGAGTAAAGTTTTAATTGCTTATTATAAAGGTTTATGGTAGACCTTATATTCTTGACTTTCTTATGCATAGTATGTTAAACATATTTAAAATTTATCTTGACAGCCTGAGCTCATAATTAAGACTATCAATGATAATATTTTGTGAGTCAATAATACCTGACTCACAAATGCCCTCAGTAACTTTTTTTTAAATTTAGCCCTGCTTGTATTTGCTCTAAAGGATACTTGTCTGCTATAGTGTGTCCTTCCTGTCAACTGTGGCTTCACTAGGGTTAGTGCTGCTGCTTTGTTTTATTCATTTAATTATCATTTGTGAATATGTGACTGTGTTAGAAATGTCTGTAGAACAAGGACAAATGGGTTCTCAATAAATACCTGAGATTTTTCTGATAATTAAAATGTAGTTGCCTTGATGAATGTTTTGTGAAGTTTATCCAGAGACCTCCTTTGTCAGCTTATAATTCCAATCAAATTTTATGCGGTAGTGATTGCTAGATTGCTAACTTGTTGATAAATGTGTTATCATAATTTGAAAGTATCAGATATAGTACCACACAAAGGAAAAATCTGGCATGTTGATAAAAAGGAGAATTTCAGGCTTCATCTAGCAAATCAATTAAAGAATATTGAGTCAATCAACAAATAATCATTACTTAGCGGCAAAGAATTTGAACTGTCACTTCATACCATTGGTTAGATAATGATTAACACAGACTTTTGAAATAAAAATAAAAGATTCTGAAGGTCAATTCACTTCTGTTCTAGACAGTAAATTTTGCCTTTCAGTTTTATTTAGTTCTTTGCAAAAATTATAACTACCAGATTGTAATAGCAACCATACATAGCAGAAACATAAATATCTGGTGAAAAGGCATCCCGATAGGAACATCCAACAAATATAAAGTACTGCAATCTAAACTCCAAATTCCAAAATGTTAACATGGAAATGGATAAATGAAATAATCTGAATATGTGAAAGCTTTTATTTTTAAGTGTTATGTGATGAAATCAGAAAATTGAGTATTTATATCAACTATAATGTGCCATCTCAAATTAATTGCCTTAAGTTTTAAGGTTAACAGTTTGGATCTTTGCAATAAAGTCATCTGCCTAGGAGGGATAGTAGTAAGTAACAGACAATCTGTATTTCTTCATGTGGGTTTCTAGTGGGCATTCTTTTATCTTTTATTTTCTTTGCTAACATGACATCTCTAAGTACATTATTATTTTTTGTATTTCATACTTTGCATTCTACATGGCTGAGTCATAAACACAATTCTCAAGGTCCTAAGTCATGTTCGTACAAGAAAAAAATATTTGTTTTGGCTGTAGGATTTTTTTTACATTTTAACATGCCAGAAATTTTACCTTCGAGCTCTGACTTTTCAAAAAGTGGCAGCAACTTTATTTAGAAGTTTCTTCTCATGCTTCAGTTTTGTTGCAGTAAGTTGATAGGGTTTTAGCTACATTATCTCACAAAAGTTATTTAAGATTCATTGACTCACATTAAAAATTGGAGAGTAAGTATGCATCCGTTGATATTTGGCCTTTTAATTTGTTCCACCTGCCAAGAAATATTACTTTCTTGGCAGCTTGCCATGAAAGGTCAGCACTTCTTGGCATTTTTTTCACCTGATTTTAAATATTCATTCAAAATAGTTCTTTTTCTCTGTGGTCAAAGCTGTGGTTTATGAAGATGTACATTCTTTTGCAACTCCATCTTATAGAATTTTGAGTTTATTCTGACAATTTACTTTGGTGCATGTGAAAAGACTGGTTGATAGTGCCAGTGTCAAATTAAGTTTAGATCTTTGAAGGACATGGCGAAGAACATAATTTTCATGGAAAAGCTAGATAAACATTATAAGACCTAGTATTTGATAGCACCATAGGGTGACCATAGTCAATGATAATTTATACTTTTAAAAATAACTAAAATAGTATATTTGGACTGTTTGTAACACAAAGGATAAATGATTGAGGAAATGAATACCCCATTCCCCATGATGTGATTATTTCACCTCACATGCCTGAATCAAAACATCTCACGTACCGCATTTATACACCTACTATGTATCCACAAAAATGAAAAATTCAAAAAAAGGAAAGTTAGATAAAAATGTATGAGAAAGCAAACTTTAAATGCCAGGTCTTTCTGACAACTAGAAGCATATGAAAATGAAACTACCTGCCTTGCGCAGTTTGAGTTGCCCAGTAGTGGGTATATTGAAGGAACAGTTCTAGTTATGTTTCCTAAAACACTGAATGAAAGACTGACCTTGCCTGAAAGTTCTTTCTAATTTAAATTTCCATGATTTCCAGATAAAATATAATTATATTGACCTTGGATTTTTGCTTAAGTAAGGTTTCCATAAATAATTAGGCTCAGAACATCTGTTTTTCTGGGCTAATGCGTGGAAGAGTAGTCTTGATACTTTACATGATATATTAGAGCCATTAATACACCAAATTTTAAGACCAATTTAAGTAGTGTAAGCAAGAATAACACATCTGGGGGGAGGATATCTATAGTTTGCGAAATTTAATGAAAAACGGAAATCAAGTCTTGAGGAGAGATGGGAATCATGGCAGCCCTGAACCTCAATAGTAGAATTTGCAGACTATTTGTAGATGACTCAGTTTTAAAACACTTCTATTACTGCATGTCTGTGGTCAGTATTCAAATTTCCATGGAAAACTAATTGATTTAAATTAAGTCATAACACTTCTGTGGCCAAAGTAATGAATTGGAAAGGAAGTTGGTAGAAGAGGAGAACCTAGGCACTGTGACGTCCAGACCCACCAGAACCAAGGTTCAGTAAGAATATTGGCTAAGAGTGGTATACTGAAGATGGGATAGGCTAGGAATTAGAAGTTGCCCAAAGGAAAGGGTAAAGATATTACACCCCCCACAACACACACACACACACACACACACACACACACACACCACCCAAAAACAAACAAAAAAACGCAACCAACCAAACAAAAAACTGGGATGAAGGTGAGAAAGGATGCTGGGCAGATAAAACAGTTCGTAAATTTACAATCTATTTCTGTCTCTCCAGTGACCTCTAAGATCCTTGAAGTCAAAATTATGTCTTGTTTACTGTTAAGTTTCCAGCTTCTCCCACATTCCATGGCACGTAGCATTTTGTGTAGTAAATATTTTGTTAAAAAACAAATGAATAAATGAGTAAATGTACTTAAGTAATACAGTTTAGAAGCTTATTCAGCCCCCTTTCATAGATATGAGGAATACAATTTAGCAAGATACTGACTCCCTGATCTTCCAAAGCTATTAAAATACATGCCAGCCACTGGACAGTGATGGAGATGCAAGCTTCATCTTTTTCTTCATCCCTCTTTCCTTTTGTGTCCTTTCCTTTCTTTTATCCTCCAGTGGGAGAATTCTCCCTCACTCCATCTTTTTCTTTGTTCCTTTCCTGCTTCCTCTAATATGGACTATTTAGTTATAGATCATAAAGACAATATAAATTATTTTTACTTATTAGCAAAATGTAATTATACACAATGATATTTAAATGATAGTTATTCTGTTTGTATTCTCATAATAGTTGAACACAGCAGATGGACTGTAAAATACTGCCAAAAAGTCTTGGATTCTAAGGTGTTTTTACTGTTTCCCGGGTTTCTAGGGAAACTGTAATAATCAAGTTTTCATCTGAATCCTTTAAAGCTTTGATGAAATCCAGTTCAAAAGTAGAACTAATCATAGTTTATAATGAGCTTTGAGAGATTTTCTTGTAAATTCAAAGAAAAAAAAAGAGAGAATCGTAAGAGAATTTCAAATGCTGTTAATGAGGCTGAAATTTTTGTGAAAATCAGAAAATAACTATCTTAAAAATAAATTGCGTATATATTATGTTCACTGTATCCATATTTAAATAACTATCACCAGCAATTCAGGGCTCTTTGCATTTGATCATCGCCTAGTCTCTATAGATTCTTCTATATCAATAACAGGCGTACGTAAAGAATGGTCACTATAGCAAGAAGGTTGTGTTGATGCACAGAATTTAGAAGAAATTGTAGCATCTTCCTTTAAAACGCAGTTTAAAAATTGGGTCAGCAAATATGCATACAAGATAATATTATAGTTTGTAGTATTTCAAGTATTATGCATCAGTTCAAAACATTAACAAGTTAGCAATTTTTAGACCTTACTTACAAATAGCTGTTTTGAAAGAACATGAGTCATTTGGAGTTTTTTGAAATAGTTTTATTATTATATAATAACTATGAGAATGTAAGTGATCTCACAGCTCGAGCAGAAAATTGACTAAATTTTGAAAAATTAATGTCTCCACATGAAATGAAAATTCAGTGTTATCAAGAATGCTACGCCAATAACTATGCCACTTTTTTTGTTTTTAATGCCATCAAAGGCTATTTAAAGATTATCATGTGTTCAGATTCCAAGCAGATGGTGTCAAGGAGGGTAAGAAAGTACAAATAACCACTAGAATGATACCTTCTCTTAATGGATAATTACATATATGTTAAGCAACACAAGGAAAAAATTGTGTTGTATAGAAAATTGGATTCTTTCCTGTGTGTGCTTTTGTAGTATGTGCTTAGGAACACATAAGCTTAATGCCATTTAAAAAACAAGCAAACAAAAAAAGGACAAACCCAGAAAATGATGGATTTACTGCTCACCTGGAATAGATCAATTTTGTAAGCACTTGGAAGAACATCTAATGCAGACAAAAATCAAAGTGACTCCATGAAGAACACTTCTTGTTGGATTAATCTAATTTTCTTCTGTGCCAGAATGACAAACTTAGTAGAGCCATCAGAAGTCAAGGCCTCAATGTAACTTCACTTAGTGAGGCTTTTCTTTTATTCTAAACCATATCCCAGTTAACAACCTGGAAAATGTAAACCTTTCTACAAATAAGCAAAAGGTGGGCAATAGTTTTGGCCAATGGGGACATTTCAAATAAACCCTGTCAGTACCAAATATATTCATACATGCTCTGAACAATACCATCACAAAAACAATAAAGAATATCTAACAATTGTTTATGCCTTCCCATATGCTGGATATTATTCCATGGTATTTATATGTATTAACCCATTTAATCCTGTTTGAAGGGCAATATATGGTACTGTTTAAAGGCCTGGCCTCCTGAGCCTGTGTTTAAACTCCAGCTCTGCCATGTGGCTGTGTGACCTTAGGCAAGTTATTCGGTCTCTCTGTGACTGGGTGCTTTCCCATGTAACATGGGGATAATAGTTCTTACCCCTTAGAGTTAGGCAGATTAAATGAGTTACTGTTTTTAAAGTGCTTAAACAGCAAATGGCCCACAGCCAATGCTACATACATTTTGTTAAATAAGTGAAAATATAATCCAAACAATAAATTGTCAATTCCAGAGAAATGCTTAGTAAGGGGATGGCCAAAATATTGCTTTTAGTGATGAGCTCCAAACAATGCCCAGTGATAGAAAATGATTGAGTAAGCAGAGTATAATATAGCAGAAGAAGTGCTGTGATCTCAGTGGGACACTGGTTGAGCATATGTCAAGAACACAGGGCTGTGATTACTTAAAATAAACAGACACTAGGTTTTCTTGATGGAAGAGTGTCAAAACAACACTAACCCTGATTCTGGTACTTTCATCCGTTTTTACTACATTGTAACCAATTTAGTTTTATCTCCTTTTTACGTTCCCTCCATCGCCTTTTCCCTTTAATCCTTTCACCTTTTATTTTTAATAATAATTTGGAAAAAAAGGAGATCACCCAGTGGCAATATTTGTATCATTGAAAACTATGCTGGAGAAGATTAATAGAGTTTGCATTGATAGATCATCTGTATAAGATATTGGGTATTCTAAACATAAATTTAAGGTATTCTTGTCAGATCTCATCATTTAACACAAAGCAGAATGAAACTCCATGAGAATTATACTCCCCTATTGAACTAGGCCTTCTGTGCACCCTGGGGGAATGAAAACCGGGTTTGGTCCTGCCTTGGAAGTGTGTGAGTGACTCAATTGTTTCTTCTATAAGACTTTAACACTGTTGTGGATCTTATATGAATCACCACTGAAGTCCTTCACTTTATTGCCTCTTCTCTCAATTATTATTTTATTTTGGCTCTGTACCTATAATATACCTTCTCCTTTATGCTATATCTAAGTTTTTGTTCAAATTCAACTAACCTTTAAGTGCCTCTGCTATGCTATGCTCTGATTCATTTTAAATCACTTAATCTTCAAAATAACACTTTGATATTGTTATTATTCTGCTCACTATGCAGTTTGGGAAACTGAGATTTAGAAAAGTTAATTAATTTACTCAAGGCCATCCAACAAGGTAGTGGTAGAGGTGAAATTAAAACTCTGGTCTTCTCACTGTTGCAATCTGCCAATTTCTTCTAAACCTTTTGTTGAGCTGTGCTTATGAAATAAATATAGAGTAGTGCTTTTACATATAAAGGAGTTATTCTGCTCTTTTGCAAAACAATAAAGACCGCCCTAGGTTGGATCCACACATTTATTTTCCATTTCTCTAAGTAGTATGTTCAAAGCTGAACAGTGTTTCTTCATCTTTGCCATTCTTTCCTTCTTTTCCCCTGAAGTTTCTCCTCTCTTGAACATTTTAAGACACCTCATCAAATTGTTTCTTACTTTTAGATTATGTTCATAATTTTAAAATATTTTTCTGGGAATATTTAGTTATGCCACTGGGGAGATGCTTATGGAGAATTTGCCTTTTTTCTGACTGCTTAAGCAGAAGAGTGCTTCTGTAATCTACCTCCGAGGTGTACAGAAAACTGTAGTGCACCATCTCGCTAATGTTTCCTCTCACAAAACAAAGCCAATCAGTGCTTCTTAAACTTTGTCTTCTAAGACTCTCTAAAAGCCTGTAGGCTGTGTACATATTTCCAGTTTGAGTCCATCTAAAGTAGCTTGTTTTAAGAGAAAATTTCTTGGGCGTCTGTTTTCTCTTTTAAGTTGTATGCACATTTTGCATTTTACTCTATAATACAGAGAGGTTTTTTTGAAAGATAAAAGTAAAATGTTACTCAAATCTTCAAGGAAACATGCCTAGCTAGATTTGTGTATATCTTTATCCTGTGGTGTCAGGTATCCTAGCACAAGGGTGGGGAAAGAATATCCCACAATGACAAACCCAGAACTCAAGGTGAGCCATGTTTCATCTGGGTACCTGCATAATGAGATTATGGAAGCACTTCTGAGAACATATGACACTTTGTAATTACAAAGTGTATAAGTAGGCTTATTTGTGTTTCACAGACACTTGGCTTGATTTTACAGAATATGGAAATATTCTGTGAATTTATTAAGTGATAAACAATAGTGCAAACATGTATACTATTATTTCATACAAACAACTTTTTACTTGGCAAAGAATTTAATTTTGAGTCAACTTGAAAGACTAGAACTAAAAATTATATTACACAATCCTTAGGTCACAAACCTTAAAGTCTTTCTCATAGCGATTTTCTAATGATATATTTGAATCTTATAATTAGCTTTCCTTTTTATAATTAGCTGTATTATATATCTGATTTTTGATTTCTTTAACTCCTTTCTCCTATTTCCAAGAGGTTAGAATTCTTGCTTATCTGTGCTGCCATTTAGTTCTCAACTTTTTTTTTTTTCTGAGCTGATCCCTCTAGTTTTTTTCATTCTCCTGCACCTAGTGCCCCATTCTTCTCTCCCATGCAGCTGAATTTAGTTCAATGACTACCTTACTTACTTAAATGTATTGCATGAACTTTTCATGGTTATTCACTTTTAGATTTCAAGCTCTCAAAAGTGCCTGGATTATTTCTGCCTATCATTCTACTCTATAGGCAAGAGTGACGCTGAGCTGGAATAACAATAAACACAAGAAAATTCTTTTCTGGACTAAACATCTTTATTATTAAAATGAGAATATAAGATGTTGCAGTTATCTCAAAAATGATTTCAGAAAAGGAGATAAATATTTCTGTCTTGGGACAGAATCTACTCACTTTAAGCACTGCTTAATAATCACCCTTAATGATTAGCCTGATTCCTTTATGTTGGTCTTTTGAGAATTTTCTACATCTCCACCTATAATTTGTCTTAACTTTTCTTTTAAGCGTTAAATATCTCCAAAAGGTATTTTATTTCATATATTGAGGGCATTGTAGCAAAGCAGTTAAGAGCACAGATTAGAGACAAACTGAAGGTATTAAATCCCAGTTTCACACTTATCACCTAGGAGACCTTGAACAAATTACTTAATCGTTCTATGCCCTGGTTTCAGGGGATAACAATACTTCTTACCACACAAGAGTGTTGCACGGATTAAATTAGTAATATATCTTA
>NW_016810871.1:0-836 GCF_001698545.2 Rhinopithecus bieti | reverse complement strand
TTTTTTAGTAGAGACGGGGTTTCACCATGTTAGCCAGGATGGTCTCGATCTCCTGACCTCGTGATCCCCCCGTCTCGGCCTCCCAAAGTGCTGGGATTACAGGCTTGAGCCACCGTGCCCGGCCCTACTTCATGGTTTAAGGATAATTTTCTTTATGCCACTCATGTCTTACGTGGTGGTATCAAAGCCTTACTACCCCTACGAGGTGGCTGTGCTCAGTGGGTACCTGTCTGGGCATAGAAAATGCCAGGGCAGGCGAACCAGCATCAGAAGATGGCTAAGGAAGGAGTGGGGCCTATCCTGTTCACTTCCACACTTTGTAACTTTGGGTCTACTTTGGTTTTTGTGATAAAGCAGGGATAGAGGAGAAAATAACTTAAAATTCTGAAAAACTTAAAGTGGAGAAACAGTGACATTTAGTGACTTACTACATGTGAAAAATTGGTACTCTTCCTGGATTTTGCCTGGACTTTTTTCTCCCAAATTAGTATATTCTAGTCATGCCTAACTATGCTGGTCTATGTCTAGATGAACAAGAGAACTGGGCAACCCATGATCCACATCTACCTGGATAAGGAAACAGGAAAGCCCAAAGGCGATGCCACAGTGTCCTATGAAGACCCACCTACTGCCAAGGCTGCCGTGGAATGGTTTGACGGTAAGATGTACTCACTGGCATTCTTAATCTCCCTGGCTATAGAGTATGACAGGCGGGAGGAACTTGTGAACCATAGGAGCAAGAAGACCTTCCATCTCTTTCTGGGGGAAGTAGATTGCTGATCTCCCTTCAGTAGTATTAGGACCCAGCCATTGACCCTGGATTTGGAGATCCTTTT
>NW_016810870.1:0-2615 GCF_001698545.2 Rhinopithecus bieti | reverse complement strand
ATGCAAAATGGAAAGGGAACAGGTTACTAAATAATGCATCAGTTAAAGAGGTTTTCGATGGAATGTTCACTGCCTATAAAGAGTGCAGACTGTATAAATAAATTCCTAGGTGTGATTGTTCCCTTTGCTTAGTGGCACGAAGAGTGAACTCACCCTGACTCACCCTGGTGAAAGGTTATGAAAGCAGTAATACATGTCTCTTCAGAAAAAAATCACATAGGGTGTGCAAATATTTCAGATGAGCAAGGATTGTTTTGACCGATTTTCAGTATCTTTGTCAAATAATATTATCCATAAAAGGGTACTTGGTAGCATAAGTATTACAAGGATAGAAATTAACAAAAGCAACTGACATTTTCTTCCAAATTTTATTTATAGTTTGGAGTAATTTGGCATAATGAACTTCAATCATTTAGGTAAGCTTTCTAATCTCATATGTATAGCATGTTTACCCAACTGCTATTAAGATGTTGTAAGCATATTTACAGTTACATGCTGTCTGGAGCACAATTAGCCTCCAGTACTCTGCCGTTAAAATGAGAAAATTTTCTTCAATGTCCCTGATATGGCTTATTTTTATTTATTTTAAACTAATATTATTTTTAATTGGCAAATCATAGTTGTATACATTCATAGGTATAATGTGATGTTTTCATATATGTATGTAATGTGAAATCATTAAGTCAAGCTAAATAACATATTCAGTGCCTCACTTATTTTTTGTGGTGAGGCATTTGAGATTTACTCTCTTGTTTTGAAATATACAATACATTTTTATTGACAATAATCGCTCTGTTGTGCAATACATCTCAAAACTTATTCCTCCTGTATAACTGAAACTTTATACCCTTTGGCCTACAATCCCCCCATTTATCCCTCACCCTAGCCTCTGGTAACCACTATCCTACTCTCCACTCTTATGAGTTCAACTTCTTTAGATTCCACATATAAGTGAGAGCACATGGTATTTGCTTTCATTTCATTTTCACATTTTCTTTATCCACTCGTTGGTTGATGAACATTTAGGCTAATTTCATATTTTGCAATTGTGAATTTTGCTGCTATAAACATGCATGTGCAAGTGTCATTTTCATGTAATGACTTCTTTTCCTCTGGATAGATACCCAGTAATGGGATTGCTGGATCAAATGGTAGTTCTACTTTTAGCTCTTTAAGAATTTTCCATATTGTTTTTTATGGTGATTCTACTAGTTTACATTACCACCAGCAGTGTAAAAGTGTTCCCTTTCACCACACCCACACCAACATCTATAATTTTTTGATTTTTAAATTATGGACATTATTGCAAGAGTAAGGTGGTATCACATTGTGGTTTTGATTTCCATTTCCTGGATAATTACTGATGTTGAGCATTTATTCATATGTTTGCTGGATATTTGTATATCTTCTTTTGAGAATTGTCTATTCATGTTCTTAGCCCACTTTTCGATGGAATTATTATTATTTTTTTCTTGCTAATTTGTTAAGGTTCCTTTTGGATTCTAGATGTTAGTCTTTTGTCAAATGCATAGTTTACGGATTTTTCTCCCACTCTGTGGGTTGTCTGTTTACTCTGCTGATTATTTCTTTTGCTGTACAGAAGCTGTTTAGTTTAAACTTATGCCTAGTGTTCCATTATCAGAATGTTAAGCATCTGGGAATTATTTATATTCTACTGATCAAGTTATTTATATTCTACTGATCAAGACCCAGAAGATTCTACAATATCTACTGATCAAATTCTACTGATGTTCATCACCAAGTTCTGATAGCAAAAATTCAAAAAATTGCAACCTCAGGCGTAAATCGATTAATTACGTCCCATCTATTTATCTTTGTTTTTGTTGCATTTGCTTTTGGGTTCTCGGACATGAACTCTTTGCCTAGGCCAATGTCTAGAAGAGTTTTTCCAATGTTATCTTCTAGAATTGTTATGGTCAGGTCTTAGATTTAAGTCTTTGATCCATCTTGAGTTGATTTTTGTATGAGGTGAGAGATGAGGATGCAGTTTCAGTTCTTCTACATGTGGCATGCCAATTATCCCAGCAACATTTGTTGAAGAGTTTGTTCTTACCACACTTTATGTTTTTGTTTGCTTCATTGATGATCAGCTAGATACAAGTATTTGGCTTTATTTCTGGGTTCTCTGTTCTGTTCCATTGGTCTATATGACTGTTTTTATACCAGTAGTATGCTGTTTTGGTAACTCGCCTTGTGGTATAGTTTGAAGTTAGGTAATGTGATACCTCCAGATTTGTTCTTTTTGTTTAGTCTCTCTTTGTCTATGTGAGCTCTTTTATTGGTTCCATGTGAATTTTAGGCTTACTTTTCTACTTCTGTGAAGAATGATGATGGTATTTTGATGGGAATTTCATTGAATTTGTAGATTGCTTTTGGTAGTATTGTTGTAGTCTCACCAATGCACCTTAATGTAGCAGTTTCTCATTGTCTGAACTAGTATCCTGGGTTCTTTGTCCTACGTCCAAGAAAATTAAGGAAAGCAGACACAAAGGTGGAGTCGAAGCAAAAGTTTAACAATTGAAAAAAAAAAACAAAAAAACAAAAACTCTCCATAGTAGAGAGGAGAGTCCGAGTGGATTGCTGGGTTACAGCTC
>NW_016810869.1:2671174-2702828 GCF_001698545.2 Rhinopithecus bieti | reverse complement strand
CTTGCCCCCTCTGAAGCAACAGCCCAAGCTGTACCTTGGCCCCTTTTAGCCATGGCTGGAACTAGAGCGGCTGGGACACAGGGCACCATGTCCCAAAGCTGCACAGAGCACTGGGGCTCTGGACTTGGCCCACAAAACTATTTTTTCCCCCCTGTGCTGCCAGGCCTGTGATGAGAAGGGCTGTTGTTAAGGTCTTTGAAATGCCCTGGAGGCATTTTCTCCATTTTTTTTTTTTTTTTTGGCTATTAACATTCAGCTCTTCTTTATTTATGCAAATTTCTGCAGCCTTGAAGTTCTCCCCAGAAAATGGGTTTTTCTTTTTTATAAGGTGGAATTGCAAATGTTCCAAACTTTTATGCTCTGCTTCTGTTTTAAATATACATTCTAGTTTCAGGTCATTTCTGTGTTAATGCAAAGGATGTAGGCATTTGAAAAAAACCAGGCCTCCTCTTGAATGCTCTCCTGCTTAGAAATTTCTTCTGCCAGATACCCTAAATCATCTCTCTCAAGTTCAAAGATCTACAGAGAAGGAGAACAATGTCACTGGTCTCTTTGTTAAAGCATAGCAAAAGTGACTTTTGCTCTAGGTCCCAGTGAATTCCTTATCTCCATCTGAGACCACCTCAGCCTGAACCTCATTGTTCATATCACTATCAGCATTTTGGTCTAAACCATTCCACAAGTCTCTAGGAAGTTCCAGACTTTTTCTTATCTTTCTGTCTTCTTCTGATCCTTCCAAACTGTTCCAACCTCTGCCCATTACCCAGTTCCAAAGTCACTTCCACTTTTTCAGGTATCTTTATAGAAATGCCCCACTCCCAGTACCAATTTTCTGTATTAGTTCGTTCTCACACTGCTATAAAAAACTACCAGAGACTGCATAATATATGAAGAAAAGAGGTTTAGTTGACTCACAATTCCACAGGCTGTAAAGGAAGCATGGAAAGAGGCCTCAGAAAATTTACAATCATGGCAGAAGCTCGAAGGGAAAGCAAACAGATCTTCACATAGCACCAGGAGAGAGACAGAGAAGGGCGAAATGCTACACACTCTTTTAAACAGCCAGATCTCATGAGATCACAAGAACAGCAAGGGGGAAATCCATCCCCATGATCCAATCACCTCCCACCAAGCCTCACTTCCAACACATGGGGATCACAATTTGACAAGAGATTTTGATGGAGACACAGAACCAAACCATATCACCCTCCCTGAAGATTAGGCTCAATTCCACTCTTTGCTGATGCTGGTTATTTCTGAGACTCAGTAATATTGCTTTCCCTTCTTTTCCCAGATTTTGTCTTTCCAGCCTGCAGCTTAGTGAATGGTTTCCTTGCCCCATTCAGTGATGAAGCCTTAACAGATGTACTGGCTTTCTTGTACCAACTTGGACTACTCGAGAGGAGAAAGAACCTTTGAAAATATCTCTTCTGATGAAACAAACAAGGTAGACTCTGTGGGAGTGATACTATGTGTGTCTGTGAGGGTGGGTAACTATTTTATGCCCCTTTCTGTGTAAACACAGTACACTTCCATTTCACTCAATGGTGACACAGATACTCAATGAAACATCTTTCTACCTGAGTTCCAATGGAAGTGCAGCACCAGCAACTTTCTATATTTTTAACTACAACCTAATTGAATATTTTCTTTTTGAAATAATTTTCAACGACTTTAAATCTCTTTCCAGGTATCGTAGAAGAATTTCTTATTTTCGCATTCTGACTTGTGAGACCTTCACTTATATTATGTCTTATTTCTTATTGGTGAACTATCTGTTTATCTCATGTTCTGTGACTCTTTTGAATCAACTGTCAAAGCAAAAGTTGAACAAGACAAAGGTAAAGTGAAAGAACACTCTGCAGAAGTCTCCTACAGGAGGGCTGAGAGGCCAGAACTCAGTCTGAGTTGAACTTCCATTAAACAAGAAGCTGGAGTATTTTTAAGAGATGGGGTTTGAAGGATCATAGACCGTGTGTATTGGCTTTACCCAGGGAAGAAAACTTTTTCTTGTGTTCATGACAGGAGGTGGCTTTATAACTCAGAGCAAGGTGCTCACAAAGATAGACTTTCACCCTCTTATAGAAACAGAGAGATGTGGATACTTTCTGATGATGACATTTCAAAGCAATGGCTCTCAGATTCTTGTGAAAGAGATCCCTGTGTTGTAAAACTGTCAAAAAACCTTTTCCCCCAATATTTACATCTCAAATAAGATAAGAAAGAATTTACAATATGTGAAAGCAAAATAGAATCCCAGGATCCCAAACTCACTGTGCCAAAGAAAAAATTAAGCTTGGGAACTGAGTCACCAATACTGTTTTTCTTTAATTCCCAAACAAGTAGCTGTAATTTCAGAACTCATCGTTATAGCCTCATTTCCTCTCTCCTATCTTTTCACATGTTTACTTTATTTTATGTAAAATGTAGATTCAAGAGTAAGAGACTATGCACCATTATTTTCCTCTATTCCCCCTTTACACATGTAAATATAAATTTACTGAAGCTAATAAGACTCACAAAAGCTAAAGTTGTAGGAGCAGATAGGTGGCGATTCTTTTACTTGTCTTCATAAAGGGTCTAAAACAGCACCCCTATAACAGAAGACAGGTTAACAAGAGAAAAACATAACACAATTATTGCATGCACATATGTGCACACCAATATGGAAGTCATACAAAACATTAAAACATAAGAAAAGGGCCAGATGGTTGATGCTTGAATGCCCTTTTAATTGGGGAGAAGGGATTAGGGGAGCAGGAGTAAAAGATTTTTAGGGAAAATAAATGGATCTGGAGACCAAAATTAAGTTGTAAATATTTCTCTTTAGAATGTGAATGAGCCTCTGAGGAAGATGTTATCTTGTGAAATGTCCAGGTGTGGTTGCATTCCTCAATTTTCTCTTCTAAGATAGATAATAAGATGTCAGGAAGGGGATGGAAGGCAATGTTGTTCCTTTTTGGGCATTTGCTTTCTAGGTAGATAGGAAATTTCATACAACAGCCTCATCTTGTGCTTTGGGAGAGAAAGAAGACTGAGGAACAGAGCAGGTGAGAAGAAGGTCACACAAGCCTTGCAGCTGCTTCTGCAGTTCACCACATCAATGCACTATATTTTGGGATATTGGTTTCTGGACCCCAGCCCTATCTTGGTTACCATAAGTCTTAGATTTTGACCCATAAGAAAAAAATGGAAATTGAGAACATTTGTCTCTCTCTGAAAAAAACTTTTCCTTCCGTATCTCATACAGAACCAACAACAATAGAAAGGTATTTTTTTCTTTCTGTTGTTGTCCTATATTAGGACAATGCAATTTCAAAGTCAGTGAACAGATGGTAAGACAGAAATCATACAAAATAAGACAGAAAGAAAAAAGATGGGGCACTATGGCGGCCCATGCCTGTAACCCCGGCACTTTGAGAATTGCTTGATGTTAGGAGTTTGAGACCCACCTGGGCAACTTAGTAAGACTCTATCTCCACAAAATAAAACAAAAACAAAACTTAGATATGGTGGCAAGTGCTTATAGTCCCACTACTCCAGCTACTTGGGAGGCTAACGTGGAAGAATGGCTCAAACCCAGGACTTCAAGGCTGCAGTAAGTGATGATCCCACTACAGTTCCACCTGGGCAACAAACCAAGACTCTGTCATGCACACATACAAAAAGAAAGTCGGGGAAAAAAAGAATAAAAGAGGGAAGGATAGGAAATTGTGTGGTTTAAAAGAGGTATCTACTTACAGAAATCATAAAGTGGCATCCACAGAACTTACTGACTGATTGCCATTGCCTATTTAACAATTTCCCTTCTAATGTCGATGTTAAAAGCTATAAGGGCCAGACCTATTTTGTCCATCATTTTGCAAATAACCTGGAGTCTGAAATATAGCAGCTGCTTCACACATGTTAATGAATGAGTGAAACTAGTAGAAAACTCCTTATAGGAAGTAAAAAATTAGATACTTGTTTTGGACATGTATGGAAATGTAAAAGCTTTCTTTCCTCTCTACCTCTTTTTTTTTTTTCAAATACAATTAAATATAAGGCTTATTTTGTTAAATATTCTTTTCTCTGAAACACCACAACTCTGCCAGCTTTCCATTTATTTTTAAATTTTAATTTGTTCTTAGTCCCCATTTCCTGACAGATTGTTTGACAATATCTCTGACAAGGTAAAGGAATCAAAAATCTCACAAGGCCAAACACGGCTAGTTTGTGAGGATAGTCTGTCTCTCTTATTTCTGATTTGTAAACATCTTTTTAGCACATCTGCAGAGTTACAACAGGAAGAAAACCTATGTCTTCTTCCTTGAATGGCTGAATCTGAGACAGCAACTTGAAAAACAGAGTTACACGTTAAAAGCAAGAACTATTCTAATTAGGTATGTACTAGAGATTGTATTACATCCACAAGGAAATATCCACACAAATACTGATCAATTATAAGCACTCTCTTAAAATTAAGATTGCCAGATTTAACAAATAAACATACAGGACACCAAGTTAAACTTATTTTTCAGATGAACAATAAATAATGTTAGTATATGTCATGAAGCCTTTATGATTCTTTTATTTTGGAATATCATCTTGCTTTTATCTGAAATTCAGATTCAACTGAGTGTCTTGTATTTTCTCTGGCAATGTTACCTAGGATGGATCTTCAGGAAACCAGTCTTTTGTGATGTGATTCAGGAGATTCAGAATGAGAGTAAAATTTTGAGACTCGAACTTGCAGCCCACTTTGATCCAGTAATATGGAAGATAATCAGTTTGCAAATTCAGAGAAGGAAGATGAGTACTTTTTTGAGAA
This sequence comes from Rhinopithecus bieti, assembly GCF_001698545.2. Classification (NCBI taxonomy): domain Eukaryota; kingdom Metazoa; phylum Chordata; class Mammalia; order Primates; family Cercopithecidae; genus Rhinopithecus; species Rhinopithecus bieti. Next base: position 2,698,018 of record NW_016810869.1, on the reverse strand, counting down.
TATCTTTTTACTCCATTAAGTATTTTTAGTAGTACTATATTAACTATTTTTCTGATAGTAAATGTTTCTAGGAGTGCTGATTATCCATCATTCTTCAGTTTGTACTGAATTCAATTGAAGAAGTTGTGGAGGCTGTTGGATTATTCAGTATAGTCTGGAAAATGCTGCTGTTTTATTCCGATTCATGCAATATCCAGTTGATCATCGCTCTATAAGAAATGAATTTTCCATAATTTTTTATTATCTTTTCAGTATGTTCAGCATATTCTTGAGAAATATAATATTTCATGGCAAAATAATTATTTACATCATAGAAACATGCATTCTTTTTTTTTTTTTGAGATGGAGTCTCGCTCTGTCGTCCAGGCTGGAGTGCAGTGGCCGGATCTCAGCTCACTGCAAGCTCCGCCTCCCAGGTTCACGCCATTCTCCTGCCTCAGCCTTCTGAGTAGCTGGGGCTACAGGCGTCCACCACCTCGCCCGGCTAGTTTTTTGTATTTTTTAGTAGAGACGGGGTTTCACAGTGTTCGCTAGGATGGTCTCGATCTCCTGAACTCATGATCCACCCGTCTCGGCCTCCCAAAGTGCTGGGATTACAGGCTTGAGCCACCGCGCCCGGCTGAAGCATGCATTCTTTATTAGCTGTGGAAGAACAAAACATATGACAACTATTAAAAAATAATACACTTTTTGCTGGGTGCAGTGGCTCACACCTGTAATCTCAGCACTTTGGGAGGCCAAGGCAGGTGGATTGCCTGAGCTCAGGAGTTAGAGAACAGCCTGGGCAACATGGCAAAAACCCATCTCTATTACAAATAAAAAAAAAAAAAAAAAAATTAGCCAGGTGTGGTGGCACACACCTGCAGTCCCAGCTACGCGGGAGGCTGAGGCATAGGAATCACTGGAACCCAGGAAGTGGAGGTTGCAGTGAGCCAAGACCACGCCACTGCACTCCAGCCTGGGTGACACAGTGAGAGTCTGCCTCTAATAATAACAATAATAATAATAATAATAATAATATACTTTTGATAATTTTCTATAGACTCTCTGTTTTTTAGCTTAATTGAATTGTTTCAAGTTAATAGCCATATTAGCGATATCATGTCATTTAATGTGAAAGACAACGATTTTATTTATTCAAATGAGATATGTGTGTGCATGTGTATGTGTACATGTCTCTGATGAACCTAACACAACAATCTAAGTGGTAAAATGGTTTAATGCTACCCAACTACATAGAAGATAAGCTTCTATTTACTTGTATTCAATATGTATTTGTACTCACAAAAAGTAATACATGTTTTGGTGCTGAATGTATAAACTAAATATTTTTTTTGAATTGGGTTTTGTGAGTATTCTTGGATTAGGCTTAATATTGGCTATAAAACAGTAAATTCACCAATGTCTTAAAATGCATGCAGCTAATTTTATTTCCTTATGCTATTGAGAACAAATAACCTTTAGATATTTCTTCAAATTCCAGAAAATATAAGTTATGATGCTGTCCAGGGTCAGAATGCAGCATTCTTCCCTGATGGATCCTGATAGTGTTACATAATGGAAGTTTATGTGCACATCCACAATGAAGTGATGTATTTCCAATTATTGCCAAGTCCGAAAGTGCACAGAGCACTGGAGAAGTCCTCTGGGCCTAATGTCTAATTATATGTACCATATTTATTTATATATAATTTTCTCAGTAGTACCAGGACATCTCATTTCGGGTAGATGGATGGATGGATGGATGGATGGATGGATGGATGGATGGATAGAGATAGAAGATAGATGGATGGATGGATGGATGGATAGATAGATAGATAGATAGATAGATAGATAGATAGATAGATAATAGATAGATGACAGACAGATTATTTTTTGAGATGGATCCTTGATGTCACCCAGTCTGGAGTGCAATGGCATGATGTTGGCTTACTGCAACCTCTGCCTCCCAGGTTCAAATGATTCTCTTGCCTCAGCCTCCTGAGTAGTTGGGATTACAGGCACCTGCCACCATACCTGGCTAATTTTTTTTAATTTATTTTTTTTTTAGTATCGATGGGGTATCACTATGTTGGCCAGTCTGGTCTCAAACTCCTGACCTCAGATGATCCACCCACCTTGGCCTCCCAAAGTGCTGAGATTACAGGCCTGAGCAACCACACCCAGCCCACAAAATATATTTTTGATGTCAAGTACAGCACCCTTAAATTCTTTGTGCTGAAAATGACTCTCTAGTGAAAATCCTATTTAAAAATACATCTTTTAAACATAATGTTCAATATGCATAATATTTTGCTGACAACTATGAATCTCCACAATTTTTAGAATTTTAAGTAATTTATAGAGCTAGAGTTCTTGGGGCTTGCTAAAGAATAAGAAGGGCTCAAGAATGACACTAGGAATTATTATGTAATCAAATATATCAATGGCAATTGAATGTGAGAAGAATGGGGGAATGCATCTTCAAAAACAAACAGAATCAGGTATTCTGTTTTAGCAATATTACTTTTGAGATCTCTATTAAACATCTGGTAGGAGATATTCTTGCATTTTTGCTGGTCTGCACCAAAAGATTAATTTAGTTTCAGCCTCTGATGTGAAGTACTTGTTCAAAACTTTAATCTGCTCCTTGGCAAAATATGTTTTCTAGAACTGTTTGTTGCTCTCACAGAATAATTTAGGTTTTACTAGTTCAATTACTTGTAAGGAATTCCTAGGGAAGACATAATTCCAGAGTGGTTTGGTTTTGGTTTATCTATTTTTTAATAAAAAATCACAATGCAAAGATTTTCTTCTTTTCAATTGCCTCAAAGACAACAACATTTTCACATAGCTTTTATCTGTGAATCTCAACATGGGCTTGTCTTCTATTTGTACACTTAATCAATGGGGTAGAATCAGAAATGTTACTCTTGTTCTTCCTTTCTGACATTGGGCTCACAACACTGAAATTTCTCCAAGGCTGCTGTCCTTCTCTTTTGCATGACTATTATAAAATGCAAAAAGCTTTTGACAACCTGAATAAATATTTTATAGTATTTTTTCTTATTTCTCACAGTGGAGTTGCTACTTCATTCTCCATAGTCTTGTAAACTTCAGAGATTTCCAAGACCAAACGGAAAATGCTGTGGTACCAAGTTTGTAGTGAAAGCATCCACCATCATTCCAAATGTATAATGTTATGAACAGAATAATAAAGACCACATAAATATTTTAACAATAACTTTGGTCTAAGTACAATTTGATGTTTAAATAAAAACTGGTATTATTTTATTAAAATTAAAATTATAAACTATATGATATGGGTTTTAAAAACTACAACATTATACATTAATGCAGACAGTAAAGAGTAAAAACAAGTTAGAAATCTGTTATCTTTTAGAGATAGCCAACACCTAACCCTCTCCCTAACTTGCAAGGATAACCTATTGGTGGTAACAAATATATGCTGAGAAGGTTTCATGACACATAATCCAGATCCTTTATTTTTCTGTAGACTCACAGCTAAGGTACATTTTCAGTCAATCTGATTATCCTGCTCAGGATTTTGAATGTTGAAGGCATTTTGCAAAATATAGTTTGAAATGTTTCATAGTAGCAGTTATACCCTTTGACCCTAGTCCTGGAGTGCTGGTGTATTTCCTTCAGCCCATCTCTCTTGGTGACATACCCCTGTGCATAATTTGACCGATTGCCTATCTATCCAAGTTATGGATTTCTCTACATGGCAACCCTGATCTTCATGTACACAAACAGTTAATGGCACAGTAAACACAATATTTTTAATTAAGAAATAGAAGTCAGTTTTGTAATTGAAAATATTGTGTTTATTGTGTCAATGCAATGTAAGCACGCATGTATACACAAAGTAAAAATATTAACAGCAAGATGTTACATCACCAACATGGTTTTTATTACGGCTTGTAGTTTTTACAGTTTGACATTGGGCAAGTAACACTGAAATGTTAAAATGGTCTTAATACTATGTAGCATCTGCTTTAAATAAAATAATAGGTTTCAATGCAGAATCACATCACATATTATTAAACATATAGAAAAATTACATCTTTGTAGGCTAATTAACATATTCTATCAAAACTTTAAGGGTAGGCTGAGTGTGTGCAGTGGCTCACACCTGAAATACCAGCACTTCAGGAGGCCAACATGGGTGGATCACTTGAGGTCAGGATTTCAAGACCAGCCTGACCAACGTGGCAAAATCTGGACCCTACTAAATACAAAAATTAGCTGGGCATGGCGGTGCATGCCTGTGGTCCCAGCTACTTGGGAGACTGAGGCACAAAAATCTCTTGAACCCTGGAAGTGGAGGTTGCAGTGAGCTGAGATTGCACCCCTGTACTCCAGCCTGAGCCACAGAGTGAGGCGCTTTCCCCACCCCACCAAAAAAAAATAAGAACTTTAAGGGTATTTTCCCTACATATATATGATCCAGTAACTTTGCTTTATGGAATCTTCAAGAGAAACGACAAAAAAAAGCACATAATGACAGTGATAATAATAATTATGATACATTTGAGGCAAACTAAATAAAGCAGTGACTAAATCATCTGTCATACTATGGAATACAATGTAATTGCAAAAAATAGACCAAAATTATTAATTTTCTATATGTATGTATGTGTGTGTATAACAATGTGAATGTATTTCCAAAGCAAGTTGTACAGTATTGACAAAGTTCTAATAATAATATGTGTAGTATCAATGTTTACAAAATGAAATTAAATCTAAGTAATATTCTATGTTTTTGTGGATACACTTATGTTTGTCGATGCATAAAAATTGTCTGAAAGATACACTTTAAAATAATAATTGTTTCCTTTAGTGAGATTGTGAGGTCTCAGTCAATGTTGAAGTTTGGGCTATCTTGAAGGAGAAACCTTATTAAAAAGAATAATCCATTTACTGCCTGCACAATTAAAATTGAATTTAATGAAGAGGGAAAACTAATTATTCAGAGATCATATTTTATTGAATTTGAGCAAAAGGTGATGTTACTATTTTGAATGCAAGCCAACACATACACACTTTATCTATTTAAATAAATCTGATCTAAAACTAAGTGTCAACATTCTCTATATCTGTAATGGGTACTCTGCATTTAATAGAAAACTAATTAATGCACAACTTAAAATTGCAATCAAAAGGAAAACAATTAGTTGAATTGAAGTTTATAGAAAATAATGATAATTTAGTGAAAAATATTTTATAGCAAGTGTAGTCAGCCTTGATTAACAGAATTTCTATTTATATAATTTCACTAAACTTAAACATTATAAAACAACAACAAAAAACACATCCTACCATCCTACAGGTTTTATGAAAGTCAGTATTCAGTTATGGACCAATATTTTGTTTTCTGTTTGTGGAAGAAAAAGTCACATAATTATTTCAGTTTATTTTGTTTTCTGTATTAGAAAAACTTTCTTTAAGAAGACTATTCTTGACTTCAAGTGAAATTATTTACAGTAACTATCACCCTGTAATACTCCCAAGAAAGAGTGCCAATGGTGTATATTTCAGCCTACTTGATAGATTTTGGGCATATCTTGCATGCATAATTTTGTCATTTAACCATTGTTTCAGATATTGTGTTCAGTGGGTTCTAGATAATTGTTAATTTTTATTGTCTTCCCAAGACTTTAAAAATTGTATTATTTAAATACTTTCATTCTACATAGTTATTTAAATATTGTTATTAAAAGTTCCCAAAATGCAATCTCAGAGAACTACAGTTGAGTACCTCGAGAGTAGTCATAGACTTGGTGTACAAGGAGTTGCTTCTCACTTGACTGCTCTATAGAGCTATAGTTCTCGAAGTGTTTTTCATAGATGCTTGTGAAACTCTAAGACTCATTCAGGTAGCTTGTGTGCTAAAATTACTTTCAAAATCATGCTAAGACTTATTTTTGGTCTTTTTTATTGTGTTGATATTTGGACTGATGGTACAAAAGCAATTGTAGGTGAAACTACTAGTGCCTTACTATGGCTCACAGTGCTGACACTGTCTTTGAATCTGCGGGGAAAGATTTAAAAAGGAGAGGAGGATGGGTAGGAGGAGAAAGAAGCAGCCACCGGTTTCAATTAGGCATTTGTTTTAGCAGAAACAGCAACAACAACAACAAAACCAGCAAAACCCTCAACTTTTGGATAGATACATTTTTAATACATTGAGTGATGAAATAAAATGTATTCATACAGCATTTTGCTGCATACCAAAGTACAGTTGTCTCTCAAAGAGAAAATGCTTCTGAGATTTTTTTGGACTACAAACTAAAACAGCCACTTTAAAAAAATGGAACACTATTTTTATTTGAAAGAATGACAGATAAACTATGTTTAATTGGATTTCTGCATTTGGTGATAGTTTCTTGAAAGTAGATGAAGTGAACCTGTCACCTGTAGGAAAACAAGGGTTCGTAGTCCATGATAAAATATGAGCTTTCAAGTTAAAAAATAAGAATTTTACAAAACTCTTATTTGCCACTATGTGGTTGACAACTTTCAAACTTGAAGGATTTGCTCATTAAGTCAGTGGAGAGAACAATTTTGAATTTATAAATACTATTTAATAAAATACATCAACATTTGGAAAACTTGTATAGCTCAGTGAATGAATACTTTCCAAATAACTAAGAACCCGATGATACAAAATTATGCACAGATTGAAGATCTGTTAAAAATGCAAGACAGAATAACATTTTTAAAATTATTGCCTAAAAAGTTTGTTTACATGTTTTCAGATTCCACAATGCAATTAATCTTTAATAAATTAATGCTTGTTGAATGTCATAGTGTCAAAATTGAGTATCTATATTTATCTGATGAGACTTGAGCACCATATATTAAGTTAGACCACGACAAGATTTGAGGCAAATTAAAGATTTGATCCAGACAGTCATTTTCTAACCACTACGTATAAATATCAGGTTCAGTACCGGTTATTTCACTGTCAGTGCAACCTGAGAATTAAAGTTCTTATTTCCTCAGGTCGGGAATGTTCAGCCTGAAGTGCACGAGTTTTGTGGGGCTACTTCTATGGCTCACACAACATCTTCCTTTGTTTCCATCCTTTAGAGACTACTTTTATTATAGAAACATATACCAGTGAAGACTTCACTTTTTTCTTTTTTTTGAGACGGAGTCTCACTTTGTCGCCCAGGCTGGAGTGCAGTGGCGCGATCTCGGCTCACTGCAAGCTCCGCCTCCCGGGTTCACGCCATTCTCCCGCCTCAGCCTCCCGAGCAGCTGGAACTACAGGCGCCCGCCACCACTCCCGGCTAATTTTTCTATTTTTAGTAGAGACGGGGTTTCACTGTGTTAGCCAGGATGATCTCGAGCTCCTGACCTTGTGATCCGCCTGCCTCGGACTTCACATTTTAATGCTGCATACATGCTGATCAGTACTCTGATAAAAAATAAAGCATGATGAAAAAAATAGTGATTGATAAGGGATGCCGGTTTTTTTTTCTTTTCTTTTTTTTTTTTTGACGGAGTTTAGCTTTTGTTGCCCAGGCTGGAGTGCAGTGGTGCAATCTCAGCTTACAGCAACCTCCACCTCCCAGGTTCAAGAGATTCTCCTGCCTCAGTCTCCCAAGTAGCTGGGATTACAGGCATGCACCACCACGTCCAGCTAATTTCGTATTTTTAGTAGACTAGGTGGACAAATAGTTTCTCTGAAGAGGTGACCAGCAAGTAAACAAGCTCTGAAAATACCTGGGTAAGAACTTACCTGGAATTGGGAGGTAAGTACCTGTTTGTCATGTTTGATAGAGAGAAATAGGCTCAATTGTATCAACCAAAGTTAATTAAGCAGGGAATGATAAGAGATACGGTGGGAGAAGTTGTCAGGTGAGAGGTCATAAAAGTCCCTATGGGCATAAATGAAAATGTACATAGAAGGGTGATATATTTTGAATATCTGTTTCCTCTAAATCTCATGTTGAAATGTGCCCCCTCCCCGCCATTTTGAGGTTGGGCCTAGTGGGAAGCTTTTGGGTCCTGGGTGCAGACCCTTCATAAATGGCTTGGTGCTGTATTTGTGGTAGTGAGTGAGTTCTCTATTAGTTCACATGAGAGCTGGTTGTTTAGAAGACATGTAACACACCTTATCCCGCTTTGCCTCCTTCCATAACTGTAGGTTTCCTGAGGCTCTCACCAAATGCAGATGCTGGCACTATGCTTCTTTTCCATCTGCAGAATCATGAGTCAAAGTAAACCACTTTTCTTTACAAATTATCCAGCCTCAGATATTCCTTTATAGTAACACAAGTTTAATTATCCTTTGTGTTAACAAAGGGTAATTAAAAGTTAAGATGGAAGTCAAATTTCTTTGGCTCAATTCTAGCTCTATCCTGTATTACCAGTGTCAGGCTGTTTAAACAATAGCACTTCTATTTTTTTCTTGTGTGCTCCTGAAAGTAACCATCATATTTGGAGAAAGAGTATTTGTAAGTATTTATACCTACTTAAAACTCTGCATGACACATGGTAAACATTACAGACACCTTAGCTGTCATTGGTAGTAATATTAAATGTAATGAGGATTATTAGCTATTATTACTATTAATGATTGTGATGTAAGAACTATCAGAGAGTGTTAAATGGGAAAATGTCATAACCTGATTCAAAATTTAAAATAAATCACTCTGGCCTGCATGGAGATAAATGGCACAGTGAAGGTAAGAGAGGAAGTTGGTAGAATACCCAACAGGCTAATGGAATAATCCATGTGTACAATGACAGCAGTTCAACAGATAGCAGCAGTAAAAGGGGCATTGGTTAGATTCAGTAAATACATTTGAAGATAGCCTATAATTGGGAAAAAAGTACCATTTTATATGCTTATTTGTTTATTTGTTTCTGGCTTTTTTCTCTTTTCTTTAGCTTGCTACATTGCATATCTAGTTGACTGGCCTATTATTTTACTTGAATAGTTGACTTCAAATGCAGTATTTATTTTTCAGAATGTGTTAAATCTAAAAATAAAATATCACATTAGTTATACTCAATTTTTATAATTTCTAAATCTTTGTTTCAAAATATTTAGTCCCCAAGTAATTAAGAGTTCTCTAAATCTCATGTGCCTCTTATTATTGTCATGTGTATGCTTCTGTCCCCTGAAATAAATTAACCTCCTGGTCCACATATGCTCTCGAAGCTTTGTATTAAAAGTCTTGCATTTCCTGCACACAACTACTCATTCTCTCTGGGGCAACACATCTGGTTCATCCTCTTAATCTGAGCTTTCAAACTTTTATGTTCATAGAAAACACCTGGGGATCCTGTTCAATTGTATATCCTGATTCTGTAGTCCTGGACAGTTGCCTGACAGTTTACATTTCAAACAAGCTGCCAGGTCCTGTCAATGCTGCTTGTCTGTGGAAGACACTTTGTGTAGTGATGCTCTGAATGTCCCCTACATTTTTAATGACTTTCTATAATATCAGAGGCTGGTTTCATTTACGTAGGTTTTCATCTATGGGCTGAAAGTTAGCCAATTAATACACAAATCTTTGGTATACACACAGAAGCCAAGGGCAGCAAAGTTCTGTTCAAGCATATGCTTCCACTGAATTTGTGTTTCTTAAGGACAATTTTAATGTCAACATACATTGTTTATAAATAATTCTTGGCATACAAATTTCAGTATTCGTATGAAAAGGACAGGTTTTCTAAACAGAGTATACTAATGTTTATTTTTTCTTTTCCTAATATTGTGGGTAATGCCTAAGATTGATAGTGAAGGGCAGGCCGAGGGACTGTTATCCTCAGAAAAGAGGGTCTTACAGTGCGAGGACCATGAAGTTAAAGTGGCACAGTTGATGAGGTCAAAGCCCTGATTTATGCTCACTTGGTCATTCCACTTAATTTGAAGTTATGTTTTATAAACTTAAAGTCGTGTTTGTTTATAACACATTCAGTATACACATTGCTTTGTTCATTCCTGGGCACTGAAATATTTAATAGCAGAAGAAAATTGTCAAGGGCCATGTGCTTTGAGGTTGGTAAGAGGAGTTTACAGTTTGAAATTGTTTTCAAAAGCTTCTATCAGTGCCTTGGAGGAATGCTTGTCACAAAACAATGGTTTAATTTGCTCCCAATGAAAAAGATGAAGAGGAAGGCAAGTGAAGAAAGGATATGAAACTAAATGAAGTAAAACACTGAATATCTCAACTGATTTTTATTATTGATGTCCCCCCTTTCATTGTTGTAGAAACATTATTTCCAAAGTTGGTTTGATCTTTGTAACGTCTCATTGGGTCTCCTGAGAGTCAGACAGAAATATATCAATATAATAAGAAATCATTATGAGGCTAGGCGAGGTGGCTCACATCTGTAATCCCAGCACTTTGGGAGGCCCACATGGGTGGATCACCTGAGGTCAGGACTAACATGGTGAAAGACCATCTCTACTAAAAATACAAAAATTAGCCAGGTGTGGTGGCTTGCACCTGTAGTCCCTACTAATCAGGAGGCTGAGAAAGGATAATTGCTTGAACCTGGGAGGCGGAGGGTGCAGGGAGCCGAGATCACTCCACTGCACTCCAGCCTGTGTAACAGAGTGAGACTGCGTCTCAAATGAAAAAAAAAAAAATCATTTTGAGTCCTTTGAAAATACTTGAAGCAATAAGCATCACATTTAAAGAACATAATATAGGATGCATTAACAACCTTCAGATTTGTTTTCCTCTTATTTTGAAATATTTTTTAAATGTTAGTAACTCTTTTGACAAAATACACATGCATACTCATACACACATACGCACACCAGAAAGCATCATGTCCACAATTATATGGAATCAAATTAATAAGGGAAACTTAAATAGATTTTGAAACTAGTGAGTTTTTAATTGATTCACACCAGCAAAATTTATTAAGAAGAAATAGGGTAATCATTTTAGAGTTTCAGTACATGTATATTTGTGTCTTTCTATCTCGACAAAAAGCTGTGCCTTTCCAAGCATCCTTTCTCTCATTATTATTTTTTTAATTATTTTTTTCTAAGTTTTCATTTTTGGGGGAACATAGTAGGTATATACATTTGTGGGTTGCATGAGGTGTTTTGATACAGGCATGCCTTGTGTGATAATCATATCATGGTAAACTGGTATCTGTCACCTCAATATTTATCCTTTGTGTTATAATACAATTATACTCTTTTAGTTGTTTTAAAATGTACAATTTTCATTTTTTACTATAATCACCCTGTTGTGCTAGCAAATACCAGGTCTTATTCATTCCTTCTAATATTTTTTATACCTATTAGCCATCTCCACTTCCCCGCAACCTACTACTACCCTTCCCAGCCTCTGGCAACCATCTTTCTACTCTCTGTCTCCATGAGTTCCATTGTTTTAATTTTTAGCTCCCACAAATAAGTGAGAACATATGAAGTTTGCCTTTTTGTGCCTGGCTTAATTTACTTAACATAATGACCTTCTGTTTCATTCATGCTGTTGCAAATGACAAGATCTCATTCTTTTTTATGGCTGAATGGTTCTCCATTGCATATATGTACCACTTTTCTTTATGCATTCGTCTGTTTATGGACACTTAGGTTGCTTCCAAAGCTTGGCTATTGTGAATAGCGGTGCAATAAACATGCAGTGCAGGTATCTCTTCCACACGCTGTTTTCTATTTTTTTTTTTTTTTTTTTGGTATATACATAAAAGAAGGATTGCAAGATTGTATGGTAGCTCTACTCTTAGTGTTTTGAAGGACCTTCAAACTGTTCTCTGTAGTGGTTGTACTAATTTACATTCCCACCCACAGTGTATGAGGATTCCCTTTTCTCCACATCTTCATCAGCATTTGTTATTGCCTGTATTTGGGTAAAAGCAATTTTAACTGGGGTGAAATTATAACTCGTAGTTTTGATTTGCAATTCCTCTGATGATTAATGATGTTGAGCACCTTTTTATATAACTATTTGCCATTTGCATGTATTCTTTTGAGACATGTCTATTCAGATATTTTTGCCCATTTTTAATCAGATTATTAGATTTTTTCCCACAGAGTTGTTTAAGCACCTTATATATTCTGAGTATTAATCCCTCGTCAGACAGTTTGCAATTTTTTTTGTCCATTCTGTGGGTTTTGTCTTCACTTTGTTGATTGTTTCTTTTGTTGTACAGACGGTTTGTAACTTGAAATGATCCTATTTGTCCATTTTCGCTTTTATTGCCTGCGCTTGTGGGATATTGCTCAAGAAATCTTTGCCCACTTCGATGTCCAGGAGAGTTTCCCCATGTATTATTTCAGTAATTGCATACTTTGAGGTCTTAGATTTAAGTCTTTAATTCATTTTTATTTGACTTTTTTATAGAGAGAGAGGTAGAGTTCTAGTAGTTTCATTCTTCTGTATATGGATATCTAGTTTTTCCAGCATCGTTTATTAAAGGGACTGTCCTTTCCCCAACATACATTCTTGGAAACTTTGTCAAAAATGAGTTCATTGTAGATGTATGGATTTATTTTGGGGTTCTCTGTTCTGTTCCACTGGTCTATATGTCTGTTTGCATCTCAGTATCATATTGTTTTGGTCATTATAGCTCTGTATTATAATTTGAATCAGTTAATTTGATTCCTCCAATTTAGTTCTTCTTGCTTGGGATAACTTTGGCTATTCTGGGTCTTTTGTGGGTCCATATAAATTTTGGGATTGTTTTTTCTATTTCTGTGAAGAATGTCATTGGCATTTTGATGGGGATCACATTGGTTCCATAGATTGCTTTGGGTAATGTGGACATTTTAATAATACTGATTCTTCCAATCCATGATAATAAAATATTTTTTCATTATTTCGTGTCTTCAATTTTTTTCATCAATGTATTGTAGTTTCCATTGTGGAGAACTTTCACTTTTTAAATAAGTTGATTCCTGGGTATTTTACTTTATCTGTAGCTGTTATCAATGGGATTACTTTCTTGATTCCTTTTCAGATTATTCATTGTGGGTATACAAAATGCTACTGATTTTGTATGTTGATATTGTATCTTCCAACTTTACCAAATTTGCTTATCGGTTATAATAGGTATTTTTTTGGTGGAATCTTTTGTCTTTTTTTTGAAATATATAATCATATCCTCTCCAAATAAGGATAACTTAACTTTTTTCTTTCCAATTTGGATGCCCTTTGTTTCTTTTTCTTGTCTGAATGCTCTAGCTAAGCCTTCCAGTACTGTATTGAATAACGGTGATGAGAATGGGCATCCTTGTTGTGTTCCAGATCTTAGAGGAAAGGCTTTCAGTTTTCCCCCATTCATATGATATTAGCTATGGACCTGTAATATAAGACTTTTATTATGTTGAGATATGTTCCTTCTATACCCAGTTTTCTCATGGTTTTCACCAGAAAGAGATGTTGAATTTTATTACATGTTTTTTTCAGCATCATTAAAATAATCATATGGATTTTGTCCTTCATTCTGTTGAAATGATGTGTCACATTGATTGATATGCATATGTTGTACCATCCTTGCATTTCTAATATAAATCCCCCTTGGTCATTGATATGGTTAGGCTTTTTGTCTCCACCCAAATCTCATATCGAATTGTAATTCTCATAATCTCTATACATCAAGGGAGAGGCCAGGTGAAGGTAATTGAATCATGGGGATGCCCCATGCTCTTCTCATGATAGTGAGTGAGTTCTCATGATATCTGATTGTTGTATAAGGGACCCTTCCCCCTTAACACAGCACTTCTCCTTCCTGCCATCTTGTGAAGAAGGTGACTTTCTTCCCCTTTGTCTTCCACCATGATTGTAAATTTCCTGAAGCCTCCCCAGCTATACTAGATTGTGAGTCAATTAAACCTCTTTCCCTTATAAGTTACCCAGTCTTAAGAAGTTCTTTATAGCTGTACGAAAATGAAGTAATACAGTCATGATGAATAATCTTTTTAATGTGTTAAATTTAGTTTGCTAGTATTTTTTGAGAATGTTTGCATCAATATTGATCAGTGACATTAGCCTGTAGTTTTCGTTTGTTTGTTTGTTTTGCTTTGTTTTTTTGATGTGTCTTCGTCTGGTTTTGCTGTCAGGGTAATACTGGCCTTGTAGAATACATTGGTAGTTATTCTCGTCTTTACTTTTTGGAAAAGCGTGAGTAAGACTGGTATTAGTTTTTCTTTAAGTGTTTGGTAGAATTCCGCAGTAAAGCATCTGGTTCTAACATTTTCTTTGCTGGGAGAATTCTTACTGTGGCTTTGATCTCATTACTTGTTATTGGTCTGTTCAGGTTTTGTATTTTTTATGATTCAATCTTGATAGGTTGTATGTGTCTAGGAATTTGTCCATTTCTTCTAGATTTTCTAATTTATTGGCATATAGTTGCTCATACTAGCTACTAAATATACTTTGAACTTCTGCTGTCTCAGTGGTAATATCTCCCTTTTCATCTTTAATTTTATTTATGTGGGTCTTTTCTCTTTTTCTCTCAGTCTAGCTAAAGGCATATCAATTTTATCTTTTCAAAAAAACAATTTTTGTTTTATTAATCTTTTGGATTGTTTTCTTTGTTTCAATTTTATTTATCTGAGCTCTGATCTTCATTATTTCTTTTCTTCTCCTAATTCTGGGTGTGGTTTGCTCTTCCTTTTTAGTTCTTTAAGATGTATTGTAAGATTGTTTATTTGAAGTTTTTCTTCTTTTTTGATGTAGGCACTTATATCTATAAACTGCCTTCTTAGTACTGCTTTTGCTGTATCCTTAGGTTTTGGTATGTTGTGTTTCCAGTATCTTTTTTTTTTTCAAGAACATTTTCAATTTGCTTCTTAATTTGATCTTGATACAGTGTCATTCAGGAGCATATATTGTTTAACTTCTGTGTGTTTGTATAGTTTAGAAAATTATTCCTTATTAATTTCTAGTTTTATTCCATTGTATCCTGAGAAGATGCTTAATATTATTTCATTTTTTTAATGTTTTAAGACTTGTTTTGTGACCTAATATATGGTCTATCCTTGAGAATGATTTATATGCTGAGAAAAAGAATGTGTATTCTGCAGCCGTTGGATGGAATGTTCTGAAAACATCTATTAGGATCATTTTTTTCTATAGTGCAGATTAAATCTAATGTTTCTTTGTCGATTTTCTGTCTGGAAAAATCTGTCCGATGCTGAGAGTGGGATGTTGAGGTCTCCAGTTATTATTAAATTGAGGTCTATCTCTCTTTTTAGCTCTAATAATATTTGCTATATATATCCAGGTGCTCCAGTTTTGTGTGCACATGTATTTATAATTGTTGTATCCCATTGCTAATTTGACCCCTTTATCATTATACAATGACTTCTTGTTCCCTTCTTACAGTTTTTGTCTTGAAATCTATTGTATTTGATATAAGTAAAGCTAGTCCTATTCTTTTTTGGTTTCCATTGGCATGGAATATCTTTTTTCAGCCCTTTATTTTCTCTTTATAGGAGAAGTATGTTCTTACAGGCAATGGATCAATGTATCTTATATTTTTTATCCATTCAGCCAGTCTATATCTTTTTGTTGGATACTTTAGTCCATTTACATTCAGTATTTTCTTAATAAGTAAGAACTTACTCCTGTCATTTTGTTTTATGGTGTGTGTGTGTGTGTGTGTGTGTGTGTGTGTGTGTGTGGTCTTCTCTTCCTTCTTTTCTTCCTTCCTGTCTTCCATTTAGTGAAGGTGATTTTCTCTGGCAGTGTGATTTAATTTCTTGCTTTGTGTGTGTGTGTGTGTGTCTATGTATGTGTGTCTCTTGTATGTTTTTTGATTTGAGAATACCATAAGGCTTGCAGATAATATCTTATAACCCGTTATTTTAAGCTGATAACAACACTGCTTGCATAAATAAACAACCAGAAAAGAAAAAAAATAGTAAAAGCTCTACATTTTAATATCATCACCTTCCATTTCTTAACTTTTTGTTCTTTCTATTTTGTACTATCTATGCCTTGAGAAGTTGTTCTGGTTATTATTTTTGGTTGCTTCATCTTGTAGTCTTTCTTAAGATAATAGTAGTTTACACACCACAGTTTAATGTTATAATAATGTACAGTGTTTTTCTGTGTACTTACTATTACCAATGAGTTTTGTACCTTCAGATGATGTCTTAGTGCTCATTAATGTCCTTTATTTTCTGATTGAAGTACTTTCTTTAGCAATAGGACAGGTCTAGAGTTGATTTAAAAAAAAAAACAAAAAAAAACCCCCACCTCAGCTTTTGTTTGTCTGGAAAAGTCTTTATTTCTCCTTCCTGATTGACAGATATTTTTTCCAGACATAATACTCTAGTGTAATTTTATTTTTCTTTCAACATTTTAAATATATTATGCCACTCTCTTCTGACGTGTAAGGATTCCACTGAGATGTCTGCTGCCAGATGTACTGGAGTTCCATCGTATGTTATTGGTTTCTTTTCTCTTGCTGATTTTAGGATCTTTTTAAAGTCCTTGACCTTTGGGAATTTGAATATTAAATGCTGTTAGGTGGTCTTCTTTGAGGTAAATCTCTTTGGCATTCTGTAACCTTCTTGTACTTGGATATTGATATCTTTCTCTAGGTTTGGGAAGATCTCTGTTATTGTTTCTTTGAATAAACTGTTTACCCCTAACTCTTTCTCTACCTCCTCTTTAAGGCCCTCTCAGATTTGCCATTTTAAGACTATTTCCTAAATTTTGTAGGCATATGTCATTTTTTAAATTCTTTTTTAATTTTGTTTCCTTGTGTATTTTCAAATACCCTGTCATCAAGCTTACTTTGTTTTTTCTTTCACTTGATCAATTCTGCTATTAAGAGACTAGTATGCATTATTCAATATGTCAATGGCATTTTTCAACTGCAGAATTTCTGTTTGATTTTTAAATGTTATTTCCATCTTTTTGTTAAATTTGTCAAATAGAATTCTGAACTCCTTCTCTTTGTTATCTTGACTCTGTTTGAGTTCCTTCAATACAGCTATATTGAATTCTCTAAATGTCACATATCTTTGTTTCTCCAAGATTGGTCCTTGGTGCCTTATTTAGTTGGTTTGGTTAGAACGTGTTTTCCTTAATGGTCTTGATGCCTGTTGATGTTTGTTGTTGTTCAGGCACTTATTGCAGCCTTCTCTGTCTGGGCTTGTTTGTACTCATGCTTCTTGGGAATGCTTTCCAGGTATTAGAAAGGACTTGGGTGTTGCAATCTAGACATGTATACAGTAACAGGGCACCCCAAAGGCAGTAATGCTATGGTTCTTGAAGACCCTTAGAGATACCACCTTCATATTCTTAGATAAGATCCAGAAAAAGTCGCCAGATTACCAGAAACATAATCTCATTGTCTTCACTTGCTTTCTCCCAAACAAACAGACTCTCTCTCTGCAATGAGCCACCTGCTGCTAGGGATTGGGTGACATAAGTGCTCCTGTGGCCACCACCCTTAAAACTGCACTGGATCAGACTTGAAGCCAGCACAACACTGGATCTTCCCCAAGGTCTGCTATAGGCATTACCTGGCTACTGTCTATGTTTTCTGAAGGCTTTAGGGCTCTACTATCAGCAGGAAGCAAAGCCAGTCAGTCTTAAGTGCTTTCTTCTCAGAGCAGTGAGTTCCCTCTGATTTCATGCAGGTCCAGAGATGACTTCTAGGAGCTAGGAACTGGAGCCAACAACTTTAGAAATCTACCTGGCATTTCATTCCACTGTGACTAAACTGGCCCTCAAACCATGAGACACAGTCCTTACCACTCTTCCCTCCCCTTTCCACAGGCAAAAGAGCCTCACCACATGACCAGCACCACCAGAGGCCCACAGGGAGTACTGCCAGGCTACCACGGATGTTCACTTAAGGCTCAAAGCCTCTTCAGTCAACTTTTGATGATTGCTTCCAGGCCTGGGACTCACCCTTCAGGCAGTAAGTTCTCTCTTCTGGCCCAGGGAAGGTCAAGAAATGCCATCTAATAGCCAAGACCTGGAATAAGGGAATTCAAGAGTCTGCTTGGTACCCTCCTCCACTGTGGCCAAGCTGGTATCTAAGGTGCAAGATGAAGTCCACTTTACTTTTTGCTTTGCTTTTCTTAAGAAGAAGGAGTCTCTTACCACAGCCATCACAACTGGGAATGTGCTGGGTCTCACCTGAAGCCATCTCAGATTCTCACCCAAAGCCCATGTTGTACTATCTCAGTATCACTGCTGGTTATTCAGGTCCCAAGGGCTTTTTAGTCAGCAAGTGATGGTTTTTGCCAGGACTGGGTCCTTCCCTCCAAGGTAGTGGGTTTCTTCTGTCCTACAGTGTGTCTAGAATTGTCATCCAGGAACTAGCACCTGGAATTGGGCTTCACAACTTTGACTGATGCCCTATCCTACTGTAGCTGAACAGTTATCCAAGACGCAAGAACAAAGTCTTCTTTATTATTTCCTGTCATCTCCTCAAGAGGAAGAAAGGGGCCTCTTTTGAAGCCATGAGCTGCCTGGTGTTGGGGGAGAGGTAGTACAAACACTCCCTTAGCTGCCCTGACTGGTGTCTCAGTAGTTGGCATGCGCTCCAAGTCCACTGGCTCTGAGTCCAGTTCAGCTCTAGGAGTTGTGGACTAGACTGCCTTTCAGTTTATTTGCAGTCCTTCTGGGCTAGACTGCCTTTCCAGTTTATTTACGGTCCCAGAGCACTTCAATTCACATTTGCAAGTCCTGCTGGAACTCAAGTTCTGACCACTGGGATGGGCAATTCCCCTCTGTCTAGGGCTGGTCTGAATTCTCTCTTTGTGGGCAGGTATCAGCTGAGTTAAGCCCAGTTTTCCTTTCCATTCCTTCCCTCTCCAGTGCCTCTTTTAAAAATATGAAGTCAAAACCAGGTACTGTGAGTGCTCACTTTATTATTCTTACGAAGATGTGTGTGTGTGTGTGTGTGTGTGTGTGTGTGTGTGGGTGTGGGTGTGTGTGTGTGTAGATACTTGTTGAACTTGGTGTTCCTGTGGAGGGCAGAATTGTTGGGGTTTTCCATTCCACCATCTTGCTCCACCTCTTCTCCAGTGTGTCTTCCATTATTTTCTCTTCATGGTGCTAAACAATCTCTAGCATGGCTGTTTTGGCAAGACAAAAGCTCATGCAGATATTTTATTGTGCTGCTGATACTTTGGAATGTGTGCAGAATCACCTTGGACATTATCATCATCACCACCATCACCAACATGATTAACAGAAAGAAAAATAAAACCAAGAAAACTGTAATATGAAAAGAGAATCTGAAGATATAAACTTTATATAATAGTTATGGAGTCAAACTGGCATAATTGCAGTGTTTTATTAGTTGCTACTAAGCCATTTACTTTGAGAAACACACATGCTAAATGACATAGAGGAAAAAAACATAAAGTGATTTATGTAGCTAATTTAAATTTTAGATCTGTTTTTCAGTTAAGATTAAGAATATGGAATTCAATTAAATGCAATTATATATAATTTTAATTTCATGTATATGCAAGAGTTATGAGCTTGTCTGTTACACTATCACAATTGCAAATATAAATAGAACTAGAAACTATAAATTCAGAAATATTTCAAATACTATGAAAGGTTTGCTTTTAAAATGTCTAGTACCATAATTATTAAGGGTTAGGCAAATCATTATTTAAAAGATCAAAAATTATGTATTTTATTTAAAAAAATCTTTTGCTGATATAATTAGACATTTTGGACTATGGCAATGCATCAATGCATGTTTGTTGTGTGGGTATGTATGGGGATATGCACATACTACAACATATTGAACATTTATATAGATTTTACCCTAAACTAAAAGTAACTATATAGTAGTAATTGAATAGAATTTAACTATCATTTCCATCATGACTGTGACATACTTTTTAAAAAGCATGAAGAGTGGAATAGAGACCTATTTGAAAGTGTTAACCGGCAGATGAGTCACAATAAAAATTTTTAAAAAATAAATTGTTTGGTTAGAAAGTTAAAACATGATTAATGTTGAAAAATAACTAATAGAAATAGAGTGAGAAAGTTTAACTCAGAAAATTGAGTAAATAATTTAAAACAGTTAAGAAATAGACACATTCACAATTAGAAATGGGGTCCTTAACACATCCTTGTCAGACACATAACTGTATGAACTATTGACCATAAATCAGTAGACTATTGATCTAATCAATATTATCAGCTAACAGGATATAATTGACATGCATAGAATATTTCAACAAAAAACAGAAGAATATGCATTTTTCATGAATCTATAGAACATTGAACAATATAGACCACAACCCGAGTGATGAAACAAAACTCAACATTTCAAAGAATTAAAATCCTACAGAGATTTATATCTAACCATAACAAACTCAAACTAGAAATCAATAACAGAGAGATAACAAAAACTATCTAAACACTTGGAAATTAAACAGCACACTTATAAATAGTTCATGTGTCTAACACATGGGAAGCCTCAAAATAAATTTTTAAATGCATAAAACTTAATAAACATGGGGACAAACATTCATCAAAGTATGTGTGATGTGGCCAAGACAGTTCTGGGAGGAAAATTTATAGCACTAAATTTTACAGTAGAAAAGAAAGTTATCAAATAGATAATAGAACTTTATTTCTCAAGAAATACAAAGCAGTAGAGAAAAAATTAACTCAAAGGCAGCAGAAGGAAAATAATAAAGATAGCAGTAATAGTTGAAATTGAAAATATAAAAACAATAGAGAAAAATCAGTGAAACGAAGAGTTAGTACTTTGAAAGATTCAATAAAAGTGTTGAACTGCTAGCAAGACTGCCAAAAATAGAGAAGATAATAATCATTAATGTCAGGAATAAACTGGAGGTATTACTATAGATTCTGCTGTCATCAAATGGATAATAAGGTGATACAGTGACTAACTTTACACTCATTAATTTGATCAATTAGAAAAAATAATCAATTTCTTAAAACCACAAACCATTGAAGCCAGACTCAGGATGAAATAGGTACTCTGAATAGTCCTGTCACCAATAAAGATACTGAATTTGTATTTAAGAAGCTCCTGAAACAAGATTTCTTCTGGCTTAGATAGTTTCAGTTGAGAATTATTTCAAATATTTAAGGAAGAATTAACACCAAGTTCATGCAATCTCTTTCAGAAACTAGAATTGAAGGATTTCTCAAGGTTCATAATTTTATGAACCCAGTATTTCCCTGTCCCAAATCAAAATTAGCCAAAATAAGAAAAATCTAGACAAGTATCTTATGAACTCAGACACAAAAGCCATCAAAGAATATCTGCAAACTGAATTTAATAATATTTAAACATCATTATAAACTATGATCAACCTAGATTCATTTTTGTAATGCAAGTCAAGTTCAATATTTGAAAATTACTCAGTGTAATCTACCACATCAACAGACTAAAGGAAATTCCTATGATTATATAGATTGACTAAAAAAACCCTTTTGTCAAACTCCAACATACGTCCACAATTAGAAATAGAGAATTACCTAAATGTAATATAGAGTGCCTACCCAAAACAAAACAGAGCAAAACAGAAATCAAAAAAAACTGCATCTAAAATTATTTGTAATGGCAAAACCCTGAATCCTCCCTTTACCTCAAATTTAGAAACAAGACCAATATGTCCACGTGTTTGAACTTTATTTAATGAAGTACTGGTAGTTCTTTCTGCTGTTGTAAGGCAAGAGAAGGAAACAAAGAACAAGTAGATTGAAAAGATGTTGTCTCTCTTTGTAGATGACATAGTTGTTTATGTAGAAAATCTTAAGTAAGTTACAAAAAATCAACTGTAACTAAGTGATTACAACAAGGCCATAAGACCCAAGGACACACGACAAAATATGCAACCAACAAAAAAATCATCACATGTCTATATACTAATAATAAACATATTGAAATAACAATTTTAAAAATAAATGTATACTTCCTCCAGAAAACATATACTTAAATATAAACTTAATAAAACATATACAGGAAATGTCAGTTGACAAATGTAAAATAATGATGAAAGAAATTTTCAAAGTGCTAAATAAATGAAGAGATATATTGGGTGAATAGATTGAGAGACTCAGCAGAGTAAAGATGTTAATTCTACCAAAGTGATCTATAGGTTTAGGCAGGTGCTACCAAAATCCCAGCAAGGGTTTTTTTTTTTTCTGTAGACAAAAGACAAAAATATTTTGAAATTTATACAGAAAGTCACAGTCACTAGAATAGCCAAACCAATCCTGATAATGGAAAACAAAGTAGAAAATATTATCCCACTCAATGTAAAGTACTATATAGCTATTAGTAATAATATAGTCTAGTCTTGGTGGAGGTATAGATACATAGCTTAATTGAAGAGAAGAAAAAACCCAAATATATCTAAATCCACAAACATATCCCTAACTAATTTTTGACAAAGTTCCAAAGGCAATTCAATGCAGAAAAGATAACGTTTTCAAATAATGGTTCTCAAGCAATTGAACACTTATAGACAAAAAAAAAAAAAAAAAAAAAAAAAAAAAAAAAAAAAAAAAAGCAAGTAAAAAATAAACAAGAACTCAGTCTTTAAACCTGTCTCACATTTTATACAAAATTTAACTCATAATAAGCCACAGATTAAATGTAAAATGTAAAAGTGTGAAACTTGTAGCTAAAAATATAGAACAAGTACTTGGAATCTAGGACCGACAGAATCCTTATTGTTTACATCAAAAGCATGAACCATAAGGCAAAAAGGATAAATTAGACTTCATTGAAATCTGAATATTTCACTCTATAAAGAGTGAAAGAAAGCTACATATGAGAAGAAAATGTTTGCTAGCCATGTATTTGGCAAATGAACAGTATCTACAATATGTAAAGAATTCTCAAAAGAAAACAACCCAATTATGAGATGAGTAAAAAACAGCAAGATACATTTCATTGAAGAAGATGTCCCAGTGGCTAGTAAGCACATGCAAAGATGTTCAACATCATCAGACACTGGGGAAACCCAAAATGAACCATATGTATACACCCATCAAATGAACCATACATACACTAATCAAAATGAACCAGGGATACGCAACTATCCAAATGGCCAAACAATACAAAACAAAATCGACAAATACATAAAAAATCAATGCCAATGTCAAATGTGAGTTAGAATGTAGAGGAACTGGACTCAGACATTTTTCATAGAGGGCAAACTAGTCCCAAAGCAGAGGTTAGCTTGTGAGGGTTCTTGGCCTTGCCCAGGAAAGAATTCAAGGGCAAGCCAGATGTAGAAGAAAACAGTCTTATCGAAGAGGCAGTGTTACAGTCTGGCGGAGTTACAGCTCCACGACTGCTCCTGCAGAGCAGGAGCCTACCCACTAGGCAGAGAGCCGCAGCTCAGGGCAGCTTTGCAGTCATATTTATACCCACTTTTAATTGCATGCGGATTAAGGCGTGGTTTATGCAGAATTTTCTAAGAAAGGGGTAGTAACTCTTGGGTCATTGGGTCATGGCCATGTAAAGAGTCGGTAAAAGCTAGGTGTTGCCATTGGAATGATAAATTGACATGGCACATTGGTGGGACTGTCTGATTAGAAAGCTGATTCTGACCAGGCCCTGTTTTAACTTGTCCTCAATCTGGTTCTGTCTCTGAGCCCCACCTCCGGAGGTGAGTCCTGCTTCCTACATCATCTCTGTTGGGAATGTGAACTGGTATACCCACTCTGGAAAAAATGTTTAACAGTTCTGCATTAAAACTAAACATACAATCTAGTGAATTGACTCCTGGGGATTATTCCTAGAGAAATAAAACTTATGTTCAACAAAAGCCTACAGGTGAATGTTCATAACAGCTTTATTTGGAATAGCTCAAAACTGGAAAAAAGCCTATATCAAAATATGGTGCATCCATGCCACGGATTCTTACATAGCCAAAGGGATGAACTATAGATGCATAGTTTCGATGAATCTCCAGAGAATTACATGGAGTCAAAAAAGGCAATTCCAAAAGGCTTCGTACTTTGTGATCCCACTTATGTAACATTCTCGTAATGATAAAATTGTAGAAATTAAGTACAGATATGTGATTGCCAGGTAGGAGGGACATAGTTGGGTTTGAGATTGACAGGGAGTTGAATACGATTTAAAAGAGCAATACAAATATAATTGCAGAGATGGAACTGTCCTATATACATTGACTGAGGTGATGGATGCAATAAATTACATGTGACAAAATTTCACTGAGTTCAATATATACAGAGATATAAAAACATGTAAAACAGGAAAAAAAGTGTATCAATGTTCTTGTACTGGTTGTGATATGCCCTGTGGTTTCAGAATGTTATCATGCAGGGAAACTAGGTAAAGCATAGGTGGAATCTCTGTGTTATTTTGTATACAGTAACTACCTGTGAATCTACAAATACATCAGAATAAATATTTACAATGCAAATTTTAAAAAGAAAATAAAGCTATGTGCTATAAATTTCAAAGTGATATGTTAAAAATATAAAATAAAATAGTCAAGAAAACTAGCCAATCACAGTGGCTCATGCCTGTAGTCCCAGCACTTTGGGAGGCTGAGACAGGCAGATTACTTGAGGTCAGGAGTTCGAAACCAGCCTGGCCAACATGGTAAAACCCCGTCTCTACTAAAAATAAAAAAAAATTAGCTGGGTGTTGTGGCACATGCATGTAGTCCTAGCTACTCAGGAGGCTGAGGCAGGAGAATCGCTTGAACCCCAGGAGGCAGAGGTTGCAGTGAGTCGAGATCAAGCCACTGAACTCCAACCTGAGTGACAGAGCGAGACTCCATCTCAAAAAAAAAAAAAAAAAGTCAAGAAAATTAACCTACAGCTGAATATTCTTCACTAGTTGAGGTAAAAGATTAGCGTGTGGTATATGATAAAACCTCAAATGATTACCACAAACTAAGGTTCGGCATATGACAAACTTCTTCATTCAGGATTTTATATAGATTGGTAGATTTTGAAGCATGAAATTAAAAAAAATACTCTATCTGAAATTGCTCACTTGATACTTATTATATATGATTTGATTATGTTTTAAAATATTGAGTTGAATATTCCACGTTTCACATATGCTGAGAGAAATTGGCAGCAATGACCCTATTCCATTGAATTACTTTTATAGTATTCACTGTCCCTGAAAACAAATGTTGAGTAATATCTATAAGAACTATAATGTTGTTCCAAGTATCAAGGATACTCTTTGCTATAAGGTACACTTCAGCCTACCAGGGAGCAGTTGTAAGATTGTTCTTAATATATTAACAAGAATGAACAATAGCCACTCATTGAAAATAAAGGTATGGAAAGAGAGAAAACAGACATTAATATAACACCTGCATTCCAATATCCCCTTCTCTTCTGAAATTTCTTTTTTAACCTTAATTTCATCTTCCTTTTTCTTTCCATCTGTTTTAAAATCACGATTCCTCATGTTATCATTGCCGTTATCTATCTCTATATCTCTCTTCTATCTCTCCATCTTTTCTCTACTGGGAAATTCATATGACTTTAAAATGAAATTTAAGGTTTTACTTAAATAGTTTTTGCAAAATAATATTTTATGATAATACTTGGAATATTCATAAATAACAATTCTTTGTACAAAGTAACACAATGTGCTGAATAATTTAGTTTAGATTTTTTGAAGTCAATTCACAGTGATTAGGTTATGATTATACATTAATAGAAAAAAGTAAAAAGAGAGATTTTCATTTCTTTTTTTTTTTTTTTCTTTGAGACGGCGTCTCGCTCTGTCACCCAGGCTGGAGTGCTGTGGCGCGATCTTGGCTCACTGCAAGCTCCGCCTCCCGGGTTCAGGCCATTCTCCTGCCTCAGCCTCCTGAGTAGCTGGGACTACAGGCGCCTGACACCACGCCCGGCTAATTTTTTGTATTTTAGTAGAGACAGGGTTTCACCGTGGTCTCGATCTCCTGACCTTGTGATCCGCCTGCCTTGGCCTCCCAAAGTGCTGGGATTACAGGCGTGAGCCACCGCACCCGACCGAGATTTTCATTTCCACGAAAGATATGTTCAGAAGTTTATATTATGCATACAATCATGCTCTTTCCTAGATGAAAAAAATAATTACAAACCATATGGTTAGCATAAAATAAGAAAAGAATACAATTAAGATTTATTTTTCAGTTTGAACAGTAATAAATTTATTCCTTATTTCCTTTACAATTTAATTTGTTCCAGATGGTTCCAATATGTCTATTTTTACTCTAACTCTCATTTCAATGGAACAATGTAGTTCTGCCACACAATTTTTCAACTTGCTTTTGTTTTCATGTTTTGAAACTAACTTATTTGATGTTTATCTATGGAAAACTCAGTATTCTTAAAGCAAAATAAAATAACATATTTCTAATTAAAAAGAGTAATCTTAAAATTACTTTTAAGCCTGTGCCCATCCACGGAATAAATATTTTATAACTTTTCCTCAGATCAAAAGAGTACATATTAAAGAATTCTAGAAAATACTGGAAAATGTACATCATAATGCCAATAATTGCTGTATTTCCCTGGAGATATTACAGGTGAATATTTTTTATCCTCTACATTTCTACTTTTCCCTTGGCTTTCTACATGTTTTAGCTTTCTAAGATAATCATAATCAACCAATCATAATAAATGATTGTGCCAAATATCAAAGATGTCTATCAATGAGGAAAAACTTTCTTTTCAAAAATAAAAATTTACAAAAAAGTCCAAATGGCTCAATAGATAATTGGCAATAGAAATTGATAGTTAATTCCAGATAAAGAAATACAAATTTTAAAAATTGTAATGTGAATAAACTTTACACATAAATATCACCTATACCAAGATGACTTATTTTAAATTCAATGAAATTAATACATCTTTTATTCTTTTAAATGTC
>NW_016810869.1:2574643-2671033 GCF_001698545.2 Rhinopithecus bieti | reverse complement strand
AAATATCATCTGTACCAAAATGACTTATTTTACATTTAATGAAATCAATACATCTTGTATTCTTTTTACATGTCAGTTTCTGTATGTCCTATATATGTGATATATATAATTGTTTACATATAAACAAATTGAAAATACTTCAATAGTTGAGACAATGGCAATATGATAAAAATGAATTACTAATAAAAAAATTGCCAAAAATTGGGTTAGCTAACTTCGTACCTACAAATGGAATCTATGACGTCAATGGAGGTTTGCAAAGATCTAGTGTTCAAGTGATTGCACATATTTTTCAAGTGCTAAAAATTAAAATAAAAGCTTAATCATGAAAATATATATATACATATAAGTATATATATGCACACATGTACATATGTATATGGATATTATATAAATAACATTGGTTAAAAGAGTCAGTTCATTTAAAAGTGAATATTATGTTTAAATTAAGAAGGTAGAATACAGACACCCTTTCTTTTGGGTGAATATATATATCTAGAATATATTTAGTATTTGTTTTATGACTGGTGAACTTGATTAATTTAAGATTAATAAGAATTGATTTATCTTTTTAATTTTATCTAGCTATTACAAAGAAAGTGGTGTGAAATTTTTCTTAGTGCCATAAACAATTAGCAAACAGGACAAGATATACGAAGAAAAACTTACTAGAAATTAGGTGGAGCTGAACACTGATTCCTGAGATAATAGAAAGAAATAAAATTAGTGCAGTGGTTTGCTGGTAAAACAACTGGTTACATATACACACACTCTAAAACAAAAACCAAACAAACATCAAATGTGCCCTGGTCTTTAGCGTTTGCAATTTTTGTGTTACAAGTAGTCACAACATGATTGAATATGTTTCCAATTCATGTTTCCGAAAAGCATGTGGTGCATACAATCAGATCTTGAGAAAGTTATGAGTAGTTTCCAGTACACAGCTGAATGAGCTTTATAGTTATTCTACTTTTTGACCTGAAGACATTTTTCAGACCACAATGTAGGGCTGCTCAAAGCATAGGATGGAATCCTGACAGAGGCAAGAAAAAAGATAATATATTTTGCAGAAGGCAAGTTGGCTGGATTTTGCAGGACAGAGTCCCAGAAAGGAAGAAGTTGTCTAGAGAAAAAGCTCCAGAAGTTTGCATAAAGGTCTCCTCAAGTCTTTAACTGAGTAACTGAGCTATATACCTAAGGGCAAAACACCGTAAAGTGACCACTGGGATCTGTAAGCTGAAAAATTGCCAGATGGGTCTAGGAGCCATTCAAATTTTGATGAGAGTAAAGAGCTCATGTCAAACATAATAGTGACCCGAGGAAAATTATTTCTTGAGAGTAGAGCCAACATAAATGTAGAGTAAAGGCTAGTCTAGACTAGTCCTTGGAAGGGTTATCAGCGGGTTTCAGGAAGATAAGGTTGATGCATAAATAGCTTAGAACCTGCCAAAACAAAATCTCGTATGTTCTGCAGGAATATAACACAACTTAGATATTGAATAATCTAATATTTGTAATATGACTTTTGATATAAAATTGCTAGACAAGTGGAAAAACAAAAATATGTTACCTCTTACCAGAAAATAAAGTCAAACAGGCCACAGAAACAGGCCAAAAAAATGTATATAATTATGGACAAGGATTTGAAAACCACCATTATATATATAATTAGGCATGTAAAGCAGATGTTGCATCTAATGGGAAGAGAAAAGGCAATTATTAAAAATAAAAACTTCTACAGTATCTGAAAATACAAAATACTAATGTAATATTTGAAATTTTAAAATAATAATTACATGAGCTTAACAGTAAGTGGTACATTACTGACAAATGGTCTGTAAATCTGGTGACATAATAAAAAAAATCTAAAGCACACTGAGGGAAAATAAAAATGTGGAAAAAAATAAACTTAGTCTCAGTGACTGACAGGACAATATCAAGCAGAGTTTCATAGTGTAATTAAGCTCCAAAGAATATAAGAAGCATTTAAAAAATATTTTCTAACTTACTTGAAATGGGTTGTAATGTAGCATTTTCATAAAAATGTTTCATCACTATTGTCACATTTGTTTGAGAAATATTGATATAGAATCCTTTTACATAATATTTTTACTTTTCAGCTCTTTGTGTTTCTCTACCCTTTTCTAGTTGAAGTTATTTATTTGAGTTTTTATTATTTCTATATTACTCATCTTTATGAGTTTACATTTAATATTGGGCTTTTACAATTAATGGGGTTTCTGAACATTGGCCTTGGCAAAACATTTGTGACTAAGTCCTGAAAAGCAATTGCAACAAAAACAAAAATTGGCAAGTGAAAACTAATTAAACTAAAGGACTTTTGAGCAACAAAAGAAACTACCACAGGGTAAATGGGCAACCCACAAAAATGGGAGAAAGTATTTGCAAACTATGCATCTGAAAAAGGGCTAATATCCAGAATCTATAAGAAACTTAATTCAATGAGCAAAACTCAGATAACCCTATTAAAAACCGAGCAAAGCACATGAACAGACACTCCAAAAAAGAACACATATAGCTGGCCAAAAATCACGAACAAATCCTTAACATCACTAATCATCAGAGAAATGCAAATCAAAACCACAATGAGATACCATCTCACACCAATCAGAATGGTTATTATTAAAAAGACAAAAATAACAGATGCTGGTGGGAAAAGAGAACATTTATGCACTGTTGGTGGGAATGTAAACTAGTTCAGCTACTGTGGAAAGCAGTTACGAAATTTCTCAAAAAATTAAAAACAGAACTACTATTTGGCCCAGCAATCTCATTACAGAGTATGTATATCCAATGAAAACTAAACTGTTGTACAAAAAAGACACATGCACTCATATGTTCATCGCAACACTATTCACTGTAGCAGAGACATGGAATCAACCTAGGTGACAATGAATGGTGGATTGGATAAAGAAAATGTGGCACATATAGACCACAGAATACTACACAGTTGTAAAAACGAATGAATTCATGTCCTTTACAGCAACATGGATGGAGCTGAAGGTCATCATCCTAAGCAACCCGATGAAGGAACAGAAACCCAAATGTCACATAGCCTCACTTATAAGTAGGAACTAAATATTTATTATTTATGAACATAAATATGGGAGTAAAGGACACTGGAAACTACTAGAGTGGGTGGGGGCACAAGGGTTGAAAAAATGACCTATTGGGTACTGTCCTATTTGGGTGACAAGTTTATTTGTATCCCAAATCTCAGCATCACCCAATATACACGTGAAACAAACCTGAATGTATAACCCCTATATCTAAAATAAAAATTAAAATTATAAAAAAATTAAAAGTACGAGAATTAGGATTTCTTAATTTTGTGCCTGCTTATTTTTCTTTTTAAGTAACACATATTTTATGCATTAGAAATTCTATTTGGTTATTATTTCAGGAAGTGTATTTTTTACACTATTTAATTCCTCAGTTAATTAATTTTCACATTTGGCTCTTTTCTTATACATTCAAGAAGAAATATATATATTCCTCATAGTAAATCAGGCCTTGTATTTCCAAAGTCTTACTGTAAATTTTCCTTGAATAATTATTATTTCTTCATGGTTTAATTTTGCATATTTCTATGAAGAGCAGCCTTGGTTTTGGATGCCATGAAAGGTTCATTATATTGCACCTACTTTGTATTTTTAGTCATTCATATTGATTGATAATCTGTCCTTTGCAGAAATGAGGAGTTTTCAAAAAGTTTATGGAAATATGTATTATGAAAAAAACTGTGCATAAATCTCAACTTTTGCACAAAATAAATATATACTAGCTTGTTATAACGTGTCTAAAAAGGATCCAGTCGAAGGCACTGAGAAGAACGAGACATCAGTTTGAAAACAGCCTCTATCAGAGCAACTTGAATTATGCTAAAATTGAAGTAAGAACAAACATCAAATTTATGGTGAAGCTTGGGTAGGAGAATGGTATAATTGCTGATGCTCTACAAGAAGTTATGGGGATAACGTCACAAAGAAATGAGCAGTTTATGGCCAGGTGCTGTGGCTCACGCCTATAATCCCAGCACTTTGGGAGGCTGAGGTGGGTGGATCACGAGGTCAAGAGATCGAGACCTGCCTGGCCAACATAGTGAAACCCTATCTCTACTAAAAATACAAACAATTAGCTGGGCATGGTGGTGGGCGCCTGTAATCCCAGCTACTCGGGAACCTGAGGCAGGAGAATCACTTGAACCTGGAAGGTGGAGTTTTCAGTGAGCTGAGATGGCGCCACTGCACTCCAGCCCAGACTCCATCCCCCGCCAACCCCCAAAAATAGTAGTTTACAAATGAATAACTCATTTTAAGGAATGAGACAACATTGAAGATGAACCTTGCAGTGGCGGACCAGGTACATCAATTTTCAAGGAAAAAAAAATCATGTTTGACCCTACTTCAAAAGTACATTATAATGATTAAGAGCAGAACCAATATCCAACATCATAAACATCTCAATTGGTTCAGCTTACGTCTTTCTGAATAAAAAATTGAAGTTGAGCAAACTGTTCACTCGATAGGTGCCAAAATTATTGCACCCAGGTCAGCTACAAATAAGAGCAGAGTTTTCAATGGAAATTTTAAACATGTAAGATCAAGATCCTGAAGCATTTCTTTGAAGAATTTTAGCAGATGAAACATGGCTTTACCAGGATGATCCTAAAGACAAAGCACTACCAAAGCAATGGCTAGTAAGAGATGAAAGTGGTCCAGTCATAAGCAAAAGTACGCTGGTGATGAGCAAAGTCGATGGCAACAGTTTTGGGGATGCTCAAGGAATTTTGCTTGTTGACTTTCTAAAGGACCAAAGAACGGTAACATCTGCTAACAATGGGAGTATTTTGAGAATGCTAAAGGTTCAGCAGAAAACACCTGAAAAGCTTCACTAGAGAGTCCTTCATCATGACAATGCTCCTGCTCATTCCTCTCATCAAACAAAATAATTTTGAGAAAGTTTGAGTGAGAAATCATTAGGCATTCACCTTACAGTCTTGATTTGGCTTCTTATGGCTTCTTCTTGCTTTGTAATAGTAAAAAACCTGTAAGGGCACTCGTTTTTTTTCAGTTAATGACATGAAAAAGACTACATTAACATGGTTAAATTCCCAGGAGTCTCAGTTCTTTAAAGATGGACTGAATGGCTGGGATCCTTGCTTACAAAACTGCCTTGAACTTGACGCGAACTTATATTGAGCAAAGTTTTTATTTGAATTTTTTATCTTTGAATTCAATTATTCCCAGAAAAATCTTCGAGTCCCCTTCCAAAAAGTAATCATGGTTTTACTTGTTAAACAGTTCCATTAAAACTTTGTAAATACGCTGTTCACTTATTCCCTTTAGTAAAAGTCAAAATCACATTTATTTGGATGAAGAAAACTGTTAAGAACTGGTTAAGCCTTTTCTACAAGAAAAAAAAATATAGTGAATTTAATTTTAATTTTTTATTTGAATCAGAAATCGCTATAAATGTGACCTGGGTTATTTACTTTAATATGTAACAGAATGTGCTAATAATTGTGGAAAGAACTGAAGTCCCTTGGGCACTATAGAGTTCTCTTTTCTTAAAAAATGCAAGGATGCCACTTGACCATTGGTAAATCAACTCCTAGCTATTTAGCTTGAAGTCATTCTGTGTTTTTCCTATCACCATGGCCTTTTCAAAACTATCTTAGTTAGCTAGAAATTATTTGTTTGCTTGTTTGGTTTTTGAAAGATTTTAGGACTTCCTTATTGTTTTTTGTGTCATGAAATTTCACCATAGCATGAACTAATGTAAGTTAATACTAAAGTGGACTTGTTAATAGGAAGAGTCATACTACCCTACATTTCTGAACAATTTTATTCTATCTATCCATCTAATCTCTATTTCTTTCTTACATTTTCCCCATTTCAATCATTTTTTCTCTTATCTAAGATCTTGATCTAAGATCAACTTCATGTCTCAACATTTTCTCATCTTTAAAACTCTTTAAAATTTAGATCTGTATTTTGGAAATATTTATTCATCCACATACTCTAACTTGCTTTTATAGTTTGTTGTTTTCATCGATCCCCATTATTGTGTTTTAATTTTTATATTTGTCTTAAATTGTTAGGTATTACAGATATCTTTTATGTAATATCTATTAGTTTTAAACATCATTGTTAATATAATGTTAGTAATTTTCTACTTGCTTTGTTATTTGCTATCTTTCATTATTGGTCTCAGTTTTCCTAAAAAGTTTGCTGGTTTATGGTTAGTTTAACTATTAGTTCTTGCAACTAATAGTGAGGAGAAGATCAAATATGATGCTCAAAAGTACTCATTAGGGTGATAAAAAGAATAATGTGTCTAAAAAGTAGACTAAGAAGTGCAAGCAGACCATGAGAGAAAATATATAGAAACAGGATGTGTTAGAGAAGCTAACTGAATTGACAGTTTCTTAATTGGAGAATTAATAGTTCAAACTGTTGCTAAAACATCAAATATGATAAGTTAAAAAATAGATTTAGAAAATAATTTATTTCCTTCAAAATATAAATGATAAGACTGGGTGCCAGGATTAAATGGGTTGAGACAAATGGGGAAAAAAATGTTTGAAGTACAGTGTGGTGGCAAAGAGAGATTTTGAGACTTTATATAGAGGTATTTGAAGAGTTGAGTGAAACAAAGATTCTGGCCTTTGTTTTAATGGGGAAAAAAAAAGTTATCAAGAAATATTTACCTGAGAAGGAGTGGTTGAATATCCAAGTGAAGAAAGGAAATGGCATAAACTGTAGTTGGTTCTTAATAAGGCAGAAAGAAAAGAAACTTAAAACACTGGTGGAAAAAATCAGATTATTTAAGAGTGAAAGGAGCTTCTATATTGTAATGGAAAGCCAAGATTGTAGGTTGATTTAAGATGTGGATGAGTGATCAGAAGATGAAGCATTTTTAAGTGAAGTTTATGTTTTCTAAATGAAAGTAATAGGACTGGCTAGAAGCTAAGATGAAAGAATTTGGGATTTGGAGACATTGTGCATAATTATGCATACAATTGTGCTGAAATAAAGTGTTGCAGGAAGTCAGGGACCCCAAACGGAGGGACTGACTGAAGCTGTGGCAAAAGAACACAAATTGTGAAGATTTCATGGACATTTGTTAGTTCCTTCAAATTAATACTTTTATAATTTCTTATGCCTGTCTTTCTGCAATCTCTAAACATAAATTGTGAAGATTTCATGGACATTTATCACTTCCCCAATCAATTCTTTTATAATTTCCTATGCCTGTCTTTAATCTCTTAATCCCATCATCTTCGTAAATTGAGGATGTATGTCACCTCAGAGCCCTGTGATGATTGCGTTATCTGCACAAATTGTATTAAAACGTGTGTGTTTGAAAGATATGAAATCTGGGCATCCTAAAAAAGAATAGGATAACAGCGATTTTCAGGGAACAAGGGAAATAACCATAAGGTCTGATTGCCTGTGGGGCTCGATAGAACAGTCATATTTCTCTTCTTGCAGAAAGTGAATAGGAGAAATATCACTGAGTTCTTTTCCCATCAACGAATAACCTTGGGAATGCATGCCCGGGGGTGGGTCTATGGATGGTTCCTCTGGGACTGTCTGCCTTATGCGGTTGAAGATAAGGGATGAAATACGCCCTGGTCTTCTACAGTCTCCTCAGGCTTGCTAGGATTAGGGAATTCCAGCCTGGCAAATTCTAGTCAGACCGGTTGTCTGCTCTAGAAACCTGTTTCCTGTTAAGATGTTTATCAATGACAATGCTTGCCCAGCAGGACATGGGACCTCATCAATAACTGTAGTTTTGCCCTGGCCTTGTGATCTTGCTCTGCCTCTCTGCCCCTGTGATCTTTTATTGCCCTTTGAAGCATGTGATCTTTGTGACTTACTCCCTGTTCATACCCCTCTTCCCCTTTTGAAATCCCTAATAAAAACTTGCTGGTTTTGAGGCTCAAGGGGCATCACGGAACTTACTAATAGGTGATGTCACCCCTGGAGGCCCAGCTGTAAAATTTCTCTCTTTTGTACTCTTTCTCTTTGTTTCTCAGACTGGCCAACACTTAGGGAAAATAGAAAAGAACCTGTGTTGAAATACTGGGGGATGGTTCCCCTGATAACAAAGAGTGGATGTATCAGAAAGGCACATTTCTGGTTAGATGGCATGAATGTACAGAAAAATTATACTGTTGGGAAACTTGATCTTACAATTCTTGATCTACAAAGAATCTAGCTCTTTTGTGGTAGCTGTGGAGGGTGTGATGAGTTAGTTGCATTCGGGATTGGATTATTTTAATAAGTAAAGTGAAAAAAGAAAGGTGCAAATAATTTAGCAGACAAGTCCATTCAACATTAATTTGATTCATAAATAATAATTAAGCATGTAAAATGTGCCAGAAATACATCTAAGTGACATTGATATAACAGTGAAAATATACTTTTCTTCTTCTGGAACTCACATTCTGATGAACTGATAGGTCTATAATTTTAGGTGGCAATAAATGCTCAAAAATGTGGGACAGGAAATAATGTTTTGGGATAATATTTTATAGAGAATGTTCAGGAAAGTCCTGCAAAAGATGACATTTGAGCAGAAAAGTGATTTACATATAGGAATAATTATACGTGCAAGGGAAGGTGGGGGAAGAAGGTATGGAGAGCAAGTGCAAAGATCTAGATGATAGACTTGTGATACATCAAAAAAAAAAAAAAAAAAAGGGAATAGTATAGTTAAAAGGGAAATGAGCCAGAGAAAGGGAGGAATGACATAACATCAAACAGTTAATTGAGAAGCAGGTTGTTTATGAACTAATAGGAATTTGAAAAAAGCTTGGATTTTAATGATATTGAGATGCAAAGACCTTGGAGAGTTTTTGCCAGAGAAATGACATAGGACATACACATTTGGTGTCTCATGATCACATTCTTTATGAAAAATACGTTATATAGTCAAGAATGTATATAGGAAGACAAGTTAGGAAGCTATTGTCCTGGTTAAGTCAAGGCTAAGTAGGCAATATTGAAATGATGGTCAGAATTCTTTATTCAGTGTGTTCAGAATTGTCTTTCTGAAAGAAAATCAAAATATGTTCTTGTCATGGTTTTGCTTAAACTTCGTCACTGACCTTTCATCCAACAAATATTTCAGGGATATTTATTACCTGCTCTGTGTTTGCCCCTTGCCATGTCTTTAGGATGCCAGTAACAGACTTAAATTAATTTCATGTATCAAAAAACATTTTTTCTAGATTTTCCCAGATGATTTTTATCCTATCTAGCAAATATTCATCCTGTTCAAAATATTCATCCTGTTCATTCCATCTCTGTCATCAATTTACTTGCAAATTTCTACATGTCCTCAGGTCTTATCTTAAATGTAACTTCCTCTGGAAAGTCTTTCATCAGCTCATCTACCATATTACAAACTGCTCTGTGGTTTTCATAGTAACTTGCATTCTGCTTTCTGACATGGATTAGACTTTATTTTTATTTCCTTTTTGACTTCACTCCCTTAATGGCTGATATTTTTTCTCTCTTTCACCAGAATTTTATTCCTTAGCTTTTGAACAGTTGCAGGCACTTAGTAGAAAAAGTAAGTGTTGAATAAGTAAATATGTATCCCCATATTTGGTTTCCAATAAATTTCCATCAAACTACATTTTTATTCTATACAGACTAATGATTCCACTATTTGTCTTAGGTTGAGCTGCTATAACAAAATACCATAAACTGGGTGACTTAAATAACAAACAAATATTTCTCACTGTTTTGGAGGCTGAGAAGTTCAAGATGAAGGTACCAGTAGATTTTTTTACCAGGTGAGGGTCTTCTTTCTGGTTTGAAAATGGCCTTCTCATTATATCCTCATATGGCCTAACAAAAACATCTCTCTCATGTTTCTTCTTATTAGGGCACAAATTCCATCCATCTTCGTGACCTAATCACCTCCCCAAACCATCACATTGGGAGTATTTTAATATATGAATTTTGGGAGGACACAGACATTCAGTCCATAACACTATTTATATTAACATGTGAGATGCTTTGTTTTTTACATCCACAATTAATTGATCAAGACACGAATCATCAGCTTTTAAATGCTCTGTTATCCTGCTCTCCTTTGTTACAGTTATTTGTTCTCTCGCTACGGAAGACTACTATGTAATAATATAACTTTAAAACATTCACTTTCTCAGATATGCCTTATGGCATTTATGCTCTATATGAATACATTTTATTTAATTAGAGAGTCTTACTGAAATGTTGGCCAAGTAATGCCATAAGATATTTTATATTAATATCTTGGGTTGGCCGGGCATGGTGGCTCACGCCTGTAACCCTAGCACTTTGGGAGGCCAAGGCAGGCAGATCACGAGGTCAGGAGATTGAGACTATCCTGGCTAATACAGTGAAACCCCATGTCTACTAAAAATACAAAAAAAAAAAAAAAAAAAAAAAAAAAAAAAAAAAAAAAAAAAAATTAGCCGGGCATGGTGGTGGGTGCCTGTAGTCCCAGCTACTCAGGAGGCTGAGGTAGGAGAATGGCATGAACTCGGGAGGTGGAGCTTGCAGTGAGCCAAGATTGCACCACTGCACTCCAACCTGGGTGACAGAGCGAGACTCCATCTCAAACAAAACAAAACAAAACAAAAACCTTGGGTTGAAGAAATATAAGAGAATTTTTGGCCTAGGTAAGCACTGAATACAAGGCTTTATTTAACAAAAGACAAAAAAAAAAAGATCCCAATATTAAAAGAGAAGATGATTTAAAAATCCTTTTCCTTAGTCTGTCTTGTATTTTGAAAAGAATTGAGGGGAAAAAAATAGTGAATCTATAAATCCTTTTTTTTCCTACTAGATGTATCACACTGAGAGGTGACAATGTGCTAGCAGCCCTTGCTCTTAGCACCTCCTCGGCCTCAGTGTCCACACCATTGGCACTGGAGGAGCCCTTCAGCCCACCACTGCACTCTGGGAGCCCCTCTCTGGGCTAGCCAAGGCCGGAGCCTGCTCCCTCTGCTTGCCGGGAGGTGTGGAGGGAGAGGTGCAGGTGGGAACCAGGGCTGTGCCTGGCACTCACGAGTCAGTGCGAGTTCCCGGCAAGCACAGGCTTGGTGGGCCCTGCACTGGGAGCAGCCAGCCAGCGCCAACGGCTCCGGGCAGTGAGGGGCTTAGTGCCTGGGCCAACAGCTGCGGAGGGTGTGCCTGCTTCTCCCCAGCACTGGCCAGCCCACCCTGCACCATGCCTGGAATTCTCACTAGGACTTAGCCGCCCACGGGAGGGCTCAGGATCTCA
This sequence comes from Rhinopithecus bieti, assembly GCF_001698545.2. Taxonomy (NCBI): domain Eukaryota; kingdom Metazoa; phylum Chordata; class Mammalia; order Primates; family Cercopithecidae; genus Rhinopithecus; species Rhinopithecus bieti. The sequence continues at coordinate 2,659,723 of NW_016810869.1, read as the reverse complement.
CCCACTTATGTCTCGGGGCCCCCTGGGTAGGCGCCTGCAAGGCCCTGAGCCTCCCCTGACCGGCACCGCCGCCCTGGCTGCACAGAAGCAGGTTCCATTGATTGTCCGAGGGCTAAGGAGTGCAGTCGCGCCAGGTGGGACTGGCAAGGAGCATCAGTCCGGCCTTCCTGGCCCTGGTGCAGGATCCACTAGGGGAAGCCAGCTGGCTCCTGAGTGGATGGGGGACTTGGAGAACTTTTATGTCTAGCCAGAGAATTGTATATGCACCAATCAGCACTCTGTGTCTGGCTCGGGATTTGTGGATGCACCAATCAGCACTCTGTGTCTAGCTCAAGGTTTATAAATGCACCAATCAGTGCTCTGTGTCTAGTTAATCTGGTGGGGACTTGGAGAACCTTTATGTCCAGCTAAAGGATTGTGAATACACCAATCAGCACCCTGTGTCTAGCTCAAAGTTTGTAAACACACCAATCAGCACCCTGTGTCTAGCTCAAAGTTTGTAAACACACCAATCAGCACCCTGTGTCTAGCTCAAGGTTTGTAAATGCACCAATCAGTGCTCTGTGTCTAGCTAATCTAGTGGGGACTTGGAGAACCTTTATGTCTAGCTAGAGAATTGTAAAGGCACCAATCAGCACCCTGTCAAAATGGACCAATCAGCAGGATGTGGGTGGGGCCAAATAAGGGAATAAAAGCAGGTTTCCGGAGCCAGCAGGGGCAAGCTGGGGTACTTTTCCACCCAGTTCTGTGCTGTGGATGCTTTGTTCTTTCACTCTTTGCAATAAATTTTGCTGCTGTTCTCTCTTTGGGTCCAACTGATGCCTTTATGAGCTGTAACACTCACCACAAAGGTCTACAGCTTCACTCCTGAGGCCAGCAAGACCACCAACCTACCGGGAGAAATGAACAACTCCAGACGGGCAGCCTTAAGAGCTGTAACACTCACCATGAAGGTCTGCAGCTTCACTCCTGAAGCCTGCGAGACCACGAATCCACCAGAAGGAATAAAATCCAAACACGTCCAAACATCAGAAGGAACAAATTCTGGACACACCATCTTTAAGAACTGTAACACTGATCACGAGGGTCCGCAGCTTAAATCTTGAAGTCAGTAAGACCAAGAACCCACCAATTCTGGACACAACACCACAAGATGTATGTGTGCTAAACCACAGCTATTATTGATTAGGAATTATTTTGGTCACTCTGAGAATTCTCACAGATGTTTGACTCCGTTTACTGATTGTGTGTTTGTTTTATTCCTACTCCCTTTGAGAAGCAAGCAGAGTCTCCTGAGATGCCATGTATCTAAGGTGGTTTGAAGAACAGCCTAGTTTTATCAGCTCTACCATTATGCTTTAGAGAAAACTGTAACCCTGAGAATCTTTTGCTTAAAATTTCTTGAGTTTAGAACAAAAGAAAGAATGAGGAAAATAGGACTACATGATGTTTCCTAATTTAACTGTAGTTTTCTCATTTATGAGCCCTGATTTGAAAGCTTGCAAATTTAAATGTGCACCAAAAAGTCAATTCTATATATGCTGGGAAAGTTGGGAGCTATAATTCTTCATTCAGCAATTCAAATCAAGCCAGAAGCCATTCTAGAAAGGAAGCCACATTTTAAATTCTTCTATTTAAAATTTCTGTTTGTATACAGATGTAGCCCTGATTGAATGGCACTCAGTTTTGAATGAGAGTATACTGTAAGTTACTATTATTTTACCTTTGTTCTGTGCCAATGATATGGAGCCACTGACTAGTTTGGCAATTGCAAATATAGATAAATATACTCTAAAATTATATCATTTAAAGTAAAAAAAAAAAAAATACACATACTTCAGCTCTCAATATTCTGTTTCAAGACTGCTATGTTAGAAAACCAGTCCTGCTTTTCCCCATTTATAAATTGTGTGAATGGATATGACATCACACACTCCCTTTAATTAGTTTCAATTTTTGACTCACTGAATAATCTGTTACTTTTTATTATTATAAATGTCCAAATAAAGTTATTTTATTTTTCTGTAAATTCTTAAGTTGCAAATAACATCTACATATGTAGTTTTAGATAAATTTCTAGTAGTGACCATTTAGGTTTATTCAGAATGTAAGAATATTTAATAATAGCTTATCTACAATTATCCTAGTAGATTGAATTAGAGAACGTATCTTTCTTTCAGATTTCATTAGGGACTTTGAAACTTTTCTGTTTCTAAGCTATCTGCTATAGTGATATGGAAAAACATTTGGTCACCTGAAATTTGTTCAGCGGATCATTGCCAAAAACCAGTCATGACAGTCCATTTTAAGTGAATGAATATATTAACCAATATTGTAGTTTTGTATCATAGCAATATTATAGTTTACTTTTAAAAGGTGAATACAACTTTCTGTATTAATAATTATAATTTTGTTAAATTTTATTCACTATAAATTCACCCACTTTAAGTGTACAATTTATTTTTATAAATTCATAAAATATATATATTATTTTGTAAATTTATAGAATTCTGCAATCATCCCCACAAACCAGTTTCAGAACATTTCCACAACCACAAAAAGTTCTGTCATCCCGGTTTGCAGTTACTCCGTGCTCTAGGCAAGTATTAATCTACTTTCTTTCTCTAAAAATTTGCCTTTTCTGAACATTTCACGTAAGTAAAATTATATAACATGTAGTCTTCTGTGTCTGTTTTTGTTCATTGTGCATAGCATTTTTGAGGTTCTTCCACATTATCGCATGTACTTTGTTCATTTTTAATGTTGACTAATACAGTATTGTACTGTAGGGATATTACAATATCTTGTTTATGGACTTACAAGCTGATGGACGTATGGATTATCTTCGGTTTGGGGCTATTAGGAAGAATAGTGTTATAAACATTTACATACATATCTTTTGGTGAATGTATGTTTTTATTTCTCATGGGTAGAATTCTAGAAGTAGAATTGTTGGTATAGGGTAAGTTTGTATTTAAGTTTTAAGGATATACTAATTTTCCAGATTGGTTGTGTCATTTTTCATACCCACCAGTGATATTTGGTGAAAATAGAAAGAAATTGAAATACTCAAATGCTGCTTGTGAATATGAAAACAACTTTATTTCACTTTCCTTTTGAAAAACTTATCTCGATATTGATTATTGGTTAACAGATTGTTTTGAATATGTCATTTGCTCCACTACACTGTCTCTGGTCATGCTGCTTCAGGTAAAAAGTCAGCTGTTAAACATGATGCTCCCTTCCTCCAGCCTCCTCCCCTAGCATGTAATCAGCAGTTATTCTCTTTCTGCTTTCAGTGTTTTCTCTTTGACTTTGACTCTCAATAACTTGACTATAATGGGTTTAGTTATGAATCTCTTTCTGTTTTCCCTACTTGAGGTTTCAATTTGTTTTTGAATGTGTAGATGAGTAGTTTTCATCAAATTTGGCAAAGTTTTGATGGTTACTTCTTCCAGTAACTTTTCTTCCCTCTCTATCTCTCCTTTCTCCTAGGATCATCATTAAACATATGTAGTTATGGTTGAAATGGTCTCATAGATCTGGAGACTCAGTTAATTTTTCACCAAGTTTTTTGTCTTTATTCTTCAGATTGGATAACTTACTTTGATTGGTCTTTAAATTGAAGAATTTTTCAGTCTTGTACCTTAAATCTACTGTTGTGCACGAATAGTAAACTTTTAATTTTAATTTTTTTCAACTCTGGAATTTCTATTTAATTCTTTTCATAGTTTTTCTCTCCCTATTAAGAATTTCTCTGTGTAAATATATCGTTGTCAAACTTTAATTATTTAAGCATGGCTTCTCTAGCTTTTTAATATATTCACAGTAGTGTCTTCACAGTCTTTATCTGCTAAATCCAACACTTGTGGAAACTCAGAGACAATCCTATTTAATGTGATATTTTCCTGAATATGAGTAGCACTTTATTTTTTCTTTGTATATTTCAAAACTTTTAGCTGAACACTGGATATTTCTAATATTTTGTTGTAGAAATTCTGGATTCTGATAATTTTTTCTCCCTGAAAATTGTTGTATTCTCTTTAACAACTTGCCTTGGCTAAATCTATGAAACCTATTTCTCAGGTAGTATGCGGTCAGTGCTGCATGCTGGCTGAATTATTTGACTATATTTGCCTTTATTCTTATACATGACTGTTGGGCTTACTCTTATATCTTTATAGTTGAGTATTCAGCCAATGATGGAATACAGTGGACCCAAATGTCTTCAAATTTTTAGAAGTTTAATATATTAGTACGCACCTCATTGTTGTTTAGATTGATACTGGAAATTCTTAACAAAATTATTATTGTTGCTATAATATGAATTTACAGTAACATAAAATGAAAAGAAAACTTTTCTTTAAACACGTTGCAGGTTCAACAATGTTTTACTTTTAGGTTTCCATTTTTTGAATGATTACAAAATATTTCCATTTCTTCTGGTCATTTTTATCACTTTATATCAAACTACATGACTTTGAATATGTAGAAGAATAGAAAAGATCTAATTTATGTCAAACACAAATAGTACATGCCAATAACTTCCCAATAAGTACATTTCTGTAGTAGTAATTTTCAAATATCTGTAACTAGTAATTAAAATCTTTCAGAAAGGGGAAATATTAGTAACTGATGATCATATATTTTAGAGTAGTTTCTCCCAAAGGGAAAATGATTAGAGACCTTGTGTAGAGAGAAAGAGAAAGTGGGGGTCAACTGGCAGTCAGAACCAACATTCTTGACATGGGATTACTATTTTAGACTGCTAGTCCCAGAAGAGTCTCAATCAAATAAATACAGGGCCATGAATAAGCTCAGGCCAGTCTAGCTTTAGAACAACACACTAAACAGCTTAACTTGCAAACTGATAAGCAAATACTGAATTTTGTTGTTGTTTTAAGAAATTAAATTTAAGATAAGTTTTTATGCAGTATTAGATGACTAATCCAGTTTGTCTCTTAAATAGAAATTGTCACTTATGAAGAAACCCAATTGGAATGTTTAAGTTGTGCTTTAAAGATTAAAACTTAATATATATAGAAAGCCAACTCCATTTTTATGAATAACAAATATATTAATTACAACTACAATTGATTGAGTTATCTCCATTTAACCTTTAAAGTGGTGTTACATAATACATATACTCATGACCATCTTGAAATATTTGGAGTCACAGAAGAGCACATACTGAACATGTCATTAAAATCCTACTAGTATAATTTAAGTTACTTAATTGTAGTATAAGGCCGTGAAAGTCATCTGTTGAGTTCCATGTAAAAGAACATGAAAGAAAATGAAAGAGATCTTATCAGAGTTCCAGCAGAAGTATGAACACTCAAGATGGGTAATTTGTGGTGAGTTAACACATTGGCTGTGGACAGGTGCATGGGTAGAAAATTGAGAAGTGATGACGTAGTCCCCTTACTTTCATAAGAATGGGAAGCCTTAGCTACTTCTAAATAAGGTGAGGAAGTTGCATTAAAAAAAATGTGTAAGTGACCTGGCAGGAAGTGATACAGGTTATTTAATTCCGTTGAATTATTCCTCCTTTCTCTCATCTTTTGCTAGTGCTGCCTGATGTGATTTGTGTTCCCACCCAAAATCCCATCTTGAATTGTAATCCTTGCCATCTCCACGTGTCAAGTGAGACACCAAATGGAGGAAATTGAATCGGGGGCGGTTCTCTCATGCGATAGTGAGTGAGATCTCACAAGATCTGATTTATCAGGGCCTCTTCCCCATTTGCTCAGCACTTCTCCTTCCTGCTGCTTTGTGAAGAAGGAGCCTTTGCTTCCCTTTGACTTTTGCCATGATTATATGTTTCCTGAGGCCTCCCTAGCCATGCTGGACTGTGAGCCAATTAAACCTCTTTCCTTTATAAATTAACCAGTCTTGGATCATTTCTTTACAGCAGTGTGGTAGTAGGCTAATACACTGCCCCTTAACCAAATCCAACACGAAACTTAAAAGAAGATAACTATTTAATGTAGTCCATTCATAGTACTCAGGGCAAAGGTATAAATTTGATCTGAGGGGAAAATGAAAGACATATAGCACTGAGGTCTACTCAGCTTTTTATTATATTTTTTAGCACAAACAAAAATTGCTATCCTAGTTTGTATTTCAAAGACGTCAGTTTATATAACTATGCAATTATACTCTAAGGATAAGCAATGTTCAATTTCGTAACTTCTATATAGCTTTATTGCTGTCTACATCCCAGACTACTCATGTTACCAATTTACTTTTCTTCTTTAACTACCTCTTTAGATATGTATGTGAATCAGATATTTTGTCACTGGGTGGTTACAGGTTATCATAATAAAAGCAGCAAGTAAATGACATAATTAAGAAGTTATTTTTAAAGCAAGATAAATCCAATTATTCTGAACAATAGTAGCTGTTGAAAGATAAACATTAATGAAAGACTTCTAAAATATGCAATACATTGCTCTAGAAGAGTAAAAGTGTTTCTCCATAGTAAATTTTAATACAATAAAGTAATTATTTGAAAAAATTACACATATCTTAGGTTCTTATACTTAAATACCTGTTTAGATGTTTTGCTTTCATAATGTGTTCAAGAATTGTTACATGTGAAATATAGTTGACTAACATTTCAAACTTCATTTCTCTTTATATGCTTTTATTCAATATTTAATTTGCTCATTTATTCATTTACTCATTAGTATTTTTCTATAAATATTTATCAAGTGCCTTCTAGGTGTCAGGGAATTTTCAGGTGCTTACAAAATCAAAGCCTACCTTCAGGGAATTTCAAGTTTTCAAAAGCAACTGAGTTTCTACTATCAATTTTGGAAAGCTTTCTGTCATATTATTATACATTTTATTGTATCAATGATAGCACATGTTAAACTTTCATTGTGTTTTTGTATTTCTCTGCTTGGTTCTCATATGTGGGTTGCAAGGCCCCAGAAAATGGTTCATTGGGGATTTTTTTCTAAAATGTTACAGTTGTCAACAGACTGTTTAGTGTGTGTGTGTGTGTGTGTGTGTGTGTGTGTGTGTGTGTGTGTCAGAGACAGAGAAAGGGCAAGAGAGAAAAAAGAAACAGAGAATCTATGGGTGGAGAGGTATCTTATTGTACCTAATTATTTTCATATAGGTTTTGGGCAACTTTATCAATATGTATTTTGAAATGTTGATTTGTAAGTATTTAAATTATGTTATCTTTATTGCCTGTAGACTCCTTTCCTTATATTATATAGGTGTGCCTAGAAACCATTTTTAAAATTAATTTATATTCACTAAAAGATTACTTTAGGGATTTATGTATAAAAATGACTAAAGTTTCAATTAAAATGGTCCCTAGCCCAAAGATTGTCACAAAAAGTTAGAAAATCTGTTCTCTAAAAGTGATTTAATTGATAATTTATCAAAAGATGGCAAACTCCTTAGTTGTTTCTAACATAATTTTGATCAGTACCGATCTCTTTTAATGTAGCATACTCTTTCAATAATTAATAAACATATAATTTAAACATAAATGAGTGATTTAAGAACAAACTCTAAAGCTAATTTTAAACTTATAAGATCATTGATTTTAAAACTAAAAAATGCTTTTAGAATCCTTCTAATCATTTAGAGCTGTAGAAATTCGATGCTGATTCTATGATAGCCACACTGCTTACTCATCAATTTCCTCAGGCTCCTCTGATGTGAACTTCCTCTAATGTGATGTTAGCCTCTGTTCACAATAAAGTTGGAAGAGTCGAGGATTAATGACATTTAGAAATACCACGAAGAAAATGAACAAATGAGTCTGAGAAACCTTTGTCTAAAAGCAATGCTATGCTCAACTTTCTCCATAATTTCTCTTTGATTCTAGTTAACAGTATTTTGCAACTCAGTAGCGCTATTCCAATTTAAAAATAAAAAGCTTGGGTAAGATTTCTACCTCAGACACTGCAAAGTTACGAGTGTAAAATTTAATACAATAGTATAAATTCACATGTAAAATATTCCTTGCACCACATATGAACATCTAAAAGGTATTTGAATATAGAACCAATGATATTGTAATATTTTCAATAGTTACTTTATCATATTAAAAAAAATTTTGCTTTTTATCAAAGAAATATCTGCTTAGTATCTTCTTTCTCTTTCTGCTTTGAGATTAAATTTGAAATCTGAAACAGTAGACACTTTTGTCTAAGCCCACAAGTCTACAGGCAAGATATAAATAATTTACAAAATTAATATTACCCTAAAAGGGGTCCATCATACATAAAGCAATGGATTATCATCATAGAGGAACAAATCTTGAAACAATATATTTGTATAAATTAGAGGCTTTAGTATTTCAGTTTTTTGTTGCTTTTGTTTTGTTTTTGTTTGGTGTCTTCCAGCACTGCATACCATTGTTCCCTTCCAGTTCCCTTCCTCATGCATCCATCACTGGGAAAAAGCAGCACTGGCATATCAAACACTAACTTGGTACCTATTTACTAAGGAATAAAACTATCTTTACTGTGTTTTCAGTATATGACTTTACAGCATTGTTTTTCTTCGTGTACTCTAATCTGTGCCATTGTTCAATATACACTTGCACGATCATACTGGTAAGAGTAATCTAGCTTTACAATATGTCAATTAGTAATTCATAAATCCTCCAAATTGGTGCTTAATCATCTTGAATATATTTGAGTCCTTGCACTTATATAATTACAGAATAAAAAAGGTTAACTCTCATGAAATTTTGCTTGATATATCAATTTTTAGATGAATTATTGTAAAACAAGGAATGTCAATAGTCAATTCCTGATTAAAAGGCATATCCCTCCACTGATTTTTAGTCCTTTATCATTTCTTCATAACAAAAAAAATAATTGCATTTAAAGGTAGAGTTCTAATGATTCTTGTTTGCAGTGTCTTCTTAATGTATAAATATATATATAATATTTTTACATTTCATGTTCTATTTGTTTCTGCTGGCCAGATAATAATAAAACTTGATTTTGTCTATTTACCTTAATACAGAGATTTTTGTTAAAAACAGATTAATCCAAATAGAATGGAGTACATTATTTTGATTTTTTTGTCAAATGATCCTTAATACCTTGTATTTTCACACTTGCCCTTATGTCTAACTTATAGGCTGAATATGCCAATAGTTCAAGCCTTAGAGAATGACGTTGTGATAGTTCATTTATGATTTATTTATCTTCTTTATTCATTTATTCATTCATTATAATGTTTATAGGAATATATATTTGCTAAATATAATTTTTAATTATATGATTAAAAAAATTCAATGCTCTTTTCCAATACATATTAAAGTGATCATAAAGTTTTTTTTCTGTACATATTTAGATTAAGATGCATTCAGGATAAAAGTCCTCTGTGTAATATTTGTATTTTGAATATCTACTCCAGTCATACGACCTGCTTAAATTTATGGTGGCCTCACTATTACTAAAGGTAGTAATTATTTTGATTTTTTTAAACACTAATGGAATAAAACTTTAATTAAAAAATAACAAAATAAATACCACTTGGCTATGATATATTGGCCTTTGCATATGTATCAATGTTCTATTTATTTATATTTTGCATACTTTTTAATACTGCTTCTTGAGAAAGATTGGTCTACAATTTTGCTCTGTTGAATGCACTTATAAGGTTTTAAATTAAGGCTATTATGGCCTCAAAAGAAGGCAATAGCTTTTTTATTTATTTACTAAAGATGCCATCTGTGCCTTGATTTTTTTTTTTTTTGCTAGAAGCTTTTAATACTGAATTTAATTAATAAATACTAGATAGATACTAGATTATTTTTCTATCAGTTGGACATGTCATAATTTTTTGAGAAATACATCTCTTTTATAATTTTAGTAGCACATTTTATTGTTTCCCTTTCCTCAGCCTTGGAGAGCTGTGTCCAGATTTGCTCTGAAGGCTTTTCTTAGCATTCGCTCACTGCCCTCAGTGCTCTTCATGCCTGTGCACCTGTGCAGTAGTGTGGCTTTCCTTCAGATCTACTTCTGCTCCAGCCTTAGGTACTCTCTCCAGGTTTCTCCTGGTTTTGCTGTCCTGAATTAGTCCTCAGCAGGATATGCAGGCCCAAGCCTCAGCAGCCTTTTATCTGTTTTTTAAAACTGGTCTCAGTTTGGCCACAAACTTCCATTACGCTAGGCAGTTGAAGGCCAAGAATTGGCAAGTTGTGCACATTTTATTTACGTCTGTGGATCCTTAGGATTCTACAGCTTCATGTCAGAACACAGTTGGTCATTAAAAATGCACAGGGAGTTCGGCTGGTTCCTTCTTATCTCCTTTAACTTCTGCCTCCTCCCTGAGCTGCTCAGCCAAGGATGAAAGCAAACATGTGCCTTTTCTTTTGCTGTCTCTCCTTACTCTTAAAATTTATATTATTTAGTATTCTCTGCAACCTCAGGCCCATTATGGGGTTTAAAATGATAAGTTTTATAGGTTATTCTCATTATTCAGAGCCAAGGTTTTTTATTTCTTTCTACATCCTAAGTTGAAACAAAAGTTCTCATACTACTTTTAAGCTTTTCTTTCTCCTTTTTTCCTTTGGCAGTCAGCAGTTTTGCTTGGTTTGGTTTCCTGCCCATAGGTATGGCTCTATTTGTTTATTTTGGTTGGTGTTTCTCTGCTATATTCATATGTTGAATTTCTTAGATTTGTGGATTGTTGTCTTTCCTTATTTATGTAGAATTCTCAATCCTTATTCTTTTAAATTTTATTTTTGCCCCACATAATCTCTCATTTCTGGAATTCCATGTATATGTATGCTAGAACTTCTCAACACATCTTGCATGCTTCCCACTCTGTTCTCTTTTCTTTTCCTTTGTGCTTTCCTATGGGTATTTTCTATTACCCTATCTTTAAGTTCCAATGTTTTGTGTTCCGGGGTATCTGGAATGTTGAACTCACCCGTCTTGTTCATAATTTCAGATATTTTATGTTTCAGTCCTGTATTCATTTTTCAATATTGCATTTCTCTGTTGAAACTCTTAGTCATTTTTTCTGTAAAGTCCATTTTTAATATTTTCTGGAGCACAATGAACAATTTTTTATTTAATTCCTTGGGTCATAATTCTAATATCTGTATTTTCTATGAACTATTATCTAGCGTTTCTCTTCATGTTGGTCATATATTTTTCCTCTTTGTACATATAATTTTTTAATGTATGCCAGACACTATGTATAAAAGAATGACAAATGCCTCCTCATGATGTTATGTTCTACCAGAAGTATTTCCCATTGTTTTGCCAAGTAAATAGAAAGGACTGATTATTTCTTTCCAAACAGATATTGATCCTTAATAGTTGTCCTGAAGCTATTCTAAAGTGTATTTCTTATGTTCTAGTGAAGAGCTTGTTGCCTCTGTATCATTTTAGTCCTTTAAACAGTTTAGTTGGGCACATTAGAAGTTCCAGCCAAACTTTTTAGCCCAATGTTTCAGATGGCTTCCAAAGTTTGTAGCTATGTCATTCAGGAGAATGGAAGCATGCTCAAGGCAGTAGTTGTTTACTAAGAACTCTGAGACTGTGGGGGATTTTGCCTAATTTTAGATCAAGCTTTTACTCTACTTCCCCAGGCTCCTGTGCAGTACTAGAATAAAACAAATATCCTGTACATAAAGCCGGCCATGCATTGAGTTCCTTTTATTTTTAAGATTTGCCATGTCATATTTTAAGAAGATTGACAACTTTGTCTAGTCATGATGTTACCGAAAAGACATCTCAATCCAGACCCCAAGCAAGGGTTCTTGTGTCTTGTGCAAGAAAGAATTCAGGATGAATCTGTAAAGTAAAAGCAAGTTTATCAGGAAAGTAAAGGAATAAAGAATGCTACTCCATAAACAAAGCAGCCCTAAGGGCTGCTGGTTGCCCATTGTTATGGTTATATCTTAACTATATGCTAATCAAGGGGTGGATTATTCATGTCTCTCCTTTTTAGATCTTAGAGGGTAACTTCCAGATGTTGCCATGGCATTTTTAAACTGTCATGGTGCTTGTGGGAGTATAGCAATGAGGACGACCAAAGGTCAGTCTTGTCATCATCTTGGTTTTGGTGGGTTTTAGCCAACTTATATACTACAATCTGTTTTATCAGCAATGTCTTTATGACCTAGATCTTGTGCCAATCTCCTATTTCATCCTGTGACTTAGAATGCTTTAACCATCCAGAAATACAGTCCAGTAGATCTCAGCCTCATTTTTCCCCATCCCCTATTCAAGACGGAGTCGCTTTGGCTCACATGCCTCTGACAATGACAGGTTATCAGTCATGCCTAGAAGCAGCAGCAGAACACAGAGCAGTGGAATACATTTTATTTTGAAATTATTTAATCTTTTTTGGAATTTTAGTTTTTCCTAGTCTGTGCTTCTACTTGTGACTAAAACATTAAATTTTATATACACATACATTTATATATGACTTTATTTACTTGTTATAATGTCTGTATTAACCTTGTTATAGATATATTTGTAAATTCAGCTTCCATTTCTATAAAATGTGAATAATGGTCATATTGCTGTAATTAGAAAGTGAGATAATTTACATAAGTTCATTAGACACATATCTTTCAGGTGGAAATTTTTCAATAAGAAATATCAACTGTTGATTTATAGTACATTTAAAATTTCAAATTTACATTATACATTAAGTAGCTAACTGTCCTGAAAATTTTCCAATATCCTAGAGAGTTATAAACATTAAGTAGTTAAATGTTCTGACAATTTTCCAATATTCTAGAGAGTTATAACTATAACACACATTTAAAACTTACATTTTGGAAAACAAAATTATCATTTTATGTTTTATGAAAAAACAATCTCTGCCCTTAGTGGAAAACCTTAAGTTAATGATAAAGATGAAAGAAAGTTCCAGCATAAAACAAAGAAACAAACATCCTCAATCTTTAGCCAAACTGTAGGCAAATCACAGGTAGCAAAGGCCTTATTTTACAGATCTCTTCTCTTTTATTATAAAAGAAATATTTGAGAACAGAGAGAAGCCCTGCTGGGAAACTAATAGCTTTCAATTCGAATGTATATAAAACATTTAATTCTGGGACTTGGCAGATCAAAGGTTACTCTTTGTAGTGAAACAAGAAGTGAATAAAGTTATTTAGTCTCATTATCGTTGTTTCTTCCAAAATGTTTTTCTCCACTGAATTCATTTCTTTTTATTTTTTTTCCAGCAATTTCCCTAAGAGCATATCGCACTTGATTTTGCTCTTGATCGCTGAATTTTTTATTCATTTTCTCTAGGAAATGAATGTCTTTCAGTTTACTTAATTTTCTTTTTAGAGATCTAAAAATTTTCACACTTGCTGAGATCATTTCTCTCTCAGTTATTTTGTTTGTAAGGGCATTTTTTCCGCTCTAATTTGTGCTTGGGAGCTCTCTTCCACCAGTATGAATAGAAACATTGTTTGAAGGAATAGAATTCTATGGTTGTTCATGTCGCAACTTGAAAGGGATATTCCAAATATACTTCATGAAGTGCCTCGAATTTTAGATGAAGCAGAGAGAATCAAATCCAAGGTAGTCTTATATCTTGGTTTCTGCTCAGGTAGGGACATTTTTGTTCTTATTATTCAGTGAAAGCTGAAATGCGCGTTATGAGTGTCGGTTGCAGATATGTGGCTAAAAAAATCTACTTCTTGGCTTTATCAAATATAATATAATAGTTGCCTGTGAAAATAACTATTAAGAAGGGCAAGTGCCTAGATTTTTTCCCCTAAATTTTTCTTGTAACGTGTTGAACTTAGACAAATGCAAGTAGATTAGTAAAGCGAATGTTTTGCACAATAGCAGTAAATGCATGCATAAAATATTGTTGGAATAGCTCAGTCTTCCAACTTATTTCACGGTCGCTGTTCTTTCTTCTTTCCTTTCCAAAATAAGATTGCTTTTCACTTTACAGACTCGTCGCTGAATTTCTTTCCTTGCATAAAGATACAAGAAGCCCTGGCTTGGGTCTGACTGGGACATCTTTCTGGTAACATCAGCGACTAGACAAAGTTGTGCATGTTCTCAAAATTTGACATGGCAGATGCTTAAACATAAAAGGAACTGCAATGCCTGCTGCTTTTATATATTAAGTGGGATAATTTGTTTTATTCTTAGTACTGGACAGGAGCCTGGGGAGCTAGAGTAAGAAGATTGGTCTAAGATTTAGGGCAAAATCCCCCAGTCTCGGAGTTCTTAGTAAATAACTAAGCTGCCGTTGAAGCATGCTTCCATGCTCCTGAATGACATAGCTACAGAAATTTGGGAAGCATCTGAAATGCTTTTAAAAAATATTGTTTGAATAGATCCAGTCTTCCATATTTCATATTCAGATTTGGAGTAGAATTGTATTAATAGGGCAAAATGAAAAAGGCTTTGAAATGCATTATAAAAATAATTTGTTTGATAGATCAGGCTTCCATATTTATATTCAGATTTGGAGTAGGCGAATTGTATTAATGCTGTCTGATATTTTTCAATAGTGACACATTTAAATAAAAAGCTATTTAGCTGGCGCGTGGTGCAGGTGGGCCTGTAGTACCGAGCTACTCGGGAGGCTGAGGCAGGAGAATAGCTGAACGCTAGGAGGCTGAGCTTGCAGTGAACAAGATCGCGCCACTCGCACTCCAGCCTGGGCAAGCAGCGTGAGACTCGCATCTCAAAAAAAAAAAAAAACAAAAGAAAGAAAGAAGAAAGAAACAAAGCTATGACACGCATAAATCAGTAATGGTTCTGGTAAACCTGTTATATAGCTTGCATATCATAATGCTACTAGTTTTTAAATAGCATGGACAGCATGTAGCCGATTATAAAGCAGGTAAGGTCTTCTCATCCGCTTATATTTAAGTTTGCACAGTTATCATTTTTGCTCTCGTTGTATTAGTGAATTGACTGTCATTTTATATTTCCTTTGGTTTGTGAGGCTGTAAAGTTTTTTTTTAATTAAAATCTTTTTATCTAATTTTTCTAGTGATCCACGCAGCAAAATGTGAGCTGTAATTTTTTAATAAAAAAGTTGAAAGTTCAAACACAAGGCGCGGGCGGCGGTGGCTCAAGCTGTAATCCCAGCTTTGGGAGGGCGAGAGCGGGCGGACACGAGTCAGGCAGATCGAGACAATCCCTGCTAACACGGTGAAAGCGCCCGTGCTGCTACTATAAAAAATGACAAAAAAAACTAGGGCCGGCGCGAGGTGGCGGGTGCCTGTACCCAGGCTAGCTCGGGAGGGCTGAGGCAGGAGAATGGCGTAAACCGGGAGCGGAGGTTGCAGTGAGCTGAGATCCGGGCACTGGCACTCAGCTGGGGCGACGAGGCGGACTGCTGTCTCAAAAAAAAAAAAAAAAAAAAAAAAAAAAAAGAAGTTCAACAACAATAGATACTAAGATCATGTATCTTTCAGGAACTTTTAATCATTTAATATTCGTTTTTTTATATTCTAAAGGGCCTTCTGTAATTATTATTCTTTTTTCAGAGAGCATCTTAACAAATCAAGCATGTTTCAACTGAGTGTGGAAGAAATATTAGAGCATACGCAGGCGACTTTCATTTTTATCATCAAGAATCTACGTACTTGTGACGCAATATAGTAATTTTTTAAAATAATATTTTATATATTTTTAGAGGATTGAAAGAAGAGGCATCTAAATTCAAAAGGATGATGAGCTAGATAAAATTGCTTTTTTTCTTCAATATGAGAAGATATAAATCTTTGGTTTGGCTTCCAATAAACTTGTTATTGCTTCCAAACAAAATATTTCTTATAAGATTTAAACCTTGATATGGCAAAATAAAAATTAAATGACATGGAACATAAACACTTTGGTTTTATATATATTTCTGTAATATATATAACGTTGTAAAAATCATGCTAATGATAGTGCATGTGAAATGCACATAGAGCATGTATTCTTTCTTATTTCTGACCCATATTTTCTATGAAAAGTTTAAATGTAATTTTAAGTATGCTCATTTATTTTCAAATTATGACAAATTAATCATTCAGTCTTCTGAACTATTCACCTATAAAATCAAAAATATTTACATGGTGTAATATCTCATTCTTGATTCTTCATATATTTTTCTTATATCTTTCTACATATACTAAAGTCTCTGAAGATATGAGCTCTATATTAATACTTATTTATATTTGTTCACTATTATTATTCAGAGCAAGACATGACCCAGGGTAAGTAGTTGGTAAAAAGTATCAGCTTTTATAAATCTTATGTAAAGTATATTATAACCAACCAAACTCTTTCATGATTATTTTACTCTAAATACATTTTCCAAATAAGTGTCATTTCTGTTTTACAGTTGATTTTAGTACATAAAAATAATTTAATGACTAAATGACGATTCAGAAAAAAATCACAATATATTTTCAAAATGGTTTAGTAATCTACATTCCATTTTAGTGTTTTTGATCTTTAGATTATTTTGTTTAACACAAATTAGAAGAATATAGAAAACCCCTAGATACCTGGATTGCCTTTGATAGCCTCTTGTATGAAATATTAAAATCCTAAGATGGCCTCTATATGCTCCCCATGGATTATAAATGCAATTGCCTTTCTAAAGCATGCTACTACCTTTACCATTTCCCATTATCTTTTACTTTTCATATATAATTGAATTAAATACAAATTTTCATTTGTTGCTGCCCTTAAGTTTGAAATTGCCTCACTGAGAAATTTCTTTATTCTAAGTACATTATTCTATATTGTGATACGCATAAAATCGACAACAATCATGTTTCAACCTAGAGATACAGTTAAGCTTTCTTATTACTAGTACATTATTCTATATTGTGATAGCATAAAATCCACAACAATCATGTTTCCAACCTACGAGAATACAGTTTCAACTGACATATTCTTGCTGTTTTACGGAAGCTCAAAATAGTGAATGAGAGTGAGAAAAACCTTAGTTTGACATATTTATATGATCAATAACTATCATACGAACCTTAGGCAACAGCCAGCCTTTGTTTCTATAATTTCCATCACTTGATGATGTATTCCTGAACAAATAGCATAAGGTATCAGGAATGCTATGTTAAATATAAACCTGCTAATTATATGCAGTTCAATTTAAAATTTCTTTATAACCACACAGTTCTTTTTTTTTTTTTTTACAACCTTCCTCTCATCTCATTCAGATTTTATTTTCAAAATTCTTAAGCAAACCTCACCAGGGATCAAGGTCTGGCAACAGGGTTGCCCTAAGATATTTTTGTGAATATATTGAATCATCTCAGTATTCTCAAAATGGAATCTATTTTTAAAAATAAGCCAAGAAATCAGTGGATACTCATTTGTGCAGCATGTTGGGATCATACTATATCTATGCATTTGTCTTCCACAATTCATTCACTTGGCCTACCATGAAGCACCTGTGAGAAAGCTGTGGCTGAGCAGAAAAATTTGAAAGTCACAATTAGAACACACTTGGATTCATTAGATAGGCACTGGGTACATGACAATATGCCAATGAGGTAGCAATTTTATTTGAAAGAGTATTTAGTGATTTTATAATCAAAATGATATAGCCTCATTGCAAGTCTTTGAAAACCATAAGAAAAAAAGCAAAATATGTAGTGTTGAGTGTGCAAATGATTGTGCAGAAAAGCATGTATTTATGATTTGACACAAAGTAATATATACTATAGGATTCTATTTGTATAAAATTCAACAACTAGCAAGATAAACTTATGGTGTTAGATAAATGATAGTGATTATTCTGATGGGAGAATGGGAGGGCCTCTTGACTATTGGTTATTCTTACTTATATTTATTCAGATTCTGGTTCCATTGAGGTGTACAGTTTGTGAAAATATTTATCTTTATTCTAATTCACTCATTTTAACAGCATTTTATAATTTATGAAAATTAATTTAAACATTAAGCAAACCATTTTATTTTTAGAGTAGGGAACACTTTCTGAGTGAGACAAAAAAAAAGAAAGTAAAGGAAAAAATTGATTACTAATTATATCAAAATTCAACATTCCAGTATAAAAATATACAATAAAGAAAGAAAATAAACAAAAAAAGAGCCTCCTACAAGCTTATATTATTATCTGGAAAATATGTTTTCAGAATATATAAAATAGAATCAATGGCTATAATGTAAACATATTGTAAAACCAATAAAGAAAAATAAATATACACAGGTAAATATGCAACTTCTATGAACAAGCAATTCACAGAAGTAAGCACCCAAATGCAAAAGTACATAAGAAAGAGAAAATCTAGGTAACAACAAAACCTAAAACTCTAAAACAGTAAGTTATGAAATTCTTTTGGTGATGACATGGGTTCCCTGAAATAACAATTTTTTTTTCTTTTTTACATTTGATATATTTTGCAACAAATTACTAAAATAGATATGGCTCAAATAATTTCATATGCATTTGAGTATATCCTAGATGAAAGTGATGATGCAAAAAGGAATTTCACTTCTCCCATGATTTTCTTTTAAATTTGAATCTTTCTGACGCTTCAAAGCCCTTTAGCCAAGAGAAGACTTGACCCTTTCAAGAGTTTTCCTGATTAGATCAGTCCCATCGAGGATTATCTGTGTATCTTATGATCAACTGACTTAGAACCTTGATTGTATCTTCAAAAAGTCCTTCATAGCTATACCTGGATTAATTTTTGAAAGCATAAGTCCATATTTATAAATCAGGGACAGGAAACTTGATAATCTTAAAATTCTGCATACCACAAAGTTTGTTTAAGCTAACTCCAATAACTGGAGCATCTATAGATCTTTTTATAATCTAGAATTTTATGCCCCTTTTCTTCATTTTTGGGCATATTGTACATTTTCAGACCTGCCTAGTCATGTTTGGTTGCATACTGGTCAATGTAGACATTTATTTGAAAAGACAATAGTATAGGGGCAACAGATCATGATGTTATATCAAATAGGGCTAATGATTTTTCTGATCATTTTAATATAATCAGTTATATGGATTGAATTGTGTCCCCATCTCCCAAATTTATATGGTTAAGCCCTCACCGCACAATGCCATGGTATTTGGAGATGGGAAATTTAAGAGAAAACTAGGTTTAGATAAGATTATGAGGGTGGAGTCCTCAGTATAGGGTTATAAGAACAGATGTAAGAGAGCTTTTTCTATCTCTCTTCCTCAACTATATAAGGACACAGAGAAGGCTGTCATCTTCAAGCCAGGAAAAAATATCTCACAAGAAACCGACTATGCTGGTATGGTGATCTTAGACTTCTAGCTACAGAAATGTGAGAAAATTAATTTCTGTTGTTTAAGCCCCCCAGTATATGGTATTTAGTTATGGCAGCCAGACCCAAGAGCTAAGAGCTACAGTGCCTCACGTGTAGTCACATTAGATGTAATCACACTACCCAGGTTCTCAAGAAGCACTCAAAGATTCAGTGGAGGTGAAACACCAGCATTACTTGGTTTTCATAATGGGTCTGCTAATCTTTTGGATCGGTTAGTAACACAACAAATACATCTGATTATAATGTTTTCAACAAAATGCATTATTTTACATTCACTTTTAGGTTTCATATAGGCCCAGTTGTTGCAATGAACATAGATTTATCATTGTCTTTTAATGTCATCATGTAACTCATTGATCTGTGTCCTTTTATTCAACTGTGGAGGTCCTGGCTTTTACCTGAAGGTGATTATTCTTGAATATGAGACAATATTGAACTTTCAGGCCCTAGTTTAATTTGATCACATTCTAAGAACCTAACTGATTCTATTCTACTTTTGCATCATTATTAGATTTTTTACTGATGCATTTTGAATATCAGAGATACAGATTTTCATGGCATAATAGAATATATAGTAGGAGTAGGTTTTCCATAATTTCTACCTGAAATAAAATTAGCTACATAGCTCACATCTTGTCATTAATTGAGGATATCATTCCCTACTAGTACATTTTAGCTAATATTTAAATATTTCAGCTCAGTAATATTTAAGAAAACAATATTTGGGTATATAATTAAAATAAATGTGTTCACAATCAGTATGAATTACACATAAAATTATTCAACAGAAAGAAAAGCAGAGGAAACTATTCATTGAGATTCCAATAACAATGTAAGTGTAATGGACAATAATAATTGGTTTAAATTTTTTACCAAAATAATTTTGAGAAATGAATAAGAAATATTACTATAGAAAAGGAAAATGTGCTTGCCACAAAGAAATGAATACATATTTTAAAATGAATTACCAGAGTTTTACTAGTACAAATGTATTTAATATTAGATTTGTCTTTTCTTTATTGGTAAAAAATAAAAGTTAACTTGTATACCACATCCTGTGCAATTGCATGAATATATTGTGAGCCAACAAAACTGAAGTTGAGACATTCATACTAACAGAAAACTATAGTGAATATCATTTCATATGACAAATAATTTAATACTTTGTTCCCCTCACTGTGGTCTAACAACTATTGAAAAATTGATATGTTTCTTTACATAAGCATTCTTTAAAAAAGATCCTTGTTTTTTGCATTGGAAATAATTTTTCAAATTAAATGAAACAGGAATTGACCACATTATCCTGTACTATGTATTTATGAAGAATTAACTTGCAACCCAAATAAATTAGTAAGAATCTATTTTATCGTTTACAATAAGAGTACTTTGAACAGAGAAGACCCTAATGCCTACCTTTTAACTACACTTCATTAGGCTCAAGATAGTAGAAAAATAATGAAAACAGCAGTATAACTTGACTATTGACATTCCATTATAATGGAGGTAATTGGAAAGTCTCACAAAGTGAACCAATAAGTTTTATAATTTTTTTCTTAAACTGATTGCATGGACATCATTTATGTTTATATCATTTCTTTTATAAATGTTCCAAAAGGAAAACAAAGTTTTATAATGTCTATCTTTACATAATGCATAACTTGCTAGATTTCACAGACTGTGCTTCAGTTTTCATTTCATGTACTAAAAAGTCAAATGATTTGACATTTACGAATATGTTCTACTCTTTGATTCTCTTAGGATATCTTAACATGTCTAGAGTCCTAGGCCACAGGTGTGAGGAAGTTGCTAAAAGAAAGGGTAAGTGGGGGAAAAGTCACTTAAGGGATTTCATGTGGGTAATAACCATCCAAATCTGCTTAAAGTCATTTCAGCTGCTACAGCCCACTAGGATCACTATTACATTAGGGCTTTGCCCTGCTCCTATAACATTACAATTTAGATACTTTAAACAGGTCATTTATTATTATTAATCTTAGGGGACTCATTTGTAAAATTAAAATAATTTCAAGTCTGTCTCCTAGAAGACATCCAAACATTTGATGTATTTTTAAATGATTTATAAAACTATGTTAAAAAGGGATGAAATATATAATAGTGTATTATTTGGCAATTATACCCAATACACTTCATAAGTATCATGCTCCACACTACAAGAACTTATTTTTCTCACTCTACAAAATCCTAGGAAAACATTTATGACCATTAAAAATCTGAAAATAATGGTCATTTGGCATTATCTTTGTGTAAAATGATTAAATCCTTGAAATATACAGCCTTAAGAGGGACTGCTTGTTCTTCTTCAAAAGTATATTATTCCATGCCTCCTTTCTTTTTTGTTTTTGAGACAGAGTCTCGCTCTGTAGCCAGGCTAGAGTGCAATGGTACTATCTCAGCTCACTGCAACCTCTGCCTCCTAGGTTCAAGCGATTCTCTTGCCCCAGCCTCCCTAGTAGCTGGGATTACAGGCACATGCCACCACACCCGGCTAATTTCTGTATTTTTAGTAGAGACAGGGTTTCACTATGTTGGTCAGGATGATCTCAACCTCCTGACCTCAAGATCCACCCACCTCAGCCTCCCAAAGTGCTGGGATTACAGGCATGAGCCACCGCGACCAGTCTGCAATTTTTAAAAATACCAATTTGTATTTACCCACAGCCTAGAACCATGATTAACCCCTTTTGAATATTTAGGAAACTTGTTGAACTAAACTGAACCCTACTAAAGTATAGCACTTCCTCATTAACATAGTATATTAGTCTGTTCTCATGCTGCTGATAAAGACATACTCAAGACTGGGTAATTAATAAAGAAAAAGCGGTTTAATGAACTCACAGTTCCACGTGGCTGGGGAGGCCTCACAATCATGGTGGAAGGTGAAATACATGCATTACGTGGTGGCGACAAGAGAGAATGACAACCAAGCGAAAGGGTTTTCTCCTTATAAAACCATCAGGTCTCGTGAGACTTTCACTCCCGCGAGAACAGTATGGGGGAAATTGCCCCCATGATTCAATTATCTCTCACCAGGTTCCTCCCACAGCACATGGGAATTATGGGAGCTACAATTCATGATGAGATTTGCGTGGAGACACGGCCACACCATATCATGTAGCCAAAATGCAGCATTTTGTAGGGGCCAGCCCTACAGGGTCTGTAGGTTTTTCTCTTTGTATGAAGAGACCAGAGATCCTAGAAATAAAGACGCAAGACAAAGAGACAGAAGAAAAGACAGCTGGGCCTGGGGGATCACTACCACCAAGACGCGGAGACCAGTAGTGGCTCCAAATGCCTGGCTGCGCTGTTATTTATCGGATACAAGGTAAAAGGGGCAGGGTAACGAGTGTGAGTCATCTTCAATGATTGATAAGGTCACGTGAGTCGCGTGTCCACCAGACAGGGGGCCCTTCCCTGTTTGGTAGCGGAGGCACAGAGAGAGGACAGCTTATGCCGTTATTTCTTCCATGCATTTCAAAGACTTTTAGTACTTTCACCAATTCTGTTACTGCTATCTAGAAGGCAGAACCAGCTGTACAGGGTGGAACCTGAAAGTGAAACAGGAGCGTGACCACTGAAGCACAGTATCACAGGGAGACGGTTAGGCCTCGGGATGGCTGTGGGCGGACCTGACTCATGTGAGGCCTTCCACAAGAGGTGGTGGAGCAGAGTCTTCTCTAACTCCCCCGGGAGCGGGAGACTCGCTTTCCCGGTCTGCTCGGTAATGGGTGCCTTCCCAGGCACTGGCGTTACCGCTAGGCCAAGGAGCCCTCTAGTGGCCCTGCCCTGGCGTGACAGAGGGCTCACACTTCTGGCCACTTCTCACTGTGCCCCTTCAGCTCCTATCTGTGTATGGCCTGGTTTTTCCTAGGTTATAACTGTAGAGCAAGGATTATTATAATATTGGAATAAAGAGAAATGCTACAACCTGATGATTAATAATATTCATATATCATCATCTCTGTAATCTATTTCTAGTATAACTGTTCTTATTTTATATATTTTCTTTATTATACTGGAACAACTTGTGCCTTCGGTCTCTTGCCTTGGCACCTGGGTGACTTGCCGCCCACACATTTCAAGGTCAATGGTACACAGAATAGATGACATTTTTAACAATGGTGATTTTTTGTTTTCAACTTTCCTGTCTTGAGTGATGTGTGTGCATGTGTGGGTGTGCGTGTGTGTGTGTGTGTGTGTAGACCTGAGTAGGAAGTATTTCTGAGGTGTTTTGAAGACATACTTAAGATTTGAATTAGAGGTTATATTACTGAAGTTTTTACCACATTCTCATTCTCATTATCTAGCAGTTGAGTTTTGTGTAAATAGGTCACTTAGGTTTAGAATCTCATTAAAAGTCTTTCACACTGGGAGAAAAAGAATCATTGATCTGCTTTACGTTTTAAATATAACTTTTAAATTTTACAGAATTTTTTAAAACTTTGTCTACAGAGAAAGGCATGGCTCTGGTAATTATCTGCTTACGTTTCACAGATTATCTGAAGGATGTAAAATGTATTTATTGACATTTAAAAAGTTACTCTTTTGGCATCATTATTTGCTAATGAGCTTGT
Organism: Rhinopithecus bieti; assembly: GCF_001698545.2. Lineage (NCBI taxonomy): Eukaryota > Metazoa > Chordata > Mammalia > Primates > Cercopithecidae > Rhinopithecus > Rhinopithecus bieti. Next base: position 2,635,860 of record NW_016810869.1, on the reverse strand, counting down.
TTTGGAATGTTTGCAAGCTTATGTGACAGGATGGCATTTTATTATAAGAATAAGGTCAGCTGTGTTACTCAGTCTGTGAGAGAAAAAAGTCATCTTGAAAGGTGAAGCTATTAACTACATTTGACCTAAAACCTGCTTTATAATCAAGAAATGGCATCTTAAATTTATATAGCTCCTGTAACCTATGAGGTGGAGTTTGAGCAATTATCAGGCAATGTCAGGAGGTAGGTTGTGGATGGGGATCACACATCACCCATGTTAAAGGTTGTGGTCAAGCTAATTTTTGAATGGCACCATCGCTATAATTTTAGAGGCAAATGGACTTAAAAGAGTGAATTCAAAGGCCACTCTGTTTCCCTGTGATTCTCGTGCCTTCATCATCTGTCATCATTAAAGATTTCTGGATTGCTATGAGCAAGGGCTCTATGGAATAATCACATGCTATTTTTAGGCACTTCAGATGCCAAATTGGGCCTGGAATTTGGGTCATTAAGGAAAAAGGAGGTTTTGGAAATGTTTGAATAAATCTCTGAAATGACAAAATTTGTCTTTGATTAATCTTAGTCTTTTGACTGTAGAATAAATTGGAATGGAATAAATGTATTTAAAAAGAAGTGCCAGTCAGGGAAATAATTATTTTAAAGTCATTGTATGTAAACATATTCCTTTCTGCCAAATGCATTAGTTTTATTACAATAATTAGCAAATTTATTTCGCTGATTATTAAGATACCATATAAACGGTATCATAATTAGTATAACACTATTGGGTGAATGAGAAGAAAGAATGTAGCATTTTTCACAGGTGATTCTAAGAAAGGATTATGATTTTAGCATAATATAACATTATCCTGTAAGAGATGAGAAATATTTTGGGAAGTAGAGATGTAAAGTGTTATAATTTATCTCCCAGTAATTAGAAGAGCCCAGTTGCATTTTTCCATTTCTCTCTCGCATGCTTTAAGAAGACAAAGATAAAACATGGTCTATATAGAAGATAGACACAAGGAAATTCAGCCTCTATAAATGTCTTAGTCCATTTGTGTTGCTATAACAACATACCACAGACTGGGTAATTTATAAAGAACGAGGATTTATTTCTCACAGTTCTGGAGACCAAGCAGTGTAGGATCAATGTGCCAGCAGATTTGTTGTCTGCTTACAAAATAGTGCCTTGAACACTAAATCCTGTAGAGAGGAGGAGCACTGTGCCCTCCTAGGACTGAAGTTGGAAAGGAAAAAGGGAGGAATTCCCTCTGCCAAGCCCTTTGATGAGGGACTCAATCACCTTCATGAGGTAGCGAACAAGGCCTCATGGACTCTGAAAGGCCCCACCTCTTAATACCATCATATTGATAGCACCTGAATTGTGGAGGCACCGCCTCAAACTATAGCAACAGGTATGGCTAATTACCTTTGACCAGCTGCCCTTTTCTTGTCAATGATGCACGTGAATTACAATTTGGCTCAGCTGACATAAGAATCAAGTCTAGGCTAAGAGAGAGAAAAAAATAAAGAGACAGTGATAGTCCATGGTAATGCGGCCTATTTGAGTGCGCATGAAACACTGCTGGGAGCAATGTTGCAGATTGTAGATTATCAGACTGCAGACTTCCCAAACTCGGTCATCTAATTCTTTGCTCTTGTTTTCCTCACGGAGGGTCCATTTGGCAGGTAAAGAATTGTAACACATGGCCAGGCGCGGTGGCTCATGCCTGTAATCCCAGCACTTTGGGAGGCCGAGGCGGGCGGATCACGAGGTTAGGAGTTCAAGACCAACCTGGCCAACAAGGTGAAGCCCCGTCTCTAATAAAAATACAACAATTAGTAGGGTGTGGTGGTGGGCGCCTGTAATTCCAGCTACTCAGGAGGCTGAGGCAGGAGAATCACTTGAAACCGGAGGCAGAGGTTGCAGTGAGCGGAGATTGCTCCACTGCACTCCAGCCTGGGCAACAAGAGCGAAACTTTGTCTCAAAAAAAAAAAAAAAGAACTGTAACACACTAGTATGTACAAGTAGAGATGAAAGGAAAGGTGCCTGGAAGAAAGTGATGGTGTTTAAATGGCTTCACAAACAGATTACCAATGTCCCAAGTAACCATTAGAATGCTTGCTTCCTGCAGGTAACTCAAGCCAGCCCAGCAATGACCAAGGGGACTCAATGGGGGAAGAAAAGATAGGGGCCTTGGGGCAGCATCCAGGTGAAGTGGCAATATTGTGAGGTAAAAGTCAGAGCCAACTGAAAGAATATCCCATTTTAATATTAGCCTCACATTTTAAAGTTGTGTGTGTGTTGGGGATAGAGATTGCAATACATTGCTATAAACATAAGTATTAATGAAGGCCAACAAGTTTGAGTTGGGATATTTCAGTGAGAAAAACTATAAGTAAATAAAACACACAAAAAGGTACAAAACACTCTGATGCCCATGTCTCTGCTTTCTCAGACGTAAGATGAAATCCAAAACACATACCTCGTTAAACATGAAATAGATTCTGCTGGGGGTGAGGATCATTATTTAAGTGATTTTTTAATACTGTAGCTCAAATTAAATCTTTAAGATTTTGCAGAATTAGAGCTGGTGTTACATGTTCAGTGCATGTCAGGTAACTGAAAATAGTGTTATAAAATAATATCTTCTATTTGATTTTCAGTTTCTGTTGCTAATTTTAATCTAGCAAGAATAAGATGGCACCTACATATTTAGACAGCACCTACTAAAGTTAAAAAGTGTCTTACCTATATATTAAATTCTAATTCTCACAATAGCCTTAATTATAGTAGTGCTATTGACTTTCTTTTTATAATTTACAAATGGCTATACCAGGACTCAGAGCCATTAAGAACTACCTCAGGTGACATAGTAGATGATGGAGCTATTTTAACATTCAAATCAACTTCAGAGACCATTGAAACCACCATTATGCATTGTGTGTTTATGATGTGCTTACTAATTTGGAGGATTTCAGCATGATAGCATATAAATTCTGGCATAAAACTGATCCTCAACTATTTTATACTTCAAAGAGAGACTATACTATGATTAACAGAGTGGAATAAAGACAGTAATATCAGAAATAAGAATACTTTGTAGATTCAGAAAGTATCCTCTTTCTCATCTCCTTTTAAAAATATAACTAACTGAATAGCTGTCCATAATTTAAAATGATACAGTGACATCTCTGTATAAAATTTATTTATACACATCCTAAAACCTGTACAAGTACAGGAAGTTCGGCTAGGCGCTTAAAAGTTGTAAATAGCATCAAGAGAGACAAAAGAGGGAGAGAGAGAACAGAAAGTGAGAGAGAGGATTTTAAGGAAGTAACTCTCATAAATTATCTAATTTTAAAATATCAGTTAAGTTGTACGACAGCACATAGCTTTTTTTTTTTTAGCTATGAAAGTGGGTTTGGTTTGGTAACCATATCGTTGGTTATTATTTCACTTATCAAAATTGCTCTAAGTAGATTAGAAATCTTGAGACATGAGCTTGTAGTAATCTTGGTTTGCAGTGAATATTAATTGTTTAAACTCAATGCTTTTCTTTTAAATAAAAATATTTGGTTAGTTTAAGGGTCATGATAAAATCAAGTATATCTTATTTTGCATTACTATTAATATCACCCTTTGGCTTGTATGTTGCCATAGATTCGTTAAAATGTCTTCTATTGCATACAAACCAAGAGGTGTTCAAACTCTTTACAGTGTTTGAGCTAAATGTGTCTTATGTGCATAATTTAAAATGTTTTCCCTATATTACAACAAAATAAAGTAAAATTTTAATTAAACAGTAATTTTAAATATATATATTACTCTTAAACTTTAATATTGAAGGGAAATTTGAAAACATTTTAATGTTTGCAATGAAAAGTTTATATTAATTAAATTGGCTATTAACACCTGACGAATCCTAGGCTTAAAACATTTGCAAGAAATGTCCAGTTAGGATTTTTTGGTAATTAAACCTGTTCTATTTTAATGTCATAAATGAAGTGGATCTTAAAAAACTTCTTAAAGCGATGGCACATAACAAATGAATTTTTAAAAAATAATATTTTTTGCCAAGACAAATTGAATGTCTACTTTCCTCTCCTTGTTAAGGAGAATGTTAAAAACAATTTTATACTTTAAATGTAAGTGCTAATTTGAATGGCCTATTTAGAAGCATGTTTAACTCCATCATGTTCTCCATGGGCATGATAATAAGATTGTATACACATACTAAATAAATACATATTTTCCCACTGTAAACTCTCAAAAGTGTTCTCAGTGATAAACTGGCTATGTATATCTGATCTTGCCATTTTAGTTGTCTTAGCCATAGTTTTACTTTTTAACATCATCCTACTGAACCAAATAATATCTATGATCCTTTTTTTTTTTTTTTTTTTTTGGAGCTGGCTCACTGCAGTCTCCACATCCCAGGTTCAAACAATTCTCCTGTCTGAGCCTCTCCAGTATCTGGGACTACAAGCATGCACCACTATCCTGGGCTAATTTTTGTATTTTTTAGCAGAGTTGGGGTTTTGCCATGTTGGCCAGGCTGGTCTTCAACTCCTGGCCTCAAGTAATCCACTGCCAGGGTCTCCCAGAGTGCTGGGATTACAGGTGTGAGCCACTGTCCCTGGCCTCTACTGCCTTTCAAATCTACAAAAAAATGCTGAAGACAAGATGGTAGTTGCTTGTTGTCATGTGTGAAGTTTACATTGTTTGGTGATAAATATTTTATCTTAGTGAAGAGTCACATATCCTGAAGTAAGAGAAACAACAAATGAATATAAAATAAGCAAACCACAATTAAGAAAAGGATTATTTTTGAGGCTAACAGGAATCTAATTTATTATTTGACTTATTCGCTTTCCTGTCTACATAGCTTAGCATGATAGCAAGTATATAACAGGAGTTTTATGCTTGTTATTGAATAACAAAATTTACATTATTTAAAATATTAACTAGTGGCCTCTCTAAAATACTTTTTATTTCTAACATTTATTCTGAACACAGCAGCATTTCTTAATTTTTAATCAAACAGATAAAGGTACATAATATCAAACAATAAATGGCACTCAAAGGCTATATGTAAAAGTAACCATGTCAAAACTGACCACATTCCACTTCCCAGCTCTGGTTCTTTGGGAATCACTCTTCCCTTCTTTTATTTTCTTTTGGTGTTCACTTCATTTTTCTAAATGCTTGCTTTATTATTATTTCTTTTCTTTTCTTCTCTTTTCTCTTCTCTACTTTCTCTCTCTCTTTCTCTCTCTCTCTCCTTCTTTCCTTCCTTCTTTCCTGCCTGCCTGCCTTCCTTCCTTCCTTCCTTCCTTCCTTCCTTCCTTCCTTCCCTCCCTCCCTCCCTCCTTCTTTTTCTTTCTTTCTTTCCTTCTTTCTTTTTTTTGTTGACAGTCTTGTTCTGTCACCCAGGCCAGACTGCAGTACTGCAGTCTCGGCTCACTGCAACCTCCACCTCCCGGGTTCAAGTGATTCTCCTGCCTCAGCCTCCCAAGTAGCTGGGATTACAAGTGCATGCCACTACTCCAGGCCAATTTTTTGTATTTTTAGTAGAGACGGGTTTCACCATGTTGGCCAGGCTGGTTTCAAACTCCTGAACTCAAATGATCCACCTGCATCAGTCTTCCAAAGTGCTAGGATTACAGGCATGAGCTGCTGTCCCCAGCAATTATTATTTCATCATAATAACAATTTTCATTATTTATTTCTTACTATAATATTAATAATAAATGAAGAGTTACTTGTTTAATATTTTCCCTCCACTTTTTCTCCTTATTCTACTGATATTATTCTATTACTATTTTGTATTAAACCAGCAATCAATATTACATATTATGAATATGTATATATTTTGAACAGCTGGTCCAGGAAGTTTCCTTTCTTATTTAACTCTAAATTTTTCTCCTGGAGTTTATAATATCCTCCTTTTGTAGTTATCTTATTATGTTCCTGTTTTTAAGTTCCTTTAACTACTGCAACAGATATATAAAAGACTTACTTAGATGTTTTCTAAGAATGTAAAAGACCTGGATATACATTAACTCCATTTATTTTCATAAAGATTTAATTCCTGGACTAGTCCTTCCACAAGCTTGTTGTAAAATGGCAATATGAGGACTCTCATTGCTTCTATTTTCAAATTTTTTTTTTCTTTTTTTTCCTGAGCCCCTTGTCTTTTTTTGTTGTTGTTTCTTCCAAGAGATTTTTTTATAGGATGAGGAAGCAAGATTTTTGAAAGTCAGTATTTCACAAAGTAACTTTTTCTAAACTCATATTGGATGGATAGTTTAGATATAGAATTCTAGATCATAAATCTCTTTTTCTCAGATGTTTGAAGGGATTTCTTATTATTTTCTGACTTTCTACTTTGCTATTTATAGTCTGATGCCATTCTGATTCTTGATTTGTTATAAATGATCCTTCATTTTCCCCCCACGTAAGAAGATCATAGGACCTGTATTTTTATTGTTTAGAAATATTAATGATGCTTTGAACCAACTATCCTTTCATTTCTTGCATATGGTAAATAGTGTGAACTTTAAATCTAAAATCTTGCTTTTCAATATTGAATTTGTTCTTATTATTTTTCTTTGAAAATATTCTCTCCATTGTCTTTTCTGCTTTCCAAATGTGCAGTTTCCATTATTTGGATATTGAACATTCTGGAATATACCTCATTAAAATATTTTCAAATATTTTCTATTTTATTTTACTTCCTGAAACATTTTCTCAGTTTCATCTTTCATATTATAAGAACATTTAAATGCATATTTTAAAATATCTTTCTTATTTTCCTTTATATATTTTTTCTAGTTGTTTAGTTATATTTCTCTTAACTTGCTAAGAACATTGCTTGCTTTCTCTTTTAAAATTTTCTTTAATTCCTAAATTGTCTGTTACCTCCAATTCACCAGACTCTCTTAGGCCTTTTCATTTATTTGTTTTGGTCTCTCTAATATTAAAGCCTTTCTTCAAATATCTGACATCTCTGTCTTTAACTCCTAAATTCAAGCAATAAAAAGTCAACTGACAACATTGTATGTGTGTTTGTGTGAGTGCGTGTGTGTGTGTGTGTGTGTGTGGTTTTCTGAATGCTGGACTTCAGTGAATGGTGACCAGGTGGATGAAATGCCAGGACTTTTTTTTTTTTTTTCAAGAAATCCGGTAGTTGGAATGCATTTTTCTGAGACATCTCAGATCCCATACAAAAACTTTTATAGTCACCTGCTTCATAAAGGTGGGTGGGTATTTAGAAGCAGCGAGAGCTGACAAACTTAATTTTCAGTATACTGACACCTAAATACAAAGATTGAGTTTGGAGATTAAACTAATTCCTATGCAAACTTTGCCTCAGACATGAGTCTCATTCTTATGTTCCATTCTACCTGGGATTTTTGAGTATTCAATCTGCATAATTCTTCAGATTTACTTTTGGCTCATGTACTATTGGATCTTTTAAAAAGATTTGGTTAACAGATAAGATTGTATTATAAGTTTATCACTAGATTCTCTCTCTTTCTAGAAAATAGAACCCTTTCTTATTTTTGTGAGACTTTCTAGGAGTTCAATGTTCTGTTTCAGTTAGAATTCCTCTATAAAACAAATAGCACACTTAAAATGGGTAACAGGAGGAGAGTTGGAAAGAAGATCTCTCCACAATGGTGTGGGAAGGCACGATGTAAAGTAACCACAAGAGATCATGTAGTATTCCAATGGTTTGTGTATTAGGTCATTCTTACATTGTTATCAAAAAATACCTGAGAGTGGATAATTGATAAAGAAGAGGTTCAATTGGCCCACATGAGAAACAAACACACTTGTCCAGACCCAAAGAATGAACTCAGAGACCCAGAAAATAGCAAAAGTGAAATTTTAAGGACAGTCTTGCAAGGTTGGGGGTCTGATAAGCAGGGACACCCAATACAGTTTTTTTTTTTTTAAATTTTAGTTTGTTTTTATTATACTTTAAGTTCTGGGGTACATGTGCAGAATGTGCAGGGTTGTTACATAGGTATACATGTGCCATAGTGGTTTGCTGTACCCATCAACCTGCCATCTACATTAGGTATTTCTCCTAATGCTATCTCTCCTATAGCCCCTCACACCACAATAAGCCCTGGTGTGTGATGTTCCCTTCCCTGAGTCCATGTGTCCTCATGGCTCCACTCCCACTTATGAGTGAGAACATGTGGTGGTTGGTTTTCTGTTCTTGTGTTAGTTTGCTGAGAATGATGTTTTCTGGCATCATCCATGTCCTTGCAAAGGACATGAACTCATCCTTTTTTATGGCTGCATAGTAGTCTATGGTGTATATTGGCCATATTTTCTTTATCCAGTCTATCACTGATGGGCATTTGGGTTGGTTCCAAGTCTTTGCTATTGTGAATAATGCCACAATAAACATACGGGTGCATGTGTCTTTATAGTAGAATGATTTATAATCCTTTGGGTACATACCCAGTAATGGGATTGCTTGATCCAATGGTATTTTTAGTTCTAGATACTTGAGGAATCACCACACTGTCTTCCACAATGGTTGAACTAATTTACACTCCCACCAACAGCATTCCTGTTTCTTCACATCCTCTCCAGCATCTGATTTTTCCTGACTTTTTAATGATCGCCATTCTAACTGGTGTGAGATGGTATCTCATTGTGGTTTTGATTTGCATTTCTCTAATGACCAGTGATGATGACCTTTTTTTTTATATGTTTGTTGGCTGCATCAAGGTCTTCTTTTGAGAAGTGTCTGTTCATATCCTTCACCCACTTTTTGATGGGGTTGTTTGTTTTTCATTCACAATTGCTACAAAAAGAATAAAATACCTAGGAATACAACTTACAAGAAATGTAAAGGACCTCTTCAAGGAGAGCTATAAACCACTGCTCAAAGAAATAAGAGAGGACACAAACAAATGGAAAAACATTCCATGCTCATGGATAGGAAGAATCAATATCATCAAAATGGCCATACTGCCCAAAGTAATTTATAGATGCAATGCTATCCTGATTAAGCTACCACTGACTTTCTTCAAATAATTGGAAAAAATAAAAACTACTTTAAATTTCATATGGAACCAAAAGAGAGCCCACATAGCCAAGACAATCCTAAGCAAAAAGATCAAAGCCAGAGACATCATGCTACCTGACTTCAAATATATTACAAGGCTACAATAACAAAAATAGCATGGTACTGGTACATAAACAGATGTATAGAACAATGGAATAGAACAGAAGCCTCAGAAATAATGACACATATCTATAACCATCTGATCTCTGACAAACCTGAGAAAAGCAAGTAATGGGAAAAGGATTCCCTATTTAATAAATGGTGTTGGGAAAACTGGGTAGCCATATGCAGAAAGCTGAAACTGGATCCCTTCCTTACACATTATACAAACGTTAACTCAAGATGGATTAAAGACTTAAACATAAGACCTAAAATCACAAAAACCCTAGAAGAAAACCTAGGCAATACCATTCAGGACATAGGCATGGGCAATGACTTCATGACTAAGACACCAAAAGCAATGACAACAAAAGCCAAAATAGACAAATGGGATCTGATTAAACTAAAGAGCTACTGCACAGCAAAAGGAGCTATCACCAGAGTGAAGAGGCAAACTACAGAATGGCAGAAAACTTTTGCAATCTATCATCTGACAAAGGACTAATATACAGAATCTACAAAGAACCCAGTACAGTTTTTAACAAGCATTTTATCTGCTAGTGTGCAAGTCCCTCTCCAGGCTCCTCAAAGCCTGAATACTAGGGGGGTCACAATCTTCCTGTACGTCACCTATTGGTTGTTGGGTAGGGGCTTTAGGTGTTCTTTTTAGGGTTATCTTGCTGCATTTTGTTGCAGCCCACAATGCATTGCAATCCTAATTACCTCAGGGATTTTTTTAATATACTTATGACCTAAGTACCTGGGCAGGCTTGTAAGAAGGGACGAAACAAGCTATTTTGCAGGCTAGTAAACTTTTACCTTAGACAACATTTTTGGTTCAGGTGAGGCCAACTAAAGGTGGGGTGGGGGTTAGTGAGGCCGACAAGCAGGCATTGGCTATCCACGCAAGGGTCTGGTACATTCTATTTCTTTGCAGTTTACTGACCTAAGCCGATTTAAGGCACTTTGTCTTAGAAATGGACCACTGTGTACATTATTTCCTTCAGCCATGGTTCTGCAAGCTGTATAGGAGGCATAGTGACATCTGCTTCTGAGAGGCTCTGGAAGCTTACAATCATGGTGGGAGGCCAAAAGGGAGCTTTCATATCACATGCTGAAAGCAATAGCAAGAGAGCAAGCGGGGAGGTGCCACATACTTTTAAACAACCAGATGTCTTGAGGACTTACTATCACGAGGGCATCACCAAGGGGATGCTGCTAAACCATTAATGAGAAACCACCCCCATGATCCAATCACCTCCCACTAGACCCCATCTCCAACACTGGGGATTACATTTGAACAGAGACACACATGCAAACTATGTCAGTTGATAATATAGAAAAATATTTATAAGCATGGAACTGTTTCATGCCTGTAATCCGCACTTTGGGAGGCTGAGTGCGGACTCACCTCAGGAGTTTAAGACCAGCCTGACCAACATGAGAGAAAGCCCACTCTACTAAAAATACAAAATCTAGCGGGGCAGGTGAACATGCACTGTAAATCCCAGCTACTCGAGGAGGCTGAGGCAGGAAATCTCTTGAACATGGAGGCGGAGGTTGTGGTGAGCACAAATTGTGCCATTGCACTCCAGCCTGGGCAACAGAGAAAAATTCCATCTCAAAGAAAAAAAAATGACATTGAAAGTCATTATATTTTCTAAGATATAATTTATACTAAAAACAGTGTTTTCCACAGATTGTTACCTCCATGAATGTGGGGGACTAAGTCTCTATTTCATTTAGATATGGTCCATTCTAAGAATAAACAGTAAGTCCAGGAGCATTTAAATGTATCATATGGTTTTCATGGGAAACAAATATTTGGAGCCTGATCTTCATGTTTCCATGTTAGAACTAAATGTATTTAAACGCACAATCTAAGGAACTACTTTGGTGACTTTTCCAAGGCCAAATACTAATGTCAGGGTATCTATTTCAGCTACATTTTTTCAATGGCTGTTGAGATAGGCAAAATTTCAAACTGGTCCTGTGAAATTTTTATTCCTGGTGTGTATTCTCTGTATAGTATCCTCCCTTTGAGTACAGAAAAAACCTGTGAATATAAGGGAATACCATTCCTCTACTCAAGTCACTAAACAGTTGACTTTAATTTTATCAAAATGGACATTATCCAGGTGAGTCTGACATAATCAGGTAAGTCTTTAAAGGGTATGGGCACTTCCCTGGAGTCAGTTTGTGGCTGATTATGAAGACATACCCTCCAGGGATTCCACAGCTACATGCAAGGAAATAAATCTGTCAAGAGCCACAGGAGCTTGGGAAAGAACACTGGGCCCAAAATGAAATTACATCCCAGCCTGACACATCAATTTCAACCTGGTGAGGCCTTGAGGGAAAAACTAAGTTAACCCACATCTGGGCTCCTTATTATTAGAAACTATGCTAATAAACTTTTATTATTTCAAACTTTTAAGTCTCTAGCAATTTGTTGAGCAGCCAAAGAAAACTGATGCACTAAGCACAAAACACAAAGCTGAAGGCATCGTCACATTACATGACTTCAAACTATAGTACAAGACTACAGTAAAACTCTGGAAGATAACCTGGGAAATACTATCCTGGCCACAGGACCTGGCAAAGATTTCATGATGAAGATGCCAAAAGCCATTACAACAAAAACAGGAATTGAAAAATGGGACCCAATTAAACGTAAGAAATTCCATACACCAAAAGAAACCATTGACTGAGTAAACAGAAAACCTACGGGGTGGGAAAAATATTTGCAAACTATGCATCTGACAAAGGTATATCTAGCATCTGTAAAGAACTTAAACAAATTTACAAGAAAATACCAAACAACCCCATTAAAAACTGGGCAAAGGACATAAAGAGACATTTTCGAAAGAAAACATACATGCAGCTAACAAGCATATGAAAAAATGCTCAATATGCTAATCATTAGAGAAATGCAATCCATACTGCAATGAGATACTATCTCACACCATTCAGAATGGCCACTATTAAAATGTCAAAAAAAAATAATGGATTCTGTATTGTGGAGAAAAAAGAATGCTTATACACTGCCGATGGGAATGTACATCAGTTCAGCCACTGTGGAAAGCAGTTTGGTGATTTTTCAAAGAACTTAAAATAGAATCACCATTCATCTCAACAATCCCATTATTAAGTATATACCCAAAGGAAAATAAACTGTTCTACCATAAAGACACATGCATGTGTATGTTCATCGCAGCACTAATCACAATAGCGAAGACGTGGAATCAGTCTTGATGCCCATCAACAGTAGACTGAATAAAAAAATGTGGCACATATACATAATAGAATACTATGCAGCTATAAAAAAGAATTAGATCGTGTTCTTTGTGGCAACATGGATAGAGCTGGAAGCCGTTATCTTAAGCAAACTAAAACAGGAACAGAAAACCAAATACTGCATATTCTCACTTATGAGTGGGAGTTAAACTCTGAATACATGTGGACACAAAGAGAAGGGAACAATAGTCCCTGGAGTCTATTTAAGGGAGGCTGGGAGAAGGGTGAAGATAGAGTAACTGCCTATCAGGTGTAGTGCTTATTACCTGGGTGACAAAATGATATGTACACCAAACCCCCACGACACTCAAATTACATATATTAAAAAACCTGCACTTATACCCCTGAATGTAAAATGAAAGTTTAAAGAAGAAAATGATACGCAAGTCTAGATAGCTCTCATTCTATGATAATTCAGTGTTTCCTATATGTCATTTTTTGTAAATATTCAATTCTTCTGACATAAATCTAGATAGATTTGTATACAATAATGTAAAATAATTTTCTATAACTAATCAGTTTCTATTTATTCAGATTGCAAGTAACACCTCTGAACACAAAATGTCAAGTAACTCATTATTTTTTTTTTAAGTTTATCTTATTTTTAATTGGTACATAATATCTGTACACAGCTATGGGGTACAATGTGCCGTTTTGATAGATGTATACATTGTATAATCATCAAATCATGGTGGTCAGCAAATCCATCAGCTCAACCATTTAACATTTCTTTGTGGTGAGAACATTTAAAGTCCTTTTTTCTAGCTGTTCTGAAATACGCAATACACTATTATTAACTAAGAAGTCACCCTAGTGTTCAAGGGAACACTAGAGCTTGTTCTTCCTATCTAACTGTAACTCTAACCACTCACCAATCTCTTCCTGTCCTCCTTTTTCCTTCTCCTTCCACCCTCTGCTAAGCACCATTCTACTCTATAATTCTATAAATCAGTTTTTAAGATTTTACATTTGAGGGAGATCATGAGGTATTTGTCTGTGTCTGGCTTATTTCACTTAACATCATGTTCTCTAGATTCATCCATTGTGTCACAAATGACAGGATTTCATTCTTTTTAATGGAGAAATAGCATTCAGTTGTGTATATATACCACATTTTCTTTATGTACTTGTTGCTGGATACTTAGGTTGATGTCATATCTTGGTTTGAGGGAATAATGCTATAATAAACATGGGAGTGTAGATATCTCTTCAGCACACTGATTTCATTTTCTTTGAATATATACCCAGTAGTAAGATTGCCGGATTATATAGTAGTTCTGTTTTTAACTTTTTGAGGAAACTCCACACGGTAGCTGTACTACTTGACCTTCTGCTAACAATGTGTAAGGGCTCTCCACATGATTGCAACGCTTGTTATCTTTTGTCATTTTAATAGCCATTCTGACTGGAAGAAAATGACATCTTATTGTGGTTTCAATTTGCATTTCCCTGGTGATTAGTGATGTTCAGCATCTATTCATAAACCTATTGGCCAATGTCAAGAAGACTTTCCTGTATGTTTTCTCCTAGTAGTTTCACAGTTTCATATCTTACATTTAAGTCTTTATTCCATTTTTAGTCAATTTTTGCATAACTTATTGATTTTAGAAGTGCTCTGTATGGCACTATTGCCTAAGGTATGGAAGCCCAAACAGTCAGCCAGCTTCCTACCTGTAACATTAGAGCATTCGCTTTCCATATAAAAGTGTAAGATGACAAATATAGACCTAGAAAAACAATCTGTATTTTATTCCCCTGAAAGGTATGCTCTGTGGCATGCTTTTATTTGTACATACCTACACATTAGTGTGCATTCTCTGAATATAGTAATGTATAAAATAAGTTTACATAAGCACAGTGTTTTGAGGCTTTATTCTCTGGCTTGACTTCTAACTAAACACTCCCCACCATGAAAACTATTAAAGTTTGATGAAAAGCTAATATTCAACTGAAGTAAAGATAAGTAAAAGTATACCATTTTATAGCCTTATTGACGTCAATGAAAGACTGAAAACGTTTTCTGCCAAGTATGAATTTTAAAACCCATTTACATGTACCTATAAATCAAGTTGCTATAGTTTTTCTGAAAAAAAGAAAAAAACTGAATTTTAATTTACATGAATATGACAGAATTGATGGGAGGGAAAATATTTCACCAAGGTGAGAAAATGCTTAAGGCAAATAATGAAGGAGGAAAATTAAGGGTAAGCAAAATGTTAGGATAATTTTAAAATGGATCCATACACACAGTTTTATAAAATATCACGACAACTTAAAAGGAAAACATTCAATGATTGTGGTTTTCTTGTTATGCTTCTCTACTGACTGCATCCTGACACTGTTTGTGCTTTTCAAGTTAACCTGAACAAAGTGTCTGAAGCATATTTACTATTAAATAGTGAGATGTAATGAAGTGCCTTATATAGATTTTTAATTTCAATTTGTAACAAAGTTTAAAGATACAGAAAATTTGAAAGAATTATACAATATATTCTGGTACATTCTCTCTCTCTCTCTCTCTCTCTCTCTCTTTTCTCTTTTTCTTTGCATGTTTAAAAATTAAAGTTGCAGTCATCAAGACTCCTTGTCCCCAAATACTTCAGCATACATCTCCTAAGAACAGTGGTAATATAACATTACTATATCCCATATATAATACTGATATGGTATTATAATATTACCTAATGTATAAGTACATAATCAAGTTTTCCCAACTGTACCCAAAATGTCCTTCATAGCTTTTTTTCAAATCTAGAGACCAATTAAAAATCATATGGTACTGAGGTTTTATGCTTCTTTAGTCTCCTTAATCAGAGCATCCTGTCTGAATTTATGTTTTAGATTATTGACATATTTGAGTAATCTGGGTGAATTGTTTACTAGTATTTTCCACTATTAGTATTGTCTAATAATTGTTTTGATTCAACTCAATGTTTCGTTTTGTTTTTGCAAGAATGCTGTAGAACTTGTGTTTTTAATATCCATTCCATGCCTAAATAGGTAAATATTGTCATTTTCCCGAAATGAATTACTTGCTTGATTCAGGTGGTTTCTGTGAAAACACTCCTTTACCAAGGTACGCCTTTCCCTTGATTAAAAAGAGGCCTTAGTTACTACTTGGGTGATGCAAGCTTCAACAACATGTAATTTATCCAGGTAGCAAACCTGCACATGTATACCCTGAAACTAAAATAAAGGTGGAAAAAACAAATAAATAAAATAAATGCTCTTCAGCTGTTCAGGGAGGATTAAAAAGCACTGGTCTAAAATGAAAAGATAGGTGTGTTGGTGGGGACAGGTAATTGTTGATATGAATCTCTGGACCTCTAGACCTCCTTTCCCCACCAACTTTCCTTCCCCACAATTATTTTTGCATGGACTGAGGATCCTTGTCAAAGTTGATTATTTCACTGAGAATTTAAAATGGGTATTTTCTGTTTTATAATTTTTTTCACATTTATTGGGAAGTTCAGTTAAATGATCCTTACATTAATTCTCTCTCTCTCTCATTTAAAATCCATTAATGTAATTCACCATATTAATTGATATAAAAGAGATAAATAATATGATCACCCCATAGCTGCTAAAAGACCTTCCTTTAACAAAATTTAATACCTATTACCTAATAAGATAAAAATTAATGAATGCTTTCTTAATATGATAACATATATTAAATTAGAAAGAACTTAGAATATTACACTTAGAAGATCTGGTTTCAGCGTCAGAAGGCTCTGAATCGGCTCCAGGTCCAAAATTTACTCTCTCTGTGACTTTGGGAAATAAAATAAACTTCTGCACCTCGATTACTTCATCCATGAGTTGAGTTAATGCAGTTTGTCCCATTGCATGGCACATAGATAATATTCCAGAAATACTAACCAACATAGTTCCTGTAGGTATAATTATTATTTTATTTTTTTCTTCAGTAATTACTTAAAAGAAAGCATAATAATAAAGTGCTCAATCAAATTAATCATCTTCATTTTCACATAAGAATATTAGAGACAAAGATAATTACACTTTTTGAAATATAACAGTAAACAATGCATTGAGATATTTTAAACCCCATCTCAAACCCTCCTTGAGCAGGGAATACCCGGCTTTCCTTTGCAAAATAGGAATTGAGAAAGGAATAGGAATAGGAATTGGCTCAAATCTGAACCCTGGACACAGATGGGAGTTGCTGCAGCTGGGTTTCCGTCTACACTGCCAGGGTGTGGCTTAAGACTTGATTATACACCTCCTGCTTCACTAAGATGGTAAATAGAGAAAAGCAGTGCAAAGATGGTAATGGAGAAGAAATGGACATTCTGGTGCCCTGTGGAATTCACACATAATGATGGAGGGAAATGTTCTAGGAGCCATTAGAATCTTCTGTTTTGTGGCCAGGAGTGACTTTATGAGAAGATTGCTGTTGGGACTGGGGACATTTTTATCTTTTTCTTCCTGGTCATCTATGCAGAAAAGGGGTCTCTTTTCTTCCATAGGTGCGTTATGCTACAATATGAAAATAACATAACTTTATTTTAAAGTGAAAAATTTAAATAGTTAATAGTAAAAGACAAACATAAATAAATGTTGTTTAAATAGTATAATGAGAGCTATACACTTATTACTTACATTAAAGTAATGCTATCACTTAGTAGTTTTTAGAAGTAGATTTAAAATTAACATGCTGTATTTAGTTGTTTTATCACTTTTCCAAATTGTTTTATTTGCAAGTAATGTGAAAATAATAAAATATAGATTTAAGTGTCTAGTTTGATGGGTTTTGGCAAATGCATATCCTCATGTAATCTAAGCCCTAAAAATAAAGGATATTTAAATTACCCCAGCCAGGTCCTTGGTTCCCACCACTATAGCTGAACTTTATTAAACTTTTTACAGAGAACTCACTACATGTATTTATTAAATGACCAGTTTGTTTCAATTTTTTATTCACACATTAATTTCATCTGAGACTAGAAGACAGTTTAATTTTTTCTTCAAAAAATTTAACCTATTTTTTTCTATCATACCAGCTAGGAACTTGTATAATATTTATACAAGTTGAGTGGTTGTGCTTATCTTAATAATGACATCACAGAGAAAACATCCAATATTCACTATTGAATAGTAGTTGTTTAATTTTGTAGATACTCTTATAAACACAATAGCTTTTACTTATGTTTTACTGACATTCATTATCCATAGCTAGTTCTTGTATTTGATAACATATTCAATTACTTTATCAAAATTAGAAACTTTATCCCACAAGATGATAATGGTCATTTTTTTCCATTTTCTTGTTAATGTGACTAGTTATAGTGATATTCAATAAAAAATTTTACCTTATAAAATAAATCACATTAATTATTTGATTGATATGTAACCAGATCTTGTTTGCTCTTTTGCATAGAATGTTTATGTCTATTTTCATGATAGTGATTGGCCTGTACTTGTCTTTCTTGTATTATCCTTTGTAGATGTTGGTATCAAGCTTAACTTTACCTCATACAATGAATAAAAAAGTGTGCCCTCTTTCTCTACATTCTGAAAGGATCTGTAAGATTCATAACTTCATTCCTAAATATTTTGAAAAATTGCCAGTTAGCCCATTTCTTCCTGGAATTTTCTTTGTGGGATGATCTGAATTTTTAAAAACTTCTATTAGCAGATAAAAACTATTCAGATAGTCTTATGTCAGGATTGATAAATTGTGTTTCAACAATGTTCCATTCATGTAGGTTTTAAAAATAATTGACATAAAGTTGTACATATATATTGTTACTATTTAATTAATTCTATTGTTAGTTGCAGGATCTATAATAAAGCCCCCTTTTAATTCATAAAATTATTTCTTCTTTGTCAACTGTTCAGCAAAATTCTAAAAACTAAAAAGTAGCTTAGAGCTACTAAGTCAGGCCAGAAATCCTGCTGATGAACTTTATTTCATGGTAGGGCCCAGGGAACATTCTGTTTACCAAAAGGTGTGTGATGAGCTGGTGAGAAGGGTAGCAGCATCTTTAATTCTCTAATCCCAGCATTATGGTAGGAAATCACATCAGTATTAAAGATTTAAAAGATCCAATAGTGGTTCATGACCTCACTTAATTTACTAGTCAAATTTCTAAAAAACAGCAGGATTGACAGTAGACTATTAAAAATTACTAATAAGTGGCCCCACTGTAATTATGATGCAGATATTATATTTTTGCTAGACCAGGTTAATATGACTTTGTATAATCTTTCTTCACAAAGTCCTAACCTTTCAGAAACATTAACATATTTATGAAGCATTGTCTCCTGACACGAGTATTACAGTACAAGACAGAGGATTCAAAATCTAAGTAGTTGAGGGTTTTTATAGAGTCATTCACTAAATTATTAATTAAGATGTATATCTATCTATCTATATATATATATGGTTTCCACACTCTTGAATATATGGAAAATTTTACTATTAAAGCATTAAAATATTCAAAAAATAAATAAAATATCAAGTCCAATGACTAATAATTGGTAAGCAATAAATGTTTCTTTAGTGTTTACTATTTTTATCTCTTCTTTAATAAATGTATTTACATATAGATAAATACAGTAAATGCTTGTATGTTATATATATGTGTGTGCAACTGACTAAACTGTCATTAAAATGAAATTTTTAGAAATAACTTATTTGAACTTTTTGAAGAATTACTTTTTTTGTAGCCAATACTATCTAGTTCTAAACAGAAAAATAATTACTATGATACATACAATCTAAATTTTCTTAGAGATCATATTTTACATATGTAACCCCTGTTTTAATCCTTTCATAAGACATACCATGAGTTATCATCATAATTAAGCAAGATACAAAGATTATAATTAACTTTGTGGCACCCTTGTGCAATATAGAGAAAATGAGGTAATTTTTAAATAGGTGAGTTATAAATGGATAGGGACTTGTGAAATGTTTATGACTGAAAGTACATTATTCACATCCACAAATAATGTTTCTGTGGGATGTTATACAAGAATAGAAAATAACCTTGTTATGAGGTGTCACATACCTCAATGGCCTTTTTTAGAATAGGATTTTGTCTGTAATTTAATGAAAGGTCACTTGTGACCTGAGTGTGCAATCTCAGCTCTTCACATGATGAACCTCTTTCTGAAGCTACGTCTGTTCAGTTGATGATAGAACAATTCTTATGGAAGTCCAAAAATAACACTCAGCTGAATGCACATGGCCTGGATGAACTATATGGGATATAACTGGCGGAGATTCAGAAGAATCAATTGCTCTGATTTAACCACTCAGTAAATGGACCGAAGCTGATGGTCTAAATTGAAAGTAATAGTTGGAGTGTTCTATGATGACTCTGCTTCAGAGCATGTAAGACAACTTCACTGAACACTTTGAGCACCAGATGATTACATCTCAAAATTCAGTTACTATCTTCCTGAGCAATCTATGCAATTTCTATATCACATTTCCCCACACAAATGCATTTTCACACTTTGTGTAGCTAATTGAACCATTGTTACTAGTGCTTTGTCAAAAACACCATCATGATGAGAAAAAACGCTTCTAGCAAAAACAATTACCACACTAATTATAGCCTAGCATAATAATAACCTTCTGTTTTACATCTCCATGCTTAGACTCCAAATTGTCATATATGTTTATCATTCTGATGTTAGCTGATCTATACCAACAGATGAGAAAGTAGCAAGGACACTTTCTAGTATACTTTCATTTTTATTCATACTTAGTGATATATTTAAGGTAAATATGAATTTTTAGTTGGGTAATTTGATACATAGAAGTTAAATGACATGTGATTTATCTTTCTTAACCATTTCTTTTTCAATTTACATGTAAAAAAATTTTATGAACTTGTTCACATACTTATATCAATCATGTTGAGATTATTTTTACTATAATATATATAAATATGCAACTCCTCAAATATAAAAGAAAGTTATATTTTTTCACTTTAGTGTTTGGAAAAAAGATGTATTTTTCAAACATTTTACAGACAAACCTCAAAGATATTGCAAGTTTGGTTCCAGAAAACCACAATAAGCAAATATTGCAATAAAGCAAGTAACATGAATTTTTTTCATTTCCAAGTTTATATAAAAGCTGTGTTTACGCTATACTATTATCTATATAGTGTTGTCAGGAAACAGAAAATCTGAAAGAAAAATGTTTAAAGTGACCTGAGATGGTTGCAGCTTGGACATATGGGTAATAGAAACGAGGCCTGTGAACTAAAGCTGAACTCTCACCTGTATGACTGGAATCTGTCAAATATTTCACTGACATGTACTGATTACAACCTTGCCTATCAGACAAAGCACAGTCAGGATAGAATCAATCATCCTTCTCCAGACCCTAAGACACCTGCATGCTTGTTTACCCTGTATACATTCACCACGTATTTGCTTATCTTATGTACTTGCCTCACTGAGCACCAATCAAAACTGTAAGAATATCACCTTTGTTTCACTACCTGCCTCTCCCATCTTCTATGTAATATAACCTATAAATACTGTGTCTTGTGTAGTCCACTGTGGGCACTCTTTTGGTTTGCACTGGGTCTATGTTCTCAAGACTATTAGTCCCCAAACTTCACTCAGAATAAAATTAACCTTAAATTTTCTTTAAGTTTTTAATGTCAGTTAGTTATCCTTACCATCAACAGTGTGCAATAACATTACGTCTAAGAAAGCAATGTACATATCTTAATTTAAAATAACTCTCACCTGAGCCTTCAGTGAGAATTTTTTGCTGGCGGAAGCTCTTAACTTCATCCTGATGTCTGCTGACTGATGAGGGTAGTGGTTATTGAAGGTTGAGATGGCAGTGGCAATTTCTTAAAACAAGATGATGAGGTTTGCCTCTTTGTCTCTTCCTTTTGAGAAAAATTTCTCTATTGCTTTCAATGCTGTTTGATAGCACTTGCTTTTGAAATTGTAGTCAATCCTCTCAAACCATGCTGCTGCTTAATCAACTAATATGTATTATTCTAAATCCTTTGTTGTCATTACAAGAACGTTCACAGTATCTTCACCAGGAGTAAGTTCCAACTCAATACATTGCTTCATTCATTGCTTTTTTTTTCTTTTTTTTTCTCATGTGTAAGGCACCTTCTCACTCTAATAAGTTTTATCATGAGACTGCAACAATTTAGTTTCATCTTCAGGCTCCTCTTCTACTTCTCTTGCTATTTCCATAATATCTGCAGTTAGTTCCTCTACTGAAGTTTTGAATTCCTCAAAATTATCCATGGGGTTTGAAATCAACTTCTTATAAACTCCTATTAATGTTGATATTTTAGCCTTCTCCCATAAATCATGAATATTCTGAATGGGATCTAGAATGATGACTCTATTACAGAGATGTTTTCAATTTACTTTACCCAGACACACCAGAAGAATCATTGTCTATGGAAACTATAGCCTTACAAAATATATTTTGGAAAATCATAAGACTTGAAAACCAAAATTAATCCTTGATCTAGGGACTGCAGAATGGATATTGTTTTAGCAGGCATTAAAACATTAATCATGTACATTTCCATCAGAACTCTTGGGTGACAGGTGCATTGTTTTAATGAGCAGTAATATTTTGCAAAGAATATTTTGTTCTGAGCAGTGTCTCAATAGTGGGCATAAAATACTCAGTAACTCATGCTGTAAACAGATATCATCCAGGATTTGTTGTTTTATTTATAGAGCACAGGCAAAGTAGATTTAGCGTAATTCTTAAGGGCCCTAGGTTTCTTGGAATGGGAAATGAGCATTGGCTTCAACTTAAAAATCACCAACCAGCTGCATTAGTTTTTAACAATAGAGTCAGACTGTCTTTGAAGCTTTGAAGCCAGGCATGACTTTTCCTCTCTAAGTACATGATATGGTCTGGCTCTGTGTCCCCACCCAAACCTCATCTTAAGTTTTAATCTGAATTGTAATCCCCACGTGTTGAGCGAAGGACCTTGTGGGAGGTGATTAGATCATGGGCGTGATTCCCCATGCTGTTCTTACGATGGTGAGTGAGTTCTCACAAGAGCTCATGGTCTTATAAGGGGCTTATTTCCCCCTTCACTCTGCTCTTCTTCTTCCTGCCGCCTTGTTAAAAAGTGCCTTGCTTCCCCTTTCTCTTCTGCCATGATTTTCAGTTTCCTGAGGCTTCCCGAGCTATGCACAACTGTGAGTCAATTAAAACTCTTTCCCTCATCAATTACTCAGCCTTGGGTATTTCTTCACAGCAGCGTGAGAATGGACTAATACAGTATGAATATCCAAATGGCATGTTCTTCCAGTATAAATCTGTTTCATCTACACTGCAAATCCAGTGTTTATTGTAGCTGCCTTCATACATTAGCTGGATTTCCTATATAGCTTCCTGCAGCTGCTACATCAACCCTTGCTGCTTCATGTTACATTTTATGTCATTAAGATGGCTTCTTTCCTTAAACCTTGTGAACCAACCTCTGCTAGCTTCAAATTTTTTTTCTGCAGCTTCCTCACCTCTGTCAGCCTTCAAAGAATTGAGAAAATTTAGGGCTTTGTTCTATATTAGGTTTTGGCTTCAGGAAATGTTGTAGTTCATTTGATATTCTGCTCAGACCACAAAAAAAAAAAAAAAAAAAAAAATCTATATCAGCCATAAGACTGATTTAATTTATTACCATTTGTATTTCCATTGGAGTAACAATTTTAATTTCCTCCAAGAACTTTTCCTTTGTATTTACAACTTGGCTTACTTATGTGAAAGGCCTTGCTTTCATACTCTCCTGGCTTTCAATATACCTTGGTCTTCAATCATTTCTAGTTTTTGATTTGATTTGTGAGATATGTGACTGTTCTTTTCACTTGAACATTTAGAGAATTATTAATTGTTATTGTTGCGTCTCAGGGAATAAGGAGGCCTAAGGAGAGAGAGAGAGCCAGAAGAATGGCCAGTGGGTAGAGCAGTCAGAACACAAACTATATTTATTGATTAAGTTCGTCATTTTATATGGCTGTGGTTTGTGGCACCCTAAAAACAAAAACAATTGCAATAGTAACACCAAAGATCACTAATCCAAATAATCATAACATATAGAATAATAATTAAAATGTTAGAAGTGTTGTGAGAATTAGAAAAATATGCCACAAATACATACAGTGAGTTCATACTGTTAGAAAAATGGTGCTGATACCTTGGTGGAACCAGGATTGCCACAAATCTTCAATTTGTAAGAAATGTACTATCTGCAAAGTGCAATAAAGCAAAGCACAATGAAATGAGATACGCCTGTATATATAAGTAATTATTAAGTTTATTAAGTGCATAAAATTTCATAACAGTGCTTTAGAATCAAGAGAACATGATATGCTTAACTGAGTACAAAAAATTTCCATGTGACAGGCATCGTATTTTTTCTGGGTCTTTGCTGTGTATCTGTTCAATATGTAGCAGATACCCAATAGGTATTTGTTAAATGCTAAATAGATAAAGAAGGAAGGAGAAAATAATAACTGTAATATTTCAGAGTCAGTAAATGTAGTAGCTGGAAGTTCCAGAGGGCAGAACTAGCCTGATTTATTTATTCAGTGTGGTCTTTGATTACCTAATAGGTAGCTGACTCTGCTTAGAAGTGAAGCTGCAAAGGTGAATATAACAAGTCCCTGAACTAAGGTATCTTCAATTAAATGGTCAGGATAAGCATCCATAAGGAATGATTATCGTGTAACACGTTAATTTATGAAAAGGTAAAGATAAAAATAAATAATAGGTTGTGGAAGAGTTTAGAGAGGGTTAACTGGAATAGTAAGAGAGGGTGAATCTTTTAGATCAAGGATATGACATATGTAAAATCACTGAAAAGTGAAAAAGCATAGCCAAAATGAGTCACAGTAATTATCTTGGAATGTCTGAAACACATAGATGGAATTGACTAACCAAAAGGGATAAGAGGGAAATTATAAAACACATATGTGCAAACAAGGGACATAAAATGTATTCTCACTCCTTTTTAATATCCTTTTTGGTTAATTTAGGTATGTAACTGATGACTAGTTGGTAAATTTTAGGACAATAAAATAATGTTCTAGGAAATGAATTTGACCAAAGATAGAATGGACATCTACCAAGGGAGGTTAAAACTTTCCACCAGCTTACAATATTTCATCTATAGTCAACAAGCACTCCTACAAGTATAGCATGTTTGAATAAGACAATACCTAAATTCCCTTTCACTTTAATATCTTAAATTTTTATCATCCCTCAAGTTTCTAAGATATATTTTGAAAATGTTTGCAACAATGTCTTATGCTAAATTTTCTAGTGAAAGTTCATAACCATATGAGTAGGCACTATTATATGAAATAAAGAAAATTACAATGTTTATGAACTTTCTAAGGTGTGCAATGTTGTAAAAAACTTTTTTTTTAGTTAAAATATTATCTTACAGCATTTTACATTTAACAAAAGGTTCTAAAATAATGTGAAAAGCACATAAAGTTACAAGTGTGGATCTGTCATCTTCTCGATGGAAATGAACCTTTAATTATTTCATAAAGACTTTTTTCCCTTTAAGAAGTTTGCTTTTGGCTGTGATGAAAGGTGGATTGCAAACTGTGAGAGATATTTTTTCATTTCTTCTAATCTCTAAAGATAGTAGTTCTGTGTGGAATTGTATAGATGTATCAAAGTTATTACATAGCTTGGCTGAGTTATCCCTTTATTTTTATAAACGTATGTGAGAAGTTTTTTGTTTGTTTTAAATTTTGGTAAAATACATATAACATAAAATTTACCATTTGAACAATTTTTAGGTATACAGTCAAGTAGTATTAAATACATTCACACTATTGTACAACCATCAACATCATCTTCCTAACTCTTCTTATCTTGAAAGATTGAAGCTTTATACTCATTAAGTAATAACTCTCCAATCCTCCCTTCCCTCAGCACCTGGTCACCATTTTACTTTATGTGTCTATGAACTGGACAACTCTACGTGCCCCCTCTAAGTGGAATTATACAATATGTGTCTTTTTGTGACTATCTTAGTTTACTTAGCATAATGCACATAAAGTTCATCTATGTTGTAGCATGTATCAGAATTTCCTCGCTTTTTGGGAAAAAAAGATTCTATTGTATGTTTGTAACACATTTTGTTTTCCATTTGTCCACAGATGGACACATGGCTCCTTCCACCATCTTGCATTATGAAAAATGCTGCTATGAACATGGGTGTATAATGTTGTATTCTCAAACATGTAAGTTACTAGTTGAGTAATTTTAATATGATTTTTAAAGCTCTTTAGAATATAATTTGCTTGTCGTTGGTTTGTTTTGTCCCATTTTTACCTAAAATAAGAACTTCAGGGAGATTCAATAAGTTTTCAGGTCAAAAGGAAATAAATATGACCTAATATAGTACTTACCTCACATATGCTTTGCTTATAAAACTAATAACTCTGTAATTTTTACTCCATCCTTCCTAAAAAATGCTTATTATTGCTGTGATTAAAAAATTGCAAAACTGAATACTTAACTAAGGGAAGCAAAAATATTGCAATCTTTTCCATAAGGATTATAGATTAAATTTTAAAGATACAGCAATGACCTCTATTGTAGATGCACCAATTATCTTCAGTTAAACAAAGAGAAAGATAAAATTGGTCAAATTTAATTCTGTCACTGTTAGCAAAATATATTTTCTATCACTTTAAATATTTAGCATAGAAGACATACTGGAGTATATCAGATGGAAACTATCTGATATGGTCAGTTAATTCCGTATAATAAAATTATGCAACCACAAAAATAACGTATTTCACTGTCTAAAATTGAAATAGTTTCCAAATACTTATTTCAGAATTAAAACAATATGATTTATTATTGGTAATAACTTTAAGAAAAGACAAAAAAATCATGTTTTAAGCATTTCAAGATCAATAGAGTTACACTTATACTTATAAGGTAAACAAACTATTAAATCACATTGTTTATTAAAATGAATTTATATAATCTGCATGACTTATTAAAATGATTAATGTGGCCTATGAATGAAAACTTCAACTGAGATATGATTTAAATCATATAATAACTATCACATAAGTACATTACTAAAACAAATATTACTATGAAACATAACAAATTAAAATCTTGAAGGAGAATATTATAATGTAAGTATACACATGTAAGTATAGGATATTATAAACATTTCAGAATGTTATTAACTTTAGAAGTAAACACATAGAGTGCTAGGGCAGAAGTTATATAACTGCTAATACAGATTTCAAATAGCATTCATTGCAAAGCATCAGCGTTATTTAAATGGAACAAATTTCAGTTGTCAAGGATCTCTAGACAAAGGTCACCAAGAACACAGCTATAGTTGAACAAGTTAAATTTATGACTCTTTGCATGAAAGGAAAACACACAGCAAAGAAAGCCATAGTGCCTCTCTCAGTAAGAGAAAGTCCTATTACAGGATTTGAGCTTTGGTCAGGTAATTCAGGGGAGGGTCCAAGGATTCAGGCTTTGATCATGATTGGATGCTGTCAGGAAGACAGACAAGTTTATAATTGGAAACCTCCAAAAATTCTATCTACAGGAAGGACAGACTAGGTAAAGAAGCAGCTGTAATTCATTTTAGCAGAGAAAGGAGGATGTTTGGGTACTTCATGGTACATGGTGACCTTGTTTTGTCTCACTTTATCATCCCTTCAAAGTGACCTGACGTTGTTATGCTCTGTGAGATTGTTTATGTTCACCAGGAGAACAGTGGTCTCTAGCTGTGAGCATCAAGCCAGCTTGTAATAACACATAACCCTACCTGTGAGCTTTAGACTGGTTCAGAATGTTAGGTGTCATTTTCTTTCTCATGGTTTAGTGCAGCAGCTAGCTACCAACTATATATTCAAAACACAGAGGTTCATAAAATAATATAACAATTCTGAAAATGATGTGAACTCTGCTTGAGAATGCATTCATAGTTGTATGACTACACTAAGCCTTAAAAGAGTTTAAGTGAATTGCTAACAGATTACCACTGAGTTTTGACACAATCAGGAAGTAAATTCATTTCTTTTGATCTGAGTATTGGACATTGTCTTCTATACCAGGTTATTCTCCCAGATGACATGGCATAAGCATTTTGATAATGCAGTCACTATGTTCTAGAATAGACAGTCATCAAGTGGTTAATAAATCTTGTTTCTTTTACAGTGGTGGCTAATGAAGGGTAAACAGATATAATTGGAAATTGAGGATCTAGGATACCATGATCTCCACAATTAATTCAAGCGGATAATCTCTGCTTTTATCAACTTGATATATTGCATTTTATGTATGTATATATGATGCAATATATTACATTATAATCATACATATAAAATTCTACTCAGTGATTAATAAAAAATGTGTATTTAATTGTTAAAAATGATTACAAACACTGATGTATGCAATAGATGTTGTACAAGTGGGTGGTACTAAATAATTATATGATAAAGAAAATTTGATTAGCAGAAGTAAGTGTTTAGAACCATATCATATTCTTTTTAAATTTATTTTCTTTTTTTTAACTTTTATTTTAAGTTCAGGGGTACAAGTGTAGGTTTGTTACATAGGTAAACTTGTGTCATGGAGGTTGTTGTACAGATTATTTTATCACCCAGATATTAAGCCTGGTACCCATTAATTATTTTTTCCTGATCCTCTCCTTCCTCCCACCTTCCATCCTCTGAAAGGCCTCTGTGTGTGTCATTCCCTTCTATGTGTCTATGTGTTCTCATCATTTAGCACCCACTTATAAATGAGAACATGTGGTAATTGGTTTTCTGTTCTTGTGTTAGTTTGTTAAGGATAATGGTCTTCTCAGAAATCTATAAGGATTTTTATTAAAATGCAAGTGATATATAAGTGAACTATGGTAGGGAGCCAATTGGCATGTTTTACCATTTCATCTCACTAATTTGTTACACTAAAGACCTTTGAAAATACTACATAAAATTTCTGCATTTTAAATAAATTGTGGATTTAAATTCAGAATTATTAACTTGGTTTCAAAACTTGCTTCACTTGTCTATCACAAAGGAGGTAAAAGTATATTGCTAATTTGCTCTACTCTTATAACAGTTTATGACAGCTTGTTTTTTTAAAAGAATATGCATTCATTGAGCAACTGGAGATTTAATGTATGCAATCAGCGTTCAGCAAAGGAAGGAGACATTTTGGTATTTTTTTTAAAAAAGCTATTTGTATATTAAGTACAGTAAGTCCTTGCTTAATGTTCTTGGTAAGTTCTTGGAATATGTGACTTTAAGCAACATGACATATGGAAAGTCTTTGAGTAACATCATTTTGTTCAACATTGTTTGGTCATAACATTGATAAGGAAAAAACGGGTTTTGTTTTATGTCATTTTGAATACATATTCCTAATTTCAGTGTATTTTCCTATATAAAACTATTACATTTAGCAATTAATTAGCCCATCCTCTTTGCAAAATAAAATACTTACCAATTGTGAAGGGAAGAAAGGACAGTGATTTGTGGAGAGACAAGGAAGGTTGAAATACATGCCGAATAAAAAAAAGGTTTAACTATATGGCACTGGAAACAAACAATTTGAGTGTGAAGGATGTATTTTCTCTCAAGGCTTATGTAATATGAGAAATTAATCAGAAATCAATTAATTCAACCAGTTAGAAAAATTGGTAGAATGGTATGAAGTATAAATGAAGAAAATTCATTTTAAAATATAGAAAATTTGGAACCATGGTGTATGTCCCACTTAACAACCAACATAATAAAAATTTGTGCAAAAGGTGATTATTAAATTTACTAATAGAGTTTGATGAGGGCAGATATTGAATGCTAGGAGATGGGTAATAGAG
Source organism: Rhinopithecus bieti (assembly GCF_001698545.2). Taxonomy (NCBI): domain Eukaryota; kingdom Metazoa; phylum Chordata; class Mammalia; order Primates; family Cercopithecidae; genus Rhinopithecus; species Rhinopithecus bieti. The sequence goes on along the minus strand of NW_016810869.1, from coordinate 2,606,516 downwards.
AGTTTCAATAAGGCATTTTCTAATAATTTCATAAGCTTCCTTTCAATAGCTACCTGCTACCTCCAGTTTATTGGTGGATCTCCTGTCATTGGACTTCATTAAAATAAAAACAAATCTGTGGCATTTATGTCAAGTCAAAAGAATCTATGCAGAGTTGTGGCAGAAGCACATAGGAACAAAGGAGTCCCTTTACTACATTCTAAGGAAGAATTTCCATGTTCTATTACAGACAATTATTTGTTCTCAGCCATGTCTGTCCTGATACGGCTATCCAGATCGTCTTATTTTTCAATTCCTCTGACTCAGAAAATCTCTTTATTGTGTCCTCTGGAATTGATGGCCAGTCAGCATCAAAATTCTACATAATCTCAATATATTTCTTTTATGTGAATGTTGCCCTAATAGGAGATTATGTCGAAGACACACTTTGTTCAGCGGCTCATATCATTCACATCTCCCTATGCTTTTCTTTAATCTGACATGAATTCATTTATAAGCACACCAGGTCCAAAATTCTGTTGAATAGATAGTTTGACTTTCAAGATTTTTAGATGCCTCCTTCTGCCTCTTTCAATTGGCAAATGTGTCATAGCAAAAATCCGAACAGACACCTAATTTATGGTCATGTGATTCCCTTCTTTCTGGAGTCTCGCATCCTCAAGTCTTTGCTGCTTGGTAGAGCTCTCAGGTGCTCTTTAACATATTATCTTTCATATTTTATCCAGCCTTACTAACTAGTCTAGCAAGACGGATGGCCATATTCAAGTTCATCTGCTATAACTAGCAGCAAATATCCTTGTATCTAGCTATTAAGATTTGACAAAGCATAAGAAATAAAGAGGCAAAACTGTCATCATTTACAGATGATGCTATTCAACACTTTCAGTATACAGGAGCCAAGACTGAAAAAAGTGACTCTAAACTTGATGGTAAATGATTAAGGTAAGTGAATACAAAATAAAAATAAATTGTTCATAATGTATACATTATATAATTAGAAAACGCCCTATTTTGCAAAGCAAAAAGCTTGAAACAGACCTCACAATCAATGTGCATGATTTTTAAAGGGAAAATTGTATACTATTGGAGGATTTAAAGTAAGTTGTTATCAAATATATAAGCATGTAATGTCTTGGAATAAAAACACAACATAATGATGACAATTCTGTCAATATTGATCTATAAATGTAATAAAATAATGGCAAAATAGAAATATGTTTTCTGCAATCACTGTCAAGTCAAATCCAAATTTTATGTAGAAAGATAAAATAACTAGAAAATTCCTAATAAGGTGGTTAGTCAGGAGGAACAAGAATGATCATATAATAAAATATTTTATAATCTTATTAAAGAATTTCATTTAAAGAAGCAACTTAATCCTATTTCTATTTTAGTAAAATCATTGTAATATACAGAAAGGATTACGAAACAGCAACATTGAAGAGAGAAGTTAGCTTTTTCAGTGATATTTGCAAAATAATAGAATTCTGAATTAGAGAAACAGCAAGAAGGCAAGAGAGGGAGATTTAGTAGATGTTATCAATCATAATACTCTTAACACAACAGTAGCTGACACGTACAGTGTTTATATAGTAAGGTGCTGTGTATATCTCAATGTATTTCACCCACACAAAAACCTTTGTGTTGAGTTCTACTTTAATTTCAATTTGGCAGATGTGGGAATTAAGGCATATAATAATTGCACAAATTGCCCAACATATTGCAGTTACTTAAAAGAAGCGTGATTCTGGCTTCAGATTCTGGGCTAGCAGCCTCAAAAGCATACAGTTTCACTAAGAGTTGCTGTGACATGATTGGCTGTGGCCTGTGACAAGTCTCTGACTTGGGGTGTGGGTGGACTATAGTAGTGCTGTGTATAGAAAGATGCACACACGCACATACACACACACACACACGCACACACACCAATTAAGAATAAAAAGATCTTGGCTCATCTTTTGAGCAGCATGATTTGAATGATGTCTCATAAGCAGTGTATATGTAAATCCAGCTGTGATTAGTGATATCTGAGCTGGCAGAAGAGACCTGGAAATTATCAGTCTCCGTCAATAATCATTAAAGGCATGAAAATGAGATACCAAAGCATTAAAAATAAGAAGCCACTTGAACTGTCATGGATCTCTCAATACTAGACACATGTAAAGAACAGACAGAATAAATTGAATGAAGAGAAACTGAGAAGGCATATCCAGCGAGGGAGAGCGACAGAGAAAGAAAGAAGCAAACTCAAAGAAGTATGGTGTTCCACATGATAATATAAGTGAACGGAGCTTTTGAAGGCAAAATTCAAACAGACAACTGCCATGGTTTGAATATTAATCTCAAAACCTAACGTTGAAATTTAATCATCAGTGTAATGATATTGGCAAGTGGGGCCTTTAGGAGGTGATTAGGCCAGGAGGGGTCTGCCCACATGGGTAGATCAATTACTTTTAAAAAGGGCATTAAGAAATGAGTTTCAGCTCCTCTGTTCTGCCATGTGGAAAACAGTGTTTCTTCCCTCTGAAGGTTACATCCTAGAAGCAGAGATGGGGTCCTTACTAGACATCAAATTTGCTGGTGCCTTGAACTTAAACTTAGCCCCCAGAACTGTGAGAAATAAAATAAAATAAAATAAAACAAAAAAACATTCTGTTCTTTATCAATTACCCAATTTCAGGTATTTTTTTGTAGAAGCACAAAACAGACTAAGATAATAACTCCTATCTTTCTTCTTATATAATTTGAATATAATTCTTTTCTAAGATTCCCAAAATATTAGCCCTGCCATTTTCTCTTCATTATTTACAGCAATTTTCTTCTAAAACTCAGCTTTTATTTTAGATATGGGGGTACATATGTAGAATTGTTACATAGTATATTAGACCCATGTAGTGAGCACAGCACCCAATAGGTAGTTTTTTCACCCATGTCCCTCTCCTTCCACCCTTTCCCTAGTAGTCTGCAGTGTCTATGATTCCTATGTTTATATCCATGAGTGTTCAATGTTTACTTCCCATATACACATTCTTAGTGTTGGGGTACTATTCTTACCTTTAGGGCAAGAGCAAACATTGCCATTTGTGGACTTGCAGAGTTTTGGTTCCAGTGGCATCAAAACACGTGATTATTCCATTAGAACAAGACCTAGTTTATAGCAAAGGAGAAGAGCAAGTGGGCCCATGACCATGAGATGACATACTGACCCACCCAGAAGCTGTCAGCATGAAAGAGTGTGTTGAAAAGACCTGAACAGATAAAATGCCAGTTTGGAGTCAATACTTTCTGAGAATTGTGTTTCATCATCTCGGATGCAGCATGTAGATAACAGAAGAACTTTGATGGCTCTGTGGCTCTAGTAGAAAGAATATATGCATTTGGAATATAAGGTGCAAAGAGGAGCAGCCCCATTAATTAATACAGTAGATCCCTCTTATCCTCGGTGGATCTATTCCAAGACCCCCCACTGGGTACATGGAATTGCAGGTAGTACCATATCCTATATACACTATATTTCTTCCTATATATACATATCTATCATAAAGCTTAATTTATAAATTAGGAACAGTAGAGATAACAACAATAACTATTAATACAATAAAACAATTATGACAGTATGCCAATATTATTAATCGAGCTTTGGGATTATTGTTAAGTAAAACAAGGTTTACCAAAGCACAAGCACAATGATACCACCGTAGTCATTCTGATTACCAAGCTGGCTACTAAGTTACTATAGGCCAGTAGGGTGGACAACATGGTTATATGTGCTGGGCAAAGGAATGATTCATGTCTCAGGGAGGACAGAATGGGATGATATGAGGTTTCATCATGCTACTCAGAATGGCTCTGAAGCTGTTGTTGCCTATCTCAGTGCCCCATGTCAGGCTCAAATGAACTGCCCCTTATACTCCTACCCTGCTCAGTTGCTGTATACTGGCTGGTCTGAAGAAGATGGGGAGACTTACGGTAAACACACTTCATGCAGCTGAAGCAGGCTCTGAAGAGTTGACCTTGAAGGGGGGTCTCAGTGGCACATCTTACAGTTTGCCACTAGCTCCCCTCACCTATGATTAGAAGAAATGCCTCAATCAGATGATTCAGCAAACACTTATACACAACATCTGCCAGTCCACAGTACTCCGAAAAAGGCAATGCCATTCCTTACGGAAAGTTGCCTTACTAGTCTGTGTGAGTCGTCATATTAAAAACAAACTGAACAAGAGGTTAACTGGTCACAAAGATGGGAGATGTAAACATCACTTTTTCTCCAAAGCAGACCATGCATAAAGACCCACCTTGAACAAAATAAAATTGAGTATAATAGCTGGAGAAGAAAGTTATTAAATGAATTGTCTTCAGTTACATTTAGAGTTAACTGGAATTTACTAGTAAGACCATGACTTTTACTGAACAATTTTAGCCAGTAAGTTGGATTATAACACTAATTTACATTCAGCAATCTTTGGAATAGTCCTAAGCCTGAAAATAAATCTTTCGTTTTCAAAGATCTCAAAGCTATATAACAATATTTATTTGAAATAAAATATCTCAGCTTGTGGCAACTAATTTAGAACCAAACTTAAAAGTCAGTTTCAGTTCAGGTAATAAGGACATAGTGAAGATAATAAAAACATTATCCTCACAGGAAGAAAAGATATATAGTGGTTGTAATTTGAAATACCCTTCAGTCTCCTAGTATAATCATCCTTTAGGTATTCAGGCTCATAAATATGTAGGACAAATAAGAGTGTGTAAATATTCCAGAATGTAAGATATTTCTACCACCTTTGTTCTTCAAAGCAGCAGCCATGACAAGGCTGGTGTAATTATTTAAGTGCATTCCTGTGAGGGGCAATAATTAACGTGTCTCTGATCTTATTGAATAACAAATGCATCAGGTGAAATGATTAGCATTTAGACATTAAATAAAGACACAATTTCCAAAAAATATTTGCACTATATTCCAGATAGAAGTATGTTGAAGTGTTTTAATAAGCTACTTGTTCCTTTCTAAAGAGTCATGGTAGGTTTTTAAGACATAAATTTGAATATTTTATGTCAACAGTCCTCATTAACTTGTAATGAAACTACCCTTTTACGGATATTAGATAGGTTTAATCTAAGCTTTCTAAAATTTTACATAAATAGTAGTGCTTTCAGTAGAATTCTTTTCTGTTTGTTTTTTTTCTCCTAAGAAAGGCATGTGAATTGTTGTTTTAATAATCACCAAAAATTTGTGTTGAATAAGTGTTTATTCACCACTTTCCTTGTATCAGGAACTGTGAAAGGCATTAGAGCTGCAAAGATAGACAAGATAGATAAGCTACAATCCCCAGAAAAGTAGGTTGACCATTCTATTTGCAATACAATTTGCTGAGTATAATCATTTATGAAGCAAATGCTATGGAAACACATTGGCTTGAATGACTAATTCTTACAGCAAAAGTCATTTGTAAATATCTTAGACTTTGAACAGAAGTTTTAAAAATATTTGCAGAATCAGGACCTGACACTCAGCATAAGTTTAAGATCCAGACCTCATTTTTGGTCTTCTTGAAGCCGCTTCATAGAACAACCAATACAAATAAAAAAAGAAGATACTTAATTCTCCCTTTTGAAGATAAGGGAAGGCAAGGCCTGGCACAAAGGTTCATGGCTGTAATTTCAGCACTTTGGGAGGCTGAGGTGGGCAGATCACTTGGGTACAGGAGTTTGAAACCAGCCTGGCCAACATGGTGAAACACCGCCTGTACTAAAAATACAAAAATTAAAATTAGCCAGGCATGGTAGTACCTGCCTGTAATGCCAGCTACTCGGCAAGCTGAGGCACAAGAATTGCTTGAACCAGGAAGCAGAGGTTGCAGTGAGCTGAGATCATGCCACTGCACTCCAGCCTGGGTGACAGAGCAAGACTCAGTCAAAAAAAGAAAAAGAAAGAGAGAGAGAGAGAGAAAGAAAGAGAGAAGAGAGAGAGGAAGGAAGGAAGAAGGAAGGAAGGAAGAAGAAAGGAAGAAGAAGGAAGGAAGGAAAGGAAGAAGGAAGGGAAGAAAGAAGGAAGGAAGGAAGGAAGGAAAGAAGGAAAATAAAGAACAAAAGAAAAGAAAAGGAAAAAGGAAAGGAAGGAAGAGGAGGGAGGCGGAGGGAGGGAGGGAGGGAAAGAGGAGGGAGAAGAAAGGAAGACATTTCCCTTCCTTTCTTTTCTTAGAGCATTTACTTTAGAAAACTTGTACTTGTGAGAACTTTCTCCTCTTTTGAAATGTATATAAATTCTGTTGACAGCTGGATTGGCCTTTGTCATCTTTTTGACCCTGGAATCTATCCCAGAGACCTGGAAGCCACAACTTTGAAATGTAAACAAGGGAGAGATCATCCAACTCTCACAGTTTCCACTGGAGTGTTGCTTTATGTTGCAAAAGTGTATCTTGTCATAAAGATATGAGAAGTTTGTTTCTTCTCTGAATAAAACCAACTAGTTAATACAGATGATCACCCTAATTACCAAGCAAATTTAGGATGTACTTTAAATTCTCTTACTTGTGCATGAGCTATCTTTTACCTTGAAATCATACCCATAATAGGTTGTATCTGCTTGACTGATAAAAGGATAGATTTCTTTCCGTCTTCATAATCTCTTAGCAGATTCCCTGTGATATGTATCATATTCAGGTTTAATGCCTATTTAGTAATAAAGCAGTTGTCTTTCTCTGCTATCATTGGAGAGATTATTTTGTTTTTAATTGTGTTTCTCCAACACTCATTATACAGCTGGATTTTGTGTTTTATTTCAGCTGTAACTTTATTTATTTTTTTCTTTTTATGAGACAGAGTCTCACACTCTGTTGCCCAGCCTGCAGTGCAGTGATGCAGTCCCCGTTAACTGCAACCTCCGCTTCCCAGGTTCAAGCGATTCTCCTGCCTCAGCCTCTTAAGTAACTGGGATTACAGGAGTAAGCCACCATGCCTGGCTAATTTTTGTATTTTTGGTAGAGACGAGGTTTCACCATGTTGGCCAGGCTGGTCTCAAATTCCTTACCTCAGGTGACCCACCTGCTTCAGCCTCTCAAAGTGGTGGGATTAGAGGCACGAGCCATCATGCCTGGCCGCTTTATTTCTTTATAAGATTAGGACATTGAACAACTTCATCTACATCAGATAGTTTATTAGGATGCAAGCTAGAAACTAGCTCTTTGTCTCTGTCTTTCTGCTTCTCACACACACACAAACACACACATACAGAAATGAACACATATGCACACTGACAGCTTGCACAGCAAAGGCATTTACTTGTGATACGCAGAAATAAATCGAGGAAGTCTGTAGAGCTAACTTCAGTTGTCAACAAGGTCTAGACACTAAGAACATTTCTTTGTGCATCCTTTGATTGCAAAGACTACCAGTGCTGGCATCGTAAAACAAGAGCCTCTAAAACAGAAAGGCAGAAGCAGTGACACACAAAAAAAAGACTCTTCTTTTGTGCAGCCCTCCATTTTTTATAAGGGCAAATGTTTTGTAGCAAGTAGGTCTCAGCAGAGCTCATCTTAGCTTTGGTTGCTTACTTCAGACAACTTCTCCCAGCTTCGATCAGCATGACAAATACTGGCTGATATCCAGTGAATCCAGATCATTTCCTGGAGTCAGGAGAGGAAACTTTCCGAATTTGCTGCCATGTTGATACCTAAACAAAATAGCAGATTTGGTTGAAAAGAAAGAAAAAGGATGTAGTTAGAAGTGTCTGCCACAGCACTGTTGAGAAATGTGTCTTGCATTCTCTGATAACCCTCATTCATGCTATTTCTTTTTTTTGAGACACAGTCTTGCTTTGTCATCAGGCTGGAGTGTGCGGTGGCACAGTCTTAGCTCACTGCAACCTCTGCCTCCCGGGTTCAAGCGATTCTCCTGCCTCAGCCTCCTGAGTAGCTGGGACTACAGGCTCATGCCACCACACCCAGCTACTTTTTGTATTTTTTGTAGAGACTGGGTTTCACCATGTTGGCCAGGATGGTCTCAATCTCTTGAGCTTGTGATCCACCCACCTCGGCCTCTCAAAGTGCTGGAATTACAGTCGTGAGCCACCACACCTGGCCATTCATGCTATTCTTAATTCCTTTGACTCTTTGGTCTAAAATTTCTTAAGGGCTGACAATGTTCTCTCGGTCCTTTTCCTTATTTTTCTACATACCATGAACTCACTTGCCATCCGTATGCTAATGACTCCTGAAAATCTATCATATCCCCAGATTTCCTTCTGGCACTTCGGATCTTTATGCTCACGTGCTTACTGAAATTGGCACTCTGTTTTACTTGTTTCATGTATTTCCAAGACGTTCATAATAAATCCAAACTCTTTGGCATGACAATATGGGTAACTGATAATTAGACTTTTCTCGAAATCTCTGACTACATTTCCTGCAGGCACCTCCCATTCATCTCCAGCCATATACTTTTCTGCAATCGTACTGAACTCTTGGCAGTTCTCTAAGCAACTTTGGTGGGCTCTTTCTAACCTCTGAACTTTGAGTAGACTCTACCTGTGAGTAAAAGTGTTCTCTCTCACCAAGCTAATCTCTGTTGACCTTTCAGGGTTCAGTTAAAGTGTGTCTCCTCACTTGCTCTCCTCTTCCCCAACACTTCAGGAGACATTCTGTGTTTTCATCTATCCAGAAAATGTGTCTGTCCTTTGTATTTTTTGAATATTTCATGCTTTAGACTTTTTTAGTGCACATCACCGTAGGTTACAATTTTCGATTTGTCTCCTCTATCAGATGGTAAGATTTGACTGATGTAATCAAACCATGAATCTCTCAGAACTCCTTTTTAGCTTTAGCATTCGACAGCTTATCGTTTAAATTTGAGATAATAGTACATGAATGTTTGTCATTTTCTGGTTAAATTAATATTAATATAAAATATAAAAGTAAGTTTTTGAATAAAATATTGGGTAATTTCTATTTTGATTTATATTGAGAAATATTAAGCATTAAAATTATGTGGCTGTAATTAAAGTCAAACCGAAGGTGTAGCATGATTTTTGTATTATGAGAAGTAGGGGGTTAAATAACAGAAAATTGGTATTTATTAGGGGTAAGAAGTCCTAAGAAGTAGCGTAGATGACTTGACAGGACCAAATGAGGCAAATTATGAGAATGAATATGGCTCCTTTAAGATGGGGTGAAGTGATTCGGCTGTTTGTCACCGAACAATCGCCAGACAAGCCAGTCGAGTGCTTTCACCAGGCTAGTACTTAAGAAAGGGTATAGAAATGAATTGATCCCATTTGTGTTTTACACACAACTGCGAAGTGTGTAGGCAGATGCTATAAAACATCAACATTAGTGGGAAGCTCTAAAATCCTTATTCTCAGTAAGAAGAGGCAAAATATAAATTTTACTTTTAGCATCATGAAGTAGAAAAAAGTTTTCTATCCCATAGAATAGGCATTGTGTAACTTTCCTTTATCTTTTTATTTGTTTTTATTTTTTAGAGTCAGGGTCTCAATCTGTTGCTCAGGCTGGAGTGCAGTGGCACAATCAGAGCTCACTATAGCCTCAAATTCCTGGACGCAAGCAATTTTCCTGCCTCAGCCTCCTGAGTAGCTAGAACTACAGGCTCATGCCACCATGCCTGGCTAATTTTTAATTTTTAAATTTTTTTTGTAGAGATGGAATCTCAGTATGTTGCCCAGGCTGGTCTCAAACTTCTAGCCTTAATAAATCCTCCTGCTTTGTCCCTCCAAAGCCTTCAGATTATAGATATGAGCTGCAGCACCTGGCCCATGCAACTTTAAAGAATATATATACACACACACACATATATAGAGAATATATATATTCCATATATAATATATATAAATTCTTAATTATAATCAAATAACTGTCCAGTAAATAAACATGAATACATATTCATATACAGTTATAAGTTATCAATAACCCCAATTGAAACCACTAAAACACTGTCTTATTTACTCTTGCAAAAATAAATATACATGCTAGATAACTCAAGGTGAGTCCCAGTGAGGCAATAATAGAGGATTTTTAGGTATCATGGAGAAGCCACTGGATATACATATAAAAGAATATCGGGAAGATTGGTGCTCTAGGAATTAACTAAAGTCTCCTGACTATGTAGATGCAGGTATTGATATTCATGGAAAGGAAAATACATGCAAGTTAGTCAATGCAATAAGGTCAGAAAAATATTCATTAAGCCCTACTGTGTACTCAACACTATGTACATACAATGCCAGGATCAAGAAATATTGGTAAGAATGCCCACATCTCAAAGAGCTTAAAGATAAATGAGACATATCAAATTGCCTTGTAAATATTTACTATAGTATATTGATGACATCCTGGCCAAAGAACTGTTAAAATATAACGCAGGCCTGGGCGCGGTGGCTCACGCCTGTAATCCCAGCACTTTGGGAGGCTGAGACGGGTGGATCACGAGGTCAGGAGATTGAGACCATCCTGGCTAACACGGTGAAACCCCGTCTCTACTAAAAATACAAAAATTAGCCAGGCGCAGTGGCGTGCTTCTGTAGTCCCAGCTGCACGGGAGGCTGAGGCAGGAGAATGGCATGAACCCGGGAGGCGGAGCTTGCAGTGAGTGGAGATTGCCCCACTGCATTCCAGCCTGGGCGACAGAGCAAGACTCTGTCTCAAAAAATATATACATATATATACACAATGCAGATGAAGGAAATATCTAGAATAATTGTATGTAAATTTCTTATTTCAGCATTTGTAATTTCAATAAGCATTTCTTTTTGCAATTCAATTCATTAGAAGAGTATTATCATTGATTTATTTAACAAAAATTTATGTACTGTTTATTATGTGCCAAATGCTAGTCTAAGTTTTCAGTATAAAAGTCAAACACAGAAACAAAAATGCTGACTAATATCCCTTACACTTTCACTTTCATTGTAGAGACAGACAGCGAACATGTTAAATTAGGATATTATGCTTATGGTAGATGATAAGGAACAATGGAAAAACTAAAGCAGGCTAATGAGAATCAAGAATTTTGAAAGAGTGAGGAAGTTTCCAATTTAAAATGATGATCAGGTAGGCCTTGACTAAATGGTGAATTTACAGGACACTTTGGATGAGCTGAAAAAATTATCAACTTGGTAACAGAAAGATTTTTCCAAAGCAGAGAGTAGCCTACTAAATTCAGGGATTTCAAGTCCTACCATTCTATCAGAATACCTGTAGGTAATTGGTATGTGTTTTATTGAGGCTTGAAGAAACAAGTTCGGTTTTCCTGATGTGGTGATTCTTGGATTATTGTTGGAACACCTGACCTTAAAATGTCAAAAATGGGAACCTTTAATGGATTCATTTTTACTGCAGCAAAATTTTGTTTTGAGCAGACAAATAAAAGCCATCAGAAAGTCAACAGAAGCCACGCAGCTATCTCAGACGCGCATTATGAGAATGGTTTTCTTAGACTAGAGCTCCACTGTCATCCAGATTCCCTTCACAAAGACTCCAGGGCAATCATCCTGGAATTCCTCTCAATGGGTCTAAACTTGATGCCCTCAGATATCTCATTTCTTCTACAAAAGGGTTGTAGGAGCCATGTGATTTAGGGGAAAATCTTTGAAAATCTTTACACTTGTTTAATTTGGGTATAATAGAGATCAATATAAGATGTACCTAAAAATGATACCTGGATCTTAGGCTGTCCAACTCTGAATTGGCAAAAGAACAGTAACTGTGGTATATTTCTTGGTAAGCAATAAGATCCAGCTCCCTATTCCCAGGTCAGAATTGTTTCAACTCAGGCCAAAGCTCTGAAATTGTCATAAACTTCAGGTTGCCGAGTCTGCTCTGATAATGCAGACAATTTCCAAAAAGCTATCATTAAGTGATGCTGGCACATAGGACTCCTGTACTTTATATGTTTCCTTAAAGAATGCAGTGGAAACACGTTCCTCAGTAGCATATAGGTTGTCACAGTTGAAACTGTCCACTTCATATATGAAGGTTCATATGTTTTAAAGATTTTATTTTGATGGGTTAAGCTCTATATAAAGATTTCTATCACAAGAGTCCAAATTTGTTATACTTGAATATATTTCTTTTGCCTACTCTCGGTAAATGCAAACTCTAAAGGAACTAAAGAGTTGAGACATTTATACAGTCAAGGACAAAGTTAAGTATTATAATTTTAAATTAACAGAGACAATAACCTGTGATTTTGATTATACAGCCATGTGTTGCTTAACGTTTGGTATATGTTCTGAGAACTGTTTCCTTAGGTGGTTTTGCTGTTGTGCAAATGTCATAAAGTGTACTTAAACAAACCTAGATGGTATAACGTACTACACACTTAGGCTATATGGTATAGCCTACAGCTCCCTAGCTACAAATCTGTACAGCATGTTACTGTGCTAAATACCAAATGCAACTGTAACACGATGGTAAATATTTGTGTACCAAAATATATCTAAACATAGATAAGGTACATATTTAAAAGATAAAAAATGATACACTTATATATGGCTTTTACCAAGAATGGAGTTTGCCAGATTGAGAATTGCTCTTATTGAGTCAGTGACTCATTCAATGTCATCATTTAGCTCTTGTGATAATTTGTAATAGAACTGGGTGGAGGTGGTAAAGCCTCCAATGCCAGTTCCTAGTCCTCCTAGTATCCCAGCCCCGATAATAAATGGCAGGACTAGTGCCCATTTGTAATGGGGTTTGGGTAGAAGAAAATCCTGTAACTCCTAATCAGTATAGATAGTTATGCAGGGCGCCAAAAAGGAGAAAAAGGATAGACTTTTGGAGGAACCATTTAAGCAGCAGTAAGATGAGGAACCACAAACAAAAAAGACTCCTAATGGTAAGCAAGAGAGTAGTGGAGGTAGGGTAATCTATGTTTTGCACTGGAAGGTGGTTGCATCAATGGTTGTGCTAAACTTTACACAGGTGAGATTTGATGTATGTGTTATTTCTAGATTTGTGACTAAATGGCCCACCAAGCCTGTGGTGTTTGTTGTCAGTTCGGTGGTGTTCCAATGCTTGGGAACAGGAAATGGGACATACAGTTTAAAGCATAAGGGGAGACACACTCAGCAGTCAGTTGGATTTGGGCTGAAGGCCTTGTGAATTTTGGTAAGCATGACATTAAATAAATTTAGCAAGTGGGAGTGAGTGCAAAGAGTTTTATGTAGTCTTGAGAGTGCTAATCATTTGTAGGGACTAGGTGTGCTAGGGATTTGAATGGCCCCTGCTTTATCTAATATGTCCCTCCCTAGTAAAGGAGTAGGGCTCTCAGGCATAATAAGAAAAGCATGTGAGAAAAATAAGGTTCTCCAGTCACAACTTAGGGGGTGGGAGAAATACCTAGTGACTGGCTATCCTAGGACCCCTTTTATGGTGACAGACCTGGAGAATAGTTGTCCGGGACAGAAGAGTAAAACTGAGAAGGCCGCACCAGTGTCCAGGAGGAAGTTAGTTTCCTGGCCCTCGGTGGTGACACTTACTGGGGCTCTGTGAGGGTGATGGCATGGGCTGCTGCCTACTGGGGAGCACCCTCAGTCCTGTGGTTGGATCATCTGGTTAGTGGCCTCTGGCCTAGAAGACTTTCGCCCTAGGGGGCAGTATGCCTTCCAGTGATCCTCCTGGCACAAGGGACATGGACGAGGGGGCAGCTTACTTTTTTGGGACAGTCCTTTTTGAAGTGCCCCTGTAAGCTGCACTGATAACAAGCCCTGTTAGGCAGGTTTCCTGCCCAGCCCTTCTTTCAGAGCCACCGATGTTCATCTGCCTGAGGGCCATGACTAAGACAGCGGCCTTTTTCTTGTCTCATCTGTCTCCTTCAGCCTGCTCTTCCTGATCTGTTTTATAAAACACGAAAGTTGCCAAATTCAATAGAGTTTCCAAATTTTGCTTGGGGCCCAGGGCAGTCTTTTGAAGTTTTTTTCTAGTGTCTGCAGCTGACCGGAGTGATTAATTAGTTGGCCTTCAATAGAGTCAGGTGACAAGGAAGTATGCTTTTTTAATGCCTCCCTTAGCCTCTCTAAAAATGCCTTAGGGTTTCCTTCCTTTCCCTGCATTATAGTGGACATCATTGAGTAATTCATTGGCTTTTTTTCTGGTTTTTCTTAATCTCTGTAGTATACAAGTCAGTAAATGCCTGCCACTCAAGTCTCCATGCTCTGAATTGAGGCCCCAGAGGGGATCCACACTGGGAACCGCCTGTTGGCCTGTGGGGAATTGTTCCCTTGCTTCTGATACCATTTTATCATTTACCTGGCTTAGGTACCAGAGATCCCCAAACTCCCAGGGCGCAGCTAAGGCAGCCTCTTTTTCACTGGGAGTTAATGTTCGACCTAACAACAACATTATACCTCTCCAAGCTAAATTAAAAGATTGTCCTAATCACTGTAGGATGTCCATGTATCCATCAGGATTATCTGAGAATTTTCCTAGGTCCAGTTGAATCTGTTTTAAGTCTGAGAGGGAAAAGGGGACATGTACTCACACTGGGCCAAAGTCTCCTCCTCCTCCTCCCATGGCTTGGAGGGGGAAAAATGCGGGCCATTGGCGCCTTTTGGTTCCTTGACAATCTTTTTGTCTGGTTCCTTTTGGGCTGTTAGGGCCAAAGGAGAGTCCTTACTAGTGGGAGGGGGAGCCGTGGGGAGACCTGGGTATGGGGGTAGGCTTTGAGGATCCCTGGTAGGATGTAAATTACATTTTTTACATAACTGTGGGTTATCCCTTAGTGAGAAAAAAAACCGGTACATATGGCACTTCACTCCATTTGCCCTCTCCTTTACAAAAGAAATCTAGCCATAGAAAGGTATTATAGTTTATATTTCCCTTGGGTGGCCACGTCTCTCCTCCAGGAAGAGGATATTGTGGCCAGGCAGTGCTGCAGAAAAATATAAGTTGCTTCTTCTTCAGTGTTTGAGGGTCAAATTGGTCCCAGTTATCCAGAATACACCTTAGGGATGGCTTTGCTTTTGAGGAAATGTCTCCCATCTGAAAGAACATAGGAGTCCTGCACCCGTAGGCATCCCCTAGTGAGCACTAGCCCTAGTGCATCACCTAGGGCTCTAGTGTCCTTTTCTTTCCAGGGTGCCCAATCACCCAAGGAACTCTGCTTATCAGATTTAGTTGCACTTACCAACATAGCAGTTTTGCCCACACTCATTTTCCGTCCATTTTAGCCCCCCCCCCAAAAAAAAGGAGGCTGGGGCTGCTGGATTTTAGTGGCTCCTTACCAGCTTGTCCACAATTGCCTTTGCATCTGCGAGTGGGTCTTAGGTTCGGGGTGTATTTTGAGTTCAGAGATCAGGCACCAGTTAGCATATTTCTGGGCTTGGAGCTGTCCCAACAAGATAAATTCCTTGAAAATGGCACTGGAGCACAACAGTTTTAGCATAGGTAGCGGCAAATTGGAGGACCAAGTTTGGAATAGTGCTTTCTGTACCCAAATTTTCTGTCCCCATTTGTCCTCATAAGAATATTCATTGACCTTTGGACTTGAATCAGGGGACCTATTATCTGTTATATTGTTTTTGGCCCATATGTCTGACTGCTTTGAGTGGAGAGGTCCTACAGTTCTAATCACTGATCCCAGACGGGAAAGGTGGTAAAGTAGCCTCTACAATCTGGAATAAGTTTAGGGCAACAAAAGGAAATGTCCTATGCCTTCTATCAGCCTTTGACATGCCTTTTGATGTCCCAGATAGTGCTCAGGGTACAGGTTATGAGGGACAGGTCCTGTATAAGTATATTGATACCCATTTGCATAAGAATAAGCCTGGGGGCACCATAGGCAAGGGTCTTTGGATTGCCGCCCCACTCGACTTAGGCTCCTAGCCAAAAGATTCTTAGATTCAGGAGTAGGAAAGATCCTAGAGGATAGGGCCTTAAGAAAGTCTTCTCTGAGGATGTTAGGAGCCAGGAGACATGGGTCAGAAAAGGCAGGGAACGCACAAATGGTTGGCTGCGGAGTAGAGGCTTCTTACTGTGCCATGACTTCCACTGGGTCAGTGTCGAGATTTCAGGAAGACAGTTTTCCACCTGTTGCCAGCCCTTGGTTTTTCCCAGGAAAGGCAGAAAAAGTTGGACCTGGCTCAAGGCAAACCAACACTCTTAGCCCAGAGGGCTGGGGGTTGTTAGAGAGCCCCTTCCCAGGAAGCCTCACACCCGTGTCATAAGTCCGGTGGCCAGGCTTGCCACTTTTAAATGACTGACAGGTACCTGGTATTTTCCTCCAACTTCTAGCGAGAAGATAGAACAGAATAGCAAGTGAAAGGGGTCCAATGTTACTCACAGCTTTGGAGAAATCCCAGATGGGCCCCCAGAAATGAGACAAGAAGTCTTCTCCTGATAGAAGGTTTTTCTCGATGGAAGGGTTCATGGCCTCATGGGCTTCAAGGAATGGAGCCGTGGACCACAGCAGTGAGTGATACAGCTCGAGTGGAGAAATGCATGGACCCAAAGAGTGTGCAGTGGCAAGATTTGTTAAAGTGAAAGCAAAAGCAAAGCAAAAGCAAAAGTAAAGTGAAAACGAAAGTAAAGCTTCCACCCAGTGGAAGGGGACCCAGAAGGTTGCTCTTTCTAGCTTGGGTGTCTTATATCCTCTTATGACCCCTCCCCTTTTCCTTTTTCTGTCCTATAGAATTAACTTATTTTCTATCCACTTGTGGCTTGACGAGCCTGATTGGTTAAAAACATCAGACTGCAGCTAGAGCTTAAACTCCGTATATGATTGGTTGAAGTTTCAATCCCTTAGCTTGCAACTGTGACTCATTTTGGCTTAGGGGAAAGTCCCCTTAGGGAAGTCCCTATTGATCCAGGAAGTCCAGCCAACTTATCCACTTAGTCCCTCACTAGTAGTTCAGTCTCTCTAGGGAACTCTGATTAATAGAAATTTTGGTACCAGAAGTGGTTCTAGAGGAGCGTAATATTAAGAATGCAGTTCTTTAATTGGTTTTGGGGTTTCTGGAGTTGGCTGCTTAATATAATTAGACCCCAAAATGCTAAGGACTCTATTTCTAATAGTATGGAGAATACTGATAGTACTTGGCATGAACTGTTTAGAGAATTATGCAAAATAAATGCATTTGACACTCCTGATTCACCGCTCATAAGAGGCAAGGAGTTTAATGACTGTACATAATACCTTTTACTATATGTGGAGAATTAAGGAACATAATGAAGTTGGTTGGTTGCTGCTCTTCAGTTCGCCAAAGTAGTGAAAGAAAATGATGAACTCAGAAATTCCAACTCCTGGTTTCAGAAGCAGATACTGAGCCTCAAATCTGCTATGATAGCCCTGAGTGAGAGTTTCATCTCCTGTAGAGAAAAATCTGAAATTGTGGAAAAGCAGACACAAGCTTTTATCATATGAGTGGCTGACCTGCAACAAGAGGTACACGCACAGCCTTGAGAGGTGTTTACTGTTAAAGCGAGGGCATTAATTGGAAAAGAATGGGACCCTGCAACTTGGAATGGGGACATGTGAGAGGACCCTGATGAAGCTGGGTACACTGTGCTTGTAAACTCTGTTGAGTCTTTTTTTTTTTTTTTTGCCAGAAGAAACAGCTTCTCCATCCCCAATAGTGTCAACATTCCCTCCCAAACCCATTCTGCCATAAGCCTTTCCACCTTTGTCTCAGGAGATAAACCCTGTGCTGCCTGAGGACACAGTGACAGCCTCCCCTGAGTCAGTTGCCAGGCAAGATAATGTTGATTCTCCTCAGGAGGCATCCCCACACCCCTGTTTGCTTCTAGACCTATAATTAGACTAAAGTCCTGATGGACCCCTGGAGGTGAGGTTGAGTGTGACTGATGAGGAGGTACACTATAGTCAAAAAGAACTGCTTGAGTTTTCTAATTTCAGTAAACATAAATCTGGAGAACAGGCATGGGAATGAATATTAAGGGTGCAGGATAATGGTGGAAGGAACAGAATTGGATCAGGCTGAATTTATTGATTTGGGCCCACTAAGTAGGGACTCTGCATTTAATGTTGAAACTTGGGGAGTTAAACAAAGGTTCTAATAGTTTATTTGCTTGGTTAGCTGAAATATGAATTAACAGATGGCCTGCTGTGAGCGAGTTGGAAATGCCTGATCTCCCTTGGTTTAATACAGAGGAAGTGTTCTAATGGCTTAGAGAGATTGGGATGATGGACTGGATTAGTCATTTTAGACCTACTCATCCCAGCTGGTAGGGTCCAGGAGATATACCCTTGACTAATGCCTTGTGAAATAGATTTGTGAGGGCATCACTTGCATCTTTGAAGATCTCTGTAATTGCTCCTCTCCGTATGTCAGATCTAACAGTGGGAACTGCAGTCATTCAACTACAAAACTTAAATACCATAGGAATAATTGGATCCCAAGGTGGCAGGGGTCAAATGGCAGCACTCAACCATCAAAGGCCAGGTGGGTGTAGCTATCACAATAGACAGGAGAGGTAAAGCAGCTATCAGAATAGTCTGACTCATTTAGAACTTTGGCATTGGCTAATTAATTAAAATGTTCCTAGAACTGAAAATGATAGAAAACCTACTGCATTCCTATTTAATTTATGTAAGAAGAAAACTTCTAGGTCAAATGGACAAAAGAGTAATTTGAACTATAAAACAGAGAATCACAACCCCTCAATCAATTTCCAGACTTGAGCCAGTTTATAAACCCAGAACTTCTTGAATGAAGGGGAGGCCAGGTCCCCTTGAGGAAGGACCCCACTACACTACCGACAATTTATGTTTTTAGTCCTTTTCCCATCCTTCCCCAAGGAGACCTCTGGCCTTTTACCAGGGTAGCTGTGCATTGGGGAAAGGGAAATGATTAGACATTTTGAGGACTACTGGACACTGGCTCTGAGCTGAAGTTGATTCCAGGGGACCCAAAATGTCATCGTGGTCCTCCAGTTAAAGCAGGGGTTTATAAGAGTCAGGTAATTAATGGCGTTTTAGCTCAGATCCAACTTACAGTGGGTCCAGTGGGTCCCCAGATTCATCCTGTGGTCATTTCTCCACTGCCAGAATGCATAATTGGCATAGACACACTTAGCAGCTGGCAGAAAACCAACACTGGCTCCCTGACTAGAAGGATGAGGGCTATTATGGTGGAAAAGGCCAAATAGAAGCCATTAGGGCCGCCTTTATCTAGGAAAATAGTAAATCAAAAACAATATTACATCCCTGGAGGGACTGTGGAGGTTACTGCCACCACAGGAACTTGAAAGATGCAGGAGTGGTAATTCCCACCACATCACCATCCAACTCTCTCATTTGGTCTGTGCAGAAGACAGATGGATCTTGGAAAATGACAGTGGAGTATCGTAAACTTAACCAAGTGGTGACTCCAATTGCAGTTGCTGTAGATGTGGTTTCATTGCTTAAGCAAATAAACACATCTCCTGGTATCTGGTATGCAGCCATTGACTTGGCAAATGCCTTATTTTCCATTCCTATCCATAAGGCCCACCAGAAGCAATTTGTCTTCAGCTGGCAAGGCCAGCAATATACCTTTATTGTCCTACCTCAGGGATATATCAACTTTACAGCTTTGTGTCATAATCTTATTCGGAGACAGCTTGATCACTTTTTGCTCCCACAAGATATCACACTGGTCCATTACATTGATGACATTACGCTGATTGGATCCAGTAAGCAACAAGTAGCAAACACACTGGACTTAGTGGTGAGACATTTGCCTACCAGAGGATGAGAAATAAATCTGACTAAAATTCAGGGACCTTCTACCTCAGTAAAATCTCTAGGGTGTGGGGCCTGATATTCCTTCTTAGGTGAAGGATAAGTTGCTGCATTCGGCCCCTCCTATAGCCAAGAAAGAGGCACAATGCCTCGTGGGCCTATTTGGATGTTGGAGGCAACACATTCCTAATTTGTGTGTGTTATTCTGGCCCATTATCAAGTTACTTGAAAGGTTGCCAGTTTTGAGTAGGGTCCAGAGCAGATCTCTGCAATAGGTCCAGGCTGCTGTGCAAGCTGTTCTCCCACTTGGGCCATATGACATAGCAAATTCAATGGTGCTTGAGGTGTCAGTAGGAGATAGGGATGCTATTTGGAGCCTTCAGCTGGCCCTCATAGGTGAATTACAGCGGAGGCCTCTAGGATTTTTGAGCAAAGCCCTGTCATCTTCTGCAGTTCTCCTTTTGAGAGACAACTCTTGGTCTGTTACTGGGCTTTGGTAGAAACTGAACATTTGACTATGGGTCATCAAGTCACCATGCAACCCGAACTGGGTGTTTTCTGACCTATCTAGCCATAAAGTGGGTCATGCACAGCAGCATTCCATCATTAAATGGAAGGGGTATATGCATGATTGGACTCAAGCTGGTCCTGAAGGCACAAATCAGTGACTTGAGGAAGTGGCTCAAATGCTCATGGTCTCCACTCCTGCCGCCCTGCCTTCTCTCCCCCATCCTGCACCAATGGCCTCACGGGGAGTTCGGTTTGATCAGTTGACAGAAGAAGAGAAGACTAGGGCCTGGTTCACAGATGGTTCTGCACGATATGCAGGCACCACCCAAAAGTGGACAGCTGCAGCACTACAACCCCTCTGTAGGGCATCCCTGAAGGATGCAGTGAAGGGAAATCTTCCCAGTGGGCAGAACTTTGATCAGTGCACCTAGTTGTGCACTTTGCATGGAAGGAGAAATGGCCAGATGTGTGATTATATACAGATTCATGGGCTATAGCCAATGGTTTGGATGGATAGTCAGGGACTTGGAAGAAGCATTATTGGAAAATTGGTGACAAAGAAATCTGGGGAAGAGGTATGTAGATGTACCCCTCTGATGGGTTAAAAACTGTGAAGATATTTGTATTCCATGGGTGACCTCATCAGAGGAGGATTTTAATATTCAAGTTAATAGGATGACCTGTTCTGTGGACACCACTCAGCTTCTTTCTCCAGCCACACTGTCATTGCCTGATGGGCCCATGACCAAAGTGGCTATGGAAGTAGGAATGGAGGTTACACATAGGCTCAGCAACATAGACTTCCACTCACCAAGGCTGACCTGGCTATGGCCACTGCTGAGTGCCCAATTTGTCAGCAGCAGAGACCAACACTGATCCCTCAGTATGGCAGCATTCCTCGTGGTGATCAGCCAGCTACCTGGTGACAGGTTGACTTCATTGGACTTCCTCCATCATGAAAAGAGCAGACGTTTGTCTTTACTGGAATAGACACTCTCTCTGGATGTGGGTTTGCCTATCCTGCACACAATGCTTCTGCCAAGACTACCATCCATGGATTCACAGATGCTTTATATACCATGATAGTATTCCACATAGCATTGCCTCTGACCCAGGCACTCACTTCATGGCTAAAGAAGAGTGGCAGTGGGCTCATGCTCATGAAATTCACTAGTTTTATCATGTTGCCCATCATCCTGAAGCAGCTGGATTGATAAAACGATGGAATGACCTTTTAAAGTCACAATTGCAATGCCAACTAAGTGACCATACTTTGCAGGACTGGGGCAAAATTCTCCAGAAGGCTGTGTATGCTCTGAATTAGTGTCCAATATATGGTACTATTTCTCTCATAGCCAGGATTCATGGGTCCAGGAATCAAGGGGTAGAATTGGAAGAGGAACCACTCATCGTCACCCCTAGTGATCCACTAGCAAAATTTTTGCTTCCTGTTTTTGCGACATTATGTTCTGCTTGCCTTGACATCTTAGTTCCACAGGGAGGAATGCGGCCACCAGGAGAGACGACAACAATTCCATGAAACTGGAAGTTAAGATTGCCACCTGGACACTTTGGGCTTCTCTTACCTTTTAGTCAACAGACTAAGAAGGGAGTTACAGTGTTAGCTGGGGTGATTGACCCAGACTATCAAGATGAAATCAGTCCACTACTCCACAACGGAGATAAGGAAGAGTATGCATGGAATACAAGAGATTGCTTGGGGTATCTCTTAGTAGTACCATGCCATGTGATTAAGGTCAATGGGAAACCACAACAGCCTAATCCCGGCAGGAATACAGATGGCCCAGACCCTTCAGAAATGAAGAGACAAAACAAGATGAGTGTATATTCTGCAATGTTAGAGTTAATAATAATAATATAATATGAGTAATAATGTGTTTAAACATAATAATTTGGAAGTCAAAGTGAAATGTCTGTTTCAGGAAAGTTGATAGATTCATCATTATTTCAGCAAATAAATCTTGTGTTTTTAAAAATACTTTCCTTCCATATTTCATTGGTAAGTGTTTTCCCCTTGATGTGATTTATCTTTTCTAAAGTGACTAGATGATTCAAAGCAAAGGAACAATCAAAGTTAACTTTGCTTCAGGCTATTTGCAGTTGATGTCACTTGAGTTTAAACCACAAAGACATTTCAAAAAGAAAACATTTCTATCTCCTAATATGTAACCCAGGAAATATGAAATCATGGCATCCCCAGAGAAACACCTTTCCCTGATGTCAACTTGGCAACTTGAATCTGCTTTTCTGATGAACAAAGAAAAGTATTTGGATATGACAGTTGAGAAACTGTGTATCCTTAAACATTTTACCTTCAATGCTGCATAAATGAAGCATCTCTGCTCTTCTGAAGGCCATTAAAGGCGTTCAGCTCTCTCTCAATTGTGTTAGCAAGGGAAAAGTAAGATGCTTTGTGACCCTGTATCTGAGACTCATGCCTAGATTCCCTGTTATGTAAAGTAAAAGCCATCCTGAGAGTGCTTTCTGTTCTCAACATTTTATATCTACCTTCTCTGAACAGATAAGCACCACATATAATCAGCAAGATCAGCAAGTTCACAGCAAAGAAAGTTAACTAAAAACTGCTGCCAATACTTAGCAGTAAATATGTAAATCAGTTTACATATTTACCAAGTCACAGTTTCCATTATTATTGGAATGCAACTCTATACAGAAGCACACATGAAAATTGAAAATATCATGCTTTTTTTTGAAACATCTAATTTGAAGTCTGCAAATAGTCATGTTGGCAATTCTGATCTTTTGTAATTTAAAGTATTGAATCATTCTATCATTTTCATTACTTTCAATTTTTTAATAACTACTATATGCCTTTGGAAAATGAAGAAAAGCAAAAGAAAAGAAATAAGATTTGACACTCACTTTCAGGCAACTAAAATACTTCTCAGGATAAGAGCAATGCAAATAAAAGTAAAATAAAACAGATTGAGGAATTCATTTCTGAAAAAGTTAGGTTAGATTTCTTATATTACCTTTGGTGGAACCTGCGAAGTAACTGTAGTTTTTGTTAAGCACACAAAAAATAAGGTGGGCATTCTAGGTAGGAGGAAGAGAATCTACACACTGTAAAGGCACAGAGCTATAGAAATAAGCATATTTTTAAGGTTTAAGTAACAGTATGTTTGGAGCTAAATTACAAGATTAATTACCGGAAATATGAAACAATTTATGGTCCACAACTGCTTCACTAATAACAGTGACTGATAATGCTTGGGTTTACAGGGATCTCTTGTGCATACTGGGGACTTCAAATCTTGGGAAATGAGGTATACCATGGTAAAGGACCAGATTTCCAAAGCCTCTTTAGACGAGATCAATGGGTCATATTGGATCCATGAACAGGTCATGGGCACAAGGAGAAACAACAACAAAACACACTCAGAACAAGAGTTGAAAGAGTTTCTACCTGTAGCTTAGTAAGAGATAATAGGAAGGCTTCAGGCATTTAGGTCATGTCCAAGAGAGATAAACCCTTACAAGGCTTAGTTCTCATAGATGAGCAGAGGTTTGTAATATAGAGAAAGCCTTACTTCAAAGAGCCTTGAAGATGATGAGGTAATCACTAAGGAGTATTCACCATTGTCTTGCTTAAAGAACATCTCTAGGTAAATCATTAGCATGTAGCATGGGCACAATAGATGCCAAAGCAGTTCCTAAAAACACTTGGCACATGAGATTAAAAAGTTAAACTCAAAAGATAGCATTATATGTGCTTATTTTAAAACATTGGTAAATACCTTTAATGAGAACATTTCTTTATAAAAAGCTTATTAATTATGCTAAGTAAAACTGGGATTCAAACTCACATGAAACATTGAAGCACAAGGCCTTGAATCACTGCTCCACTGCTTAGTGCTTGATTTATCAAAATCTTACCATTATTTACCTATCCAAGACACATAAATCTGTTAAATTTGAGATCTTTATTATGCAGATATTAATACACATATAAATTGTCTTACTTTGTAAATGCATTTCAAGTATTACTGAAGTGTGAGAGTTCCCTGGCCCCACTCGCAGGACATGCGGCAGGGTGTGGTTCATCTTGTTCAGCCACCCGACACGCTCAAATGCCTTATGGGATGGGGAGCCCACAGATGGGCAGGTGCAGGAGCTGGGGCAAGGGCCCCTGGGCTCTGGCCACACAGCAGCATCCAGGGTGGGTGTCTGAGACTTCCAAAGTGCAAGTGGGCACGTATTACAGTGTGCTCTTTTAGCTTTGCCATCCACAGACGGCTTAAGTGTTAGACAGTTCAGTGGACCCTCTACCTTTTCACAAGGGCAAAGGGCCAGTGCAACAGCTTTCTGTATCTGGAGCTCTTGTCTGGCATCCAGGAAAAGTCAGGTCACACATGGACTTGAAGGATGAATGTGGGGGTTTTATTGACTGGTGGAGGTGATTCTCAGCAGAATGGATGGGGAGCTGGCAGTGGGATGGAGTGAGAAGATGATTTTACCCTGGAGTTTGGCCATCCAGCAGCTGATCTCCACTTTGACTGTCCCCAGCCAAATGTCTCTCAATGTTCAGACATTCCTTCTTTCTGCCATGCCATTCTGCCATTCTTCTGCTCTTCTGTTCATCTACTCCACTGCTTCTGAAGCCTGGAGTCTGGGGTTTATATGGGTACAAGACAGGGAGGCGTGGCAGGCCAAAAGGCAACTTTAGGTTGTGAAAACAGGAATGCCTGTTCCCGTTTAAAACCATGGGTTTTCAGGCTTGAGGGTGGGGCCTTTACTGGGAGCTGCCCTCTTCTACCTGGTATTTCCTTGTCTCCCCTCTGTATCATTATCAAAGAAATTGTTATGTTTAAATTTTATCAATTAATATTTTAAGCAAAAAAACATATAATTTAGGTAACTTATTTTCTTAGAGTTGATATCATCATTTAAAAAAAAATGATGCATTAGAATAAGGCTTCAGTGTAACAAAAAATGTCAAACAGGTTCATGGTGTCAAATTTATATGCTAAATGTCCATACATAAGTTTTATGCCTATATCTAAATCAGGATTTATCCTATATAGTCTTTTAATATTTTATTTTGGTTGATTAGTAAAAAAAAGGAAGAATGTACACATTTGTCTTCCAATGATCATCATCAAACAAAGTCTTTGTCATAATTACAAAAAAATTGTACAGTCTTTGTCATAATTTCAAGATCATTTATCTCTGTATATAATGATAGTTATTAGGAAAGCACAATACTTTTGAATCTAATAGTCTATCTAAGCAGTTTTATTATAAGAAACTCTGCTAAGACACTTAATTCATGGGCACATTTTTAATAGAAATGGAAACATTTGCTTAATCTGCAAAATGATCTTACTGATCTCAGTACTATATATAACATGTAATCTTTCCATCTAATTTGTCCTTGCACATTTGCAAATTGCCAGTGGAAAATATTGCTTCCATTGAATTCCAAACTTAACAGAGTGCAAAACTTCCTCCTCCTCCAAATATATATAAAAATATAGTATCCTCAAATTAGTTTCTTTAAAATATATTGTTAAAGCTTCTGGTGTGACATTGAAGAAAAGTTC
This sequence comes from Rhinopithecus bieti, assembly GCF_001698545.2. Classification (NCBI taxonomy): domain Eukaryota; kingdom Metazoa; phylum Chordata; class Mammalia; order Primates; family Cercopithecidae; genus Rhinopithecus; species Rhinopithecus bieti. Next base: position 2,580,723 of record NW_016810869.1, on the reverse strand, counting down.
AGAATTTTCCCAGTTACATATTTTCAGTCTTACAGAAGGAATTTTTGGATAGAAACTAAATACAGAAAGTTTATTTTAAAAATAATACCAGGGAACTCATATCTTTAGACTTCAAAGCACATGTAAATGCTCTGAAAAGCAGCAGCAAAGCTTGCATAGAAGCCACGGGAAGGAATTAGAAAGAACAGGGCACAGATTAATCTACAGAAAGTCTGTAGAATTTGTTTCAGACAAACAAACAAACAACAACAGCAACAACAACAACAACAACAAAACAACAAGGAGACAAACCTAACAAAAAACTTCTAGAAGGCATTCTCTGACATAGGCCCTGGGCCAGTAGTAGAAGTTCTCCTCTTGGGTGAGAAATTTAAAGAAAGTGAGAATAAATGAATACTCCAACAAACATGAAATATGAGGGGGAATCAATATGCTATTAGGGCAATGGAGAAAAAGAGGATTTTTTGTATCGTGACAGCAAGCTGGTCAGGAGAGCAACCTTCTCCCCTGCTGCTACCAAAAGGGAACATGTTGCACACAGCCGTGTCACAGAAAGTCAAATTTCTATCAACAGTGAATGATGGAAAGAGGACATTTGTAGCACCTATACAAGAATACTTCAAGAAAACAATTGAAAAAGTATAGCCAAATATCAAGGAAACACTAAAAAAATTATTTTTCATAAATTAAAACACCATCTTTATTGGATTAGGAAAATGGATATCTATAGAAGAAAACAGCCTTCTATAGAGAAGAGAGAGAAAACTGAAAGCTGAGTGAAAAGAGCATTAAAAATATATTTTGAAGAAAACCTATCAGAAGACAAAGAAAAATTCTGACATTGAAGATCCACCATTGATGTAAGATACAACAAAGATAAAAGGAAAAAAATCTTTTATATGTATGTACATATACTTATATACTTTTAAGAAATTTCTACGTGCTGTATAATTATAAGAAGTGTATGTGTCTGTAAAAGTGTATATATGTATATAAAAGTGTATGTATATATATGTATGTATTATAAGCACACACACATTTATACACTTATGTGTATACATACACATACATACATATACTTTTAAATACTTATAAAAATATATATATGTACACACACATATAAACACACACATATATACCCAGATCGATTTCTAAAGAAATAGATAATTTTAAGTATCTAGCAGAAGATTTCATGGAATTTCTACCAAGTTAAAACACAATATTTAAATAACTTGGATGGGAAAGAAGAAAATTTCACATTTTGATTTATGAAATAAGCCCAATATTGATGATATAACAATCCAAATAGGATTGAATATAAAGGGAATCATAGCTATAATACTAACAAAAGTGGTCTATATAAAGTGTTAATAAACAAAACCCAATACTGTATTATTGAATAAATCTATATTGTGTATTATGCAGAATAATTCCTATAATCCAGTGACTTTTATTTTAGCTATAGAAAATGGTTCAGTGTTATGTAAACTGGTGACCTAATTAATCATTACAATTAAATCAACTAGAGAAAACGTAAGTTGTGATAGATGAAGTTCAGAAATAGACATATGTAAATGCATGTGGGAAATTATATAACCTAGTAGTATTTTGAATGAAAGAAACAGTTGAACTACTCAATAAATGGCATTGAAATGACTGAAGTTATGGGGGAGAGTTGACTCCAGTTTACACAGGTATAAATTTTAAATGGGTTAAAAACTGTTAAAACGACATTATAAAAATACTTCACAGCATGTATATTTTCAGTTTTATAAATGCAAAGTAAATTAGAGATGTGTAACTATATGACAAAATCCAGACACCATAATAGAAGGATTTAGAGACATGAAAGTATTACTAAAAACCAAAAGCAAAACAAACAAAAATAAAAAACTGTCCATCAGAAATCAATGGGAAATCAACTGGGAAACTATTTGCAAATCACAACACAGTAAGTGGGCTAATATCTCCATTTTATAAAATGCTCATAAAAATCCATACAAAAATGACTTAAATGAACATGAAATGGTAGATATTTAAGTAGACATTTCCCAGAAAGTGAAATACTAATAGCATTTAAACATATGAAAGATGCTTAGCCTCCCTCAAAATGAAAGCAATGTAGATATCAACTGAAGAGTAAAATGTTTTACATATAGATTGACTATGATGCAGAACTTTTATAACATGGTTTCTTGAGGACTCGGGAATACCTACTAAAATAAATGTAAAGTTTTACACACTTTATAAAGAACACTTTGATATTAGCAAACAACATTACAATGTAAAAATTCTGAGGTCTAATAATTTAATTTCTAGAAATTCAGGCATATGTGAAAATTTGAAATACAATTAACCCTTGAACATTGAGAGGGTTGCGGCACTAACCCGGTGCACTTGAAAATTTGAGTGTAATTTTTGACTTCCCAAAGACTTAATCACTAATAGCCTACTACTGACCAGAAGCCTTACCAACAACATAAACAGTGGATTAAAATACATGTTGTATGTTATTTGTATTATACACTCTATTCTTAACAAAAAAAAAATAAGCTAAAGAAAATATTGTTAATAAGAAAATCATAAGGAAGAGAAAATATATTTACTACTCATCAAGTGGATATGGGTCATGATAATGATCTTCATCTTCCTCGTCTTCATGCTGAGTAGATCTGAGGAGTAAGAGGAGGGGTTGATCTTACTGTCTCAAGAGTGGCAGAGGTGGAAGAGGTAGAGGAAGTGGAAGGGAAGGCAGGGAAGGCAGTCACACTTGTAACTTTAATTTTAAAAATTCACATTTAAGTGGGCCTGTTCAGTTCCAACTTGTGTTGTTCAAGGGCCAACTGTATATTAAAGTTATTATGCATTGGCACAGAGCTGTTCATAGTGAAGTGTTGTATAAACTTAACTGTCAGTAGGATTGTCCATATAAATTAGAGCACACCTGTACAATGGGATAATATTTAGCAGAAAAATGAGCAAGTCCTTTCTATAGAAGGCTCAATAGACATTTAATGTGAGTAAAGAATGGTGTTGAGTATATATAGTATATTAGTTTGGTAACGTAAGCAAAATATTTGTAAAAACATTTGCTTCCCAATAACATGATTATATTTTGAGTAATAGTTGTACTGAGTGGACTAAGGATGATTTTGCCGAATAATCATATATATTTAGTTCTGTTTAATGGTTTAGCTACTCAAAAGTAAATAAAGTTATATTAAGGGCAACTTATTCCAACAAGCAGGATTAAAATATTTTAACAAAATATTATAACTTAAATATTATCTACTTATTAAGAGACAAAGTAAATGCCTATAATACTATACTCTAATGTTTTGTTTGGACCAAAGATGGAAATAATTTTAAAAGCAGTATCTTTAAAAAAATCTTAGTCTAATAAAGTACACTTAATGATGTGCTGCTTAAACTCCATCACTTCAAGTTTTACCTGTAAAGTCATCTAATTAATACTTAAAGTTAGAGGGGGAAGAGAAATAAGTAGCTATTCATCTGAATACATTACAATTGAATTACAGTTGATCTTTAAATAACATGGGGTTCAACTACACCATTCCACTGATACTAGATTTTCCTCATCCTCTGTCATCCCTAAGACAGCAAGGCCAACTATCCTTCTTCCTCAGACTGCTCAGTGTGAAGACAATGTGGATTGAGACTTTTATGATAATCCATTCCCACTTTATGAAAAACACATATATATTTTCTCTTTCTTATTATTTTAACATTTTCTTTTCTTTAACTTACTTCATTGTTAAAATAGTTATATATATATATATCATATAAAATATGTGCTAATTGACTGCATATGTTATTGTTAAGACTTTTGGTCAACAGAAGGCTATTAGAAGTTAAATTTTGAGGGAATCAAAAGCTTTATGGGGATTTTCAACTGCCCCTGGGATGGTGCTCTTAACTCTAGAGTTCTTCAAGTGTCAACTGTATTCTTGCATATTCTGTTAGAGCCGTAAGGTGTCCAATTTAGAATAGTAGGAGTTGGTACAAACTTTTCTATTTGGTTCACCATGAGTAATCAGCCAGTAGTTAAATACTGATTATAAAAATGTCCATTGTGTGTGTGTGTTTGTGTGTGTGTGTGTATGCATGTGTGTATGTGTGCACGCATGCAGATATTGGATACTTTTTATTACTATTAATAGACATAAAGACTCCTCCTTGTTTTGCTGAGACTGTTAATTTATGAATTTACTATGTACTATGTATATTTCATTATTTCATTGTAAAGTTTGATATAAACATCTCTTTCATGATGCTTGTGAGGTTAATACGGAAAGAGGCCATGACTTTTTTCATCAGTATGGCTTTATCATTTTACAGAGTGAATGACAACAGTAGTTTGTTGAACAAATGCATTGATATGAGATCTACTTCATAAAAATGCAAATGAATGGATGATGGAAATTAGAAGAAATCATATTGAAAATTATGACTGTGACTCTTCTCGTCCAGCTTATCTACATTTTTTGCTTCAGAATAATTCTTACTTTTCTATTCCTGTCATAGAAATTATAAAGGGTCTAGTCGAAAATGCTTCTCTCATATCTATTATCCAACAACAGGAGGCCTTGAAGCTATGTATTTTTAATTACTTTATAATTACATATATTTCATGATGGAATTCAAATTGAGAAACATGTTTCTCTCGTGGATACAAAAAGTCTTACCATTGCCAAGGTGCAGCCATTTCTGACAATTAAAGTTCTTTATATCAAGAACTGTTTTCATTTTCCAAGATCCTAAGAGGGACAAAACATTAATTCAAGTGTTTTTCTTATTTTTTATTACATTCATGGACTTGTTGAGATGAAAGTTAGAAACAGAGGTAAAAAATAACTTTCATCAGAGATTTAGGAAGAAGACTCAGATATGTAGGAAAACATTAACATAGTGCTTCAGTCAAAGAGAGCACATCACCCTCACACACAGCTTTAGCTTTAGATTTAATATGGTTTGACTCTGTGTCCCCACCCAAATCTCATCTTGAATTGTAATCTCCATAATCCCCATCTGTTGAGGATAGTACCTGGTGCGAGGTGACTGGATCGTGGAGACAGTTTTCCCCATGCTCACTCATGATAGTGAGTGAGTTCTCACGAGATCTGATGGTTTTATAAGTGTTTCACAGTTCCTCCTATGCGCTCTTTCTCTGTCTGTCTCTCATTCTTGCTGTCTTTCCTGCTGCCAGTAAGATATACCTGCTTCCCTTCCACATGTTTGTAAGTGTCCTGAGGCCTCCCCATCTATGCTCAAGGAACTGTGAGTCAGTTAAACCTCTTTTCATTATAAATTTCCCATTCTCTGGCAGTTCTTTATAGCAATGTGTAAACAGACTAATACATGATGGATATAAATACAAATAAAAATACCCATTTGCCATACAGCCTCTCCCAATCCTGTGACTCTGACAACTCTCAGAGACAACTCTGATTCAACTAAGCAAGCTTACACCGACTACACCTATATTACAAAATGCCTCCAATTCTGTCTCACTCTAAATATAAAAATACACCTATCTAAAGTCTACTTTCTATATCTAATATACCTAACCTGAAAGTATGTGAAATTATGAAAAAGGCAATGAATTAATTTCAATATCTGTTCTTTTCTCTACATTATTTAAGCACACCATTTAATATTCCAATAAGCTATCGAATTATTTGTCAATTTCAATAATGAAAAGTTTCTAGACTTTTAAAAAACTCAGATGTTATAGTATATCCATCCTTTTTTACTGTTCTTTTAAAATTATTTTTTTCAGTAAAAGTCGTTAAAAATTAATTATAATAAACATTTAAACACAATTTTAAAGTATTATGTTCCTGGTCCTGTGCCTTATAATTTATGGAAATTATCTAACTTAATTATTATAAACCCTTTGAAATAGTTATTAGTATTGTTCGGTTTTACAGAAGAGGACATCAGGCTCTGATTAATTACCTTCCATTCTCACTTGAGCCACTTCCATTCCAACACTTCCAAAAAAAAATAATAATAATAACTATTATATTGTTGCCAGTGTTACAGATAAAATCCCCTTT